>NW_027362774.1:2985000-3585000 GCF_046119375.1 Phyllobates terribilis
GGCAGTATTATAGTAGTTATATTCTTGTACATAGGGGCAGTATTATAGTAGTTATATTCTTGTACATAGGAGCAGTATTATAGTAGTTATATTCTTGTACATAGGAGCAGTATTATAGTAGTTATATTCTTGTACATAGGGGCAGTATTATAGTAGTTATATTCTTGTACATAGGGGCAGTATTATAGTAGTTATATTCTTGTACATAGGAGCAGTATTATAGTAGTTATATTCTTGTACATAGGGGCAGTATTATAGTAGTTATATTCTTGTACATAGGGGCAGTATTATAGTAGTTATATTCTTGTACATAGGGGCAGTATTATAGTAGTTATATTCTTGTACATAGAGGGCAGTGTTATAGTAGTTATATTCTTGGACATAGGGGGAAGTATTATAGTAGTTATGTTCTTGTATATAGGAGCAGTATTATAGTAGTTATGTTCTTGTACATAGGAGCAGTATTGTAGTAGTTATATTCTTGTATATAGGGGGCAGTATTATAGTAGCTATATTCTTGTACATATGGGGCAGTATTATAGTAGTTATATTCTTGTACATAGGGGCAGTATTATAGTAGTTATATTCTTGTACATAGGGGCAGTATTATAGTAGTTATATTCTTGTACATAGGAGCAGTATTATAGTAGTTATATTCTTGTACATAGGGGCAGTATTATAGTCGTTATATTCTTGTACATAGGAGCAGTATTATAGTAGTTATATTCTTGTACATAGGGGCAGTATTATAGTAGTTATATTCTTGTACATAGGGGCAGTATTATAGTAGTTATATTCTTGTACATAGGAGCAGTATTATAGTAGTTATATTCTTGTACATAGGGGCAGTATTATAGTAGTTATATTCTTGTACATAGGGGCAGTATTATAGTAGTTATATTCTTGTACATAGGGGCAGTATTATAGTAGTTATATTCTTGTACATAGGATAAGTATTTAGCAGTTAAATTCTTGTAGATACAACAGTGAAATAATCAAGAAGTATTGGGGAGTTGGATGTGACAGGTCGGGCTGATCACTCGCTGCATCTCTTGTTGGATAATTTCCTCCTGCCAGCTCACACGCTCGCAGTGATTTACATTGATTAGGAGAGCAATTTTCGGCGCTGTCCCATGGGAAATTAGGCAGACGAGGATTGATAAGACAGCCATGAATTTCAGCATGTTTTCTGATTTAATTCACTGCATTCTATTAACACAAATAAGCACGGCATTGTTTTACTGCACGTTGCAAAAGGGTCCAATGAATTAGCCAAGGAAAGTGCACTTCTCTACAATCCCGAAAATATAATTAAAGTCGCTATGCGCCCCCGCAAGGGTCCAATCATTCATACGCAAAGCAGTTTATACAGAACAATAATACATCTGGAGAAAGCTTCCCATTAATTATAATTAATGTATCAAAATGCATCAGATTAATGGAGGGATGGAAGCAATGGCAGCCGAGACGGGAACAGCTTCTGAAAGAACAGCTTCATAGAAGCCAAGAATGCAGTTTACTAGTCCTCCATAGTAGTGAATGGAGGGGGCCGCGCATGCTCCACATGTTAGTAATCAGTAATGTAATGTATGTACACAGTGACTGCACCAGCAGAATAGTGAGTGCAGCTCTGGAGTATAATACAGTAGGTAACTCAGGATTAGTAATGTAATGTATGTACACAGTGACTGCACCAGCAGAATAGTGAGTGCAGCTCTGAAGTATAATACAGGAGGTAACTCAGGATCAGTAATGTAATGTATGTACACAGTGACTGCACCAGCAGAATAGGGAGTACAGCTCTGGAGTATAATACAGGATGTAACTCAGGATCAGTACAGGATCAGTAATGTAATGTATGTATACAGTGACTGCACCAGCAGAATAGTGAGTGCAGCTCTGGAGTATAATACAGGAGGTAACTCAGGATCAGTACATGATCAGTAATGTAATGCATGTACACAGTGATTGCACCAGAAGAATAGTGAGTGCAGCTCTGGAGTAGAATACAGGAGGTAACTCCGGATCAGTAATGTAATGTATGCACACAGTGACTGCACCAGCAGAATAGTGAGTTCAGCTCTGGAGTAGAATACAGGATGTAACTCAGGATCAGTAATGTAATGTATGTACACAGTGACTGCACCAGCAGAATAGTGAGTGCAGCTCTGGAGTATAATACAGGAGGTAACTCAGGATCAGTAATGTAATGTATGTACACAGTGACTGCACCAGCAGAATAGTGAGTGCAGCTCTGGAATATAATGCAGGATGTAACTCAGGATCAGTAATGTAATGTATGTACACAGTGACTGCACCAGCAGAATAGTGAGTGCAGCTCTGGAGTATAATACAGGAGGTAACTCAGGATCAGTAATGTAATGTATGTACACAGTGACTGCACCAGCAGAATAGTGAGAGCAGCTCTGGAGTATAATACAGGAGGTCACTCAGGATCAGTAATGTAATGTATGTACACAGTGACTGCACCAGCAGAATAGTGAGTGCAGCTCTGGAGTATAATACAGGAGGTAACTCAGGATCAGTAATGTAATGTATGTACACAGTTACTGCACCAGCAGAATAGTGAGTGCAGCTCTGGAGTATAATACAGGATGTAACTCCGGATCAGTACAGGATCTGTAATGTATGTACACAGTGACTGCACCAGCAGAATAGTGAGTGCAGCTCTGGAGTATAATACAGGATGTAACTCAGGATCAGTAATGTATGTACACAGTGACTGCACCATCAGAATAGTGAGTGCAGCTCTGGAGTATAACACAGGATGTAACTCAGGATCAGTAATGTAATGTATGTACACAGTGACTGCACCATCAGAATAGTGAGTGCAGCTCTGGAGTATAATACAGGAGGTAACTCAGGATCAGTAATGTAATGTATGTACACGGTGACTGCACCAGCAGAATAGTGAGTGCAGCTCTGGAGTATAATACAGGAGGTAACTCAGGATCAGTACATGATCAGTAATGTAATGCATGTACACAGTGACTACACCAGCAGAATAGTGAGTGCAGCTCTGGAGTATAATACAGGAGGTAACTCAGGATCAGTAATTTAATGTATGCACACAGTGACTGCACCAGCAGAATAGTGAGTGCAGCTCTGGAGTATAATACAGGATGTAACTCAGGATCAGTAATGTAATGTATGTACACAGTGACTGCACCAGCAGAATAGGGAGTACAGCTCTGGAGTATAATACAGGATGTAACTCAGGATCAGTAATGTAATGTATGTACACAGTGACTACACCAGCAGAATAGTGAGAGCAGCTCTGGAGTATAATACAGGATGTAACTCAGGATCAGTAATGTAATGTATGTACACAGTGACTGCACCAGCAGAAGAGTGAGGGCAGCTCTGGAGTATAATACAGGATCAGTAATGTAATGTATGTACACAGTGACTGCACCAGCAGAATAGTGAGTGCAGCTCTGGAGTATAATACAGGAGGTAACTCAGGATCAGTAATGTAATATATGTATACAGTGACTGCACCAGCAGAATAGTGAGTGCAGCTCTGGAGCATAATACAGGATGTAAGTCAGGATCAGTAATGTAATGTATGTACACAGTGACTGCACCAGCAGAATAGTGAGTGCAGCTCTGGAGTATAATACAGGATGTAACTCAGGATCAGTAATGTAATGTATGTACACAGTGACTGCACCAGCAGAATAGTGAGTGCAGCTCTGGGGTATAATACAGGATGTAACTCAGGATCAGTAATGTAATGTATGTACACAGTGATTGCACCAGCAGAATAGTGAGTGCAGCTCTGGAGTATAATACAGGATGTAACTCAGGATTAGTAATGTATGTACACAGTGTCTGCACCAGCAGAATAGTGAGTGCAGCTCTGGAGTATAATACAGGATGTAACTCAGGATCAGTAATGTAATGTATGTACACAGTGATTGCACCAGCAGAATAGTGAGTGCAGCTCTGGAGTATAATACAGGATGTAACTCAGGATTAGTAATGTATGTACACAGTGTCTGCACCAGCAGAATAGTGAGTGCAGCTCTGGAGTATAATACAGGATGTAACTCAGGATTAGTAATGTATATACACAGTGACTGCACCAGCAGAATAGTGAGTGCAGCTCTGGAGTATAATACAGGATGTAACTCAGGATTAGTAATGTAATGTATATACACAGTGACTGCACCAGCAGAATAGTGAGTGCAGCTCTGGAGTATAATACAGGATGTAACTCAGGATCAGTAATGTAATGTATGTACACAGTGGCTGCACCAGCAGAATAGTGAGTGCAGCTCTGGAGTAGAATACAGGATGTAACTCAGGATCAGTAATGTAATGTATGTACACAGTGACTGCACCAGCAGAATAGTGAGTGCAGCTCTGGAGTATAATACAGGATGTAACTCAGGATCAGTAATGTAATGTATCTACACAGTGACTGCACCAGCAGAATAGTGAGTGCAGCTCTGGAGTATAATACAGGATGTAACTCAGGATTAGTAATGTAATGTATATACACAGTGACTGCACCAGCAGAATAGTGAGTGCTATGTGTGACTCTGTAACCAGCTTCTCTACGGAGGCTAAATAACAGATTGATGGTCGGATGCAGAGTTTTCCGCATTAATACTAATATATTAGATGTAAGTAGAGGAATATGGGCTTCAGAGTGCTTCGCATTATCGGACAGTGACCAGGAGGCCTCATGGCAGAGGGGTAGGTCTGTACACAGTCCAAGTGCAGATGAGGAGCCGTGCCGTCCACCCTGGGCATCGCCACTTCTCTGCACCCCTCATGGTCGCACATTTCACCCGCACCCATCACTCACCAGACATCTCTTCATCTGAAATGACTGCACTTTCACGGCTTGCACGGCTTCATCCAGGAGTTTTTCCTGTTCGTCCTGCGGGGACTGCTGTGTGGTCGGCTGGGTAGAAAAAGAAAAAAAATGCAAAAATAAATAAAAAATAAAAAAATTGTATTACCGCGCTGTGAACATAAGTAACATTAGGACATCCTATATTTTCAGGGACATCAGCTCATCTATCGCTCCGGCCTTTTCTTTTCAGGCATCGTTGGAGCTTTTGGAAGTACACAAAACCAGACACAGCGCCCCAATCATCCAGGTACTGTACTCGGTACTGCAGCTCGACCTTACCGAAGAAACATCGAGCCGCAGCAACGAGCTTTATTCTTCGTAATCGGTGAAGATCAGACCACAACAATCAAGCACAGATGGCCAATCCTAGAGATAGGTAATCAGTCTCTAGAAATACACAGCCCCTGTAAGATCATGGGGAACTATCCAAAACTCCAATGGACAACATACAGTGGCATGTAAAAGTTTAGGCAGCCATGGCAAGAGAAGGCTATAAGAAGATAGCAAAGTCTTTGCAAGTCACCCTTTCTTCAGTTCAAAATGTAATTAAGAAATGGCAGTTACCAGGAACAGTGGAGGTCAAGATAAGGTCTGGAAGACCAAGCAAGATTTCAGTGAGAGCTGCTCGTAGGATTGCAGGAGAGGCAAGTCAGAATCCTTCTTTGACAGAAAAAGACCTTAAGAAAGATTTAGCAGACTCAGGAGTTGTGGTACATTGTTCTACTGCACAAATATGGCATTCATGGAAGAGTCGTCAGAAGAAAACCTCTACTGTGTCCTCACTATAAAATTCAGTCAGAAGTCTGTAAAAGAACATCTAAACAAGCCTGATGCATTCTGGAAACAAGTCCTGTGGACAGATGAGGTTAAAATAGAACTCTTTAGCCACAATGATCAAAAGGTATATGTGGAGAAAATAGGGCACAAAATTTCAGGAAAAGAACATCACGCCTACCATTAAGCATGGGGGTGGATCAATCATGCTTTGGGGTTGTGTTACAGCCAATGGCACGGGGAACATTTCAGGGGTAGAGGAAAGAATGGATTTAATGAAATTTCAACTAATTCTTGATGCAAACATAATACCATCTGTAAGAAAGCTGAACTTGAAAAGAAGATGGCTTCTACAAATGGATAATGATCCTAAACACACATCAAAATCCTCCATACATGACCTCAAAAGTTGCAAGCTGAAGGTTTTACAATGGCCCTCACAGTCCCCTGATCTGAACATCATTGAAATCTGTGGTTAGACCTCAAAATAGCACAGCATGCAAGACGACCCAGGAATCTCATAGAACTGGAAGAATTTTACAAGAAAGAATGGATGAAAATCCCTCAAGCAAGAATTGAAAGACTCTTGTCTGGCTACAAAAAGCCTTTACAAGCTGTGATACTTTCAGAAGGGGGCGCTACTAGGTACCAACCATGCAGGGCGCCCAAACTTTTGTATCGGTCCATGTTCCTTCTTGTAATTTTTAAAATCCAAGATGAAAATATATTTTTTTTGCCTAAAATACAAAGGAAAAGTGTCACCTGTAACTTTAGGCCTTTTAGAGATCATTTCATCTTCAAATTGCTTAACTGTTCACAAGAACAGTCATTTTGACCAGGGGTGTGCAGACTTTTACATGGCACTGTATTCTTCCAGATATGAACTAAAAAAAAAAAAGAGTAACGAGAAGCAAAATTTCCTGCACTTTTTGCTATAAAACTTAATATATACTGTATATTTAAAAGGCTGACAGGAGGAGTAATAATAGCCCCCCACGATGGCCGCCCCCGCCGCAAAGAGGTGATTACAATTGTTAGGTTAGAAGTAACGAAAACAACCAAATATTTCTGAATTTTGGGTAATTACGTAACATTATTCATTTTAGAAGTATTTTCAGCCTGTCATCTGTGACGGCAAAATTGTACCAAGATTATACTGCAGACGGCACAAAAAAAAACGATGTGGGGTAGGGGAAGCAAAAACTACACAAAAACAATCAAAATGATACAAAGGAGCAAAGGCCGACAGCACCAGGTACAAAGCTGACAGTGACCTGCAAGAGGCCGTAATGTATGTGCACAGTGACTGCACCAGCAGAATAGTGAGTGCAGCTCTGGAGTATAATACAGGATGTAACTGAGGATCAGTAATGTAATGTATGTAAACAGTGACTGCACCAGCAGAAAAGTGAGTGCAGCTCTGGAGTATAATACAGGATGTAACTCAGGATCAGTAATGTAATGTATATACATAGTGACTGCACCAGCAGAAAAGTGAGTGCAGTTCTGGAGTATAATACAGGATGTAACTCAGGATCAGTAATGTAATGTATGTACACAGTGACTGCACAAGTAGAATAATGAGTGCAGCTCTGGAGTATGATACAGGATGCAACTCAGGATCAGTAATGTAATGTATGTACATAGTGACTGCACCAGCAGAATAGTGAGTGCAGCTCTGGAGTATAATACAGGATGTAACTCAGGATCAGTAATGTAATGTATATACACAGTGACTGCACCAGCAGAAAAGTGAGTGCAGCTCTGGAGTATAATACAGGATGTAACTCAGGATCAGTAATGTAATGTATGTACACAGTGACTGCACAAGTAGAATAATGAGTGCAGCTCTGGAGTATGATACAGGATGCAACTCCGGATCAGTAATGTAATGTATGTACATAGTGACTGCACCAGCAGAATAATGAGTGCAGCTCTGGAGTATAATACAGGATGCAACTCAGGATCAGTACAGGATCAGTAATGTAATGTATATACACAGTGACTGCACCAGCAGAATAGTGAGTGCAGCTCTGGAGTATAACACAGGATGTAACTCAGGATCAGTACAGGATCAGTAATGTAATGTATATACACAGTGACTGCACCAGCAGAATAGTGAGTGCAGCTCTGGAGTATAACACAGGATGTAACTCAGGATCAGTAATGTAATGTATGTACACAGTGACTGCACCAGCAGAATAGTGAGTGCAGCTCTGGAGTATAATACAGGAGGTAACTCAGGATCAGTAATGTAATGTATGTACACAGTGACTGCACCAACAGAATACTGGGTGCAGCTCTGATCAGCTGCTAGTCAGTGTGCGGATTACGGGTGTGGTGGCTGCAGATCCTGCTGTGAGCTCCTGATCTCTGAGAAACCAACACCTCTCCACCTGGGGACCTGCTTTCTCTCTTTCCCAGGGAGGGAGCGGGTTTCTGGGATGAGTGATGGAGCCAAGTCCCAGGCTTCTGCTTCCCGAACCAGGCCGGCGGGGGGCAGAAGAAACCAGCAACCGGCCTGCACATCAGAGGACTCGGGGTTGAGACGCTGCACCAGGAGTCGCAGCAATGTGGCTCCTACTCCCCCCCCCGGATTGTGGAGACCCCCAGAAGCCGCAAGGCTTCCAGCATGGAGGAAAAGCCTGACAGCGGCGTACAAGATGGCGCTCCTTCCAGAGGAAAGCTGAGTGCTCACGGAGGTGAGGCCGACCTCCATGAGGGGGAATGGGCGCTGCAGGGACCCCGGGAGTCTGTGTCCACCTATGCCTCCCGGGTCATGATCCGCCTCCGTGAGAATGAAGATGCCAGTAAGCTCATCAGGAGGCTCCGGGAGGAGCTGCGCTGCACAAGCGCCAAAGCTGCGGGGGCCTCCAAACCAAGGAAGGCAAAACTCCAGGCCAAGGTAAAGCGACTGACCAGCGAGATTCAACGCCTGGAACTTAGGAAAGCCACCATCAGGGAGCAGAGTGGTCCTTTCAAAGAAAAACTTATAAATGAAGACCGCTTTAGAGAAATGGCTGATACCAGAGAGCAAAGGCAGATAGGGCTGCAGCCTGAGAGCCAGGTGGATGATGAGAGTGATGATGACCAGCAGGAAGCCCCACCTGGCAGCCTGCAAAGTCACCCGCAGGCCACGTGCAGCGAGCTCCCTGCAGGACAGGCGACAGTGACATCCGGTCGCAGTTCTGCCGGCTCTGGGGAGGACAGTGACAGCAGCGGCCAGGGAGGGGCGCTAATGGCGGAGATTAAGCTCCTGGAGTCCCCAGTGTGCCTCCAAAACTTCCATCTTGGTGACGATCTACCAGAAGAGGCACCTGGGGGCCACAAAAAGGCTAAGAAGACCAAGCCAAAGCTGCAGGAAGCGGTAAGCTATGTATATGCCCCCCTCCCTGTACCCCCTGAGTCGCGGGCAGGCTCAGCTCGCTGTATAAGCCCCGATGCCCAGCCCAGCCCGGGTTCTGCTGTGGATCCGGTGCAAAGGCGCGGGGAGATTACAGAGCGCGGTAGTGAGGCGCAGAGCTCCGTCTCTGCTTGTAGTAGCGGGGACGCAGCAGGAGGTGCATCAGCTGAGAGGCTGGACAGTGAGGGCGGCCCGGCGGCGGGCGTTCCATCAGGCCACGATGCTGTGGTGCGCTCCTCAGTGGGAGGGGGGAGCAGCCCGGTGTCGGGGGCAGCTCCGGTAGCCTCGGCGCCTCTGAATGCTGTTGCCGCTGATCACTTAGTTGAGAAGCGGCGGCAGTGTGAGGGGGCAGTTGGGGCTGAGCGTTCCGGTCCTCCCACGAAAGTGCTATTTTGTGTTGGCGTCGCTGGTCCGGAAGATCCTGATGCTAAAGATCAGCGGCACCTAACTGCAGCTAGAGATCAGCGGCACATTATACCAAATGCCAAACAGCAGAAATTACCGACCGATGATGTGGAGGGCACACATAAGACCGGGGGTGAGGTCGCCTCCAGTTCTATGGAGGTGACTGAGCCCCTTGTGCCTGATGCGGAGGTCAAAAGGTCATCCACCATTGTTACTGGTCCAGCAGGAATGAATGTGGTGGTGGAGGTGAATGAGGATAATTCATTGTCTAGTGGTGTGGTTGATGGTTTGGTGGAGGTTGAGATGGAGGTGGGTAATGGTGATACTGTTGGGGGCTGATGTGGTCACTGGTCTGGTTGCCCCCCCGGGGGTGGCAACACCTGTCCAGAGTTATGCCAGTGTCACCTCCGGGGCAAATAGGGCATCCTCCTAGTCTCCGGGCTTTGGGGACGGCATGCTGCAACGGCGCCTTCTGGAGGCTCTAAAGAAGGGGGAGAGATCACTAATGGTAGAGGGTCGAGAGGTTGATCTATCCTTCTGGATAGAGAGGCATGGCCTCGGGGCCTTCCGAGAGCAAAAAGGGGGAGATACAGTGTGGTCCCTCCCAACAGCCGGGCCAGGCAGTGTGCGTAGGAATGTGGTCCGTCTTCGGTGGAGGGGCAGTGATGCATGTCCGCCAAGGTCTAAAGTTGTAGAGCTCCTGCTGAGGATGGGCTTCAAGGCGATTGACATCTACGCCTTGATACATCCCTATTCCACGCCTGAGTTTGATGTCAGCTTTGTTCGGCCGGAGGGGCTTGAGCTCTTCTGGGCGAATTATGAGTTGGCAAAAAATGAGCCCGGCTGGCGAGACTTTGCCATTCAGGCAGTGTCTCGCCAAAACCAGATCAAGAAAGTGACCGTGATGACTCGTAACGAGTCGCTTTCTTGCTATGACATCATGACGTGGCTTGGTCGGTATGGAGAGGTGGTGGAGATGCCAAAGAAAAACCGCGACGCGTTTGGTATCTGGTCAGGGGCCTGGACGTTTATGGTAAAACTTAAGCGTTCAGGTGGTACGGTTGCCCACATTCCATCGTCTGCCTTCCTGGGTAGGGATCGTATCCTGGTCTTCTACCAGGGGCAACCGAAGCTCTGTCACAGGTGCGGCGACCCCACACACTTCAGTGCAAACTGCACCGTGCAGAAATGCGCGTTGTGTGGGGGTGTCGGCCATCTTGCCGCCTCTTGTGTGGAGATTAGGTGCCACCTGTGTGGTGAGTTAGGCCACCCATTCAGCAGTTGTCCTCGCTCCTTTGCTAATGCAGTCGAGACCCCGGTGGGAGTAAGCCGTGAGGCCGATTCTGCTGGAGAGGGGACTAGCAGGGGTGGGGGAGCTGAGGGGCCAGGGAAGAAAAGCAATAAAAAGACGCCTGCCCAGCTGAGGCGTCTAGACAAGCGCAGACAGGAGAGGGAGCGGGGCGAGCCCCAGACTACCGGGGCAGCCCCTGTCCTGGATGCCAGTGTTGCTGCTGAGGCCCCGAGGGATGATGAGTTGGATGAGGAGGTAAGGAGGATCCACAGGGAGGAAACTGCCTCTGCTTCAGAATCCTCCCATTATGAAAGTATGGATGAGGATAATAAGCAGTGGCTAGAGCACAAGCGAAAGCTCGGCACCAAAAAGAAGAGAAAGAAGGGAGATAAAACATCTTCTCCCACTCTGACCAAGGTACCTAAGGAAGGTAAAACCGACTCCCCTCTAGTTGGTCTTTCTAACCCGTTCCAAGCCCTTGATAACATCTCTTCCTCTGAGGAGGAGGCAGAGGGTGAGGTTCCGGCTTCAGCGGAGCTTACAGGGGGTGCCGAGTCTCCTTCTCCTGGGGATGCAAGGTCCTTGGGGGGAGGGACTGGCCCAGAGTCCGGAGACGAGGACGAAAAAACAAGGAAAAATGTGGGAATGGACACCTCTGTGTCATTAAAGAGGGAGAAGGATTCCTCCTCTGAGGCAGAGGATAAGGGGAGTGGGAAGAAGAAAGCCATCTAACTCAATCACCAATGATGGCGGTACCCACTCCGTTGACGCTGGCGTCCATTAATGTCACCAGCATTAAGTCAAACATGGCTAGATTTGCGGCCTTTGATTTTCTCAGCCGGGTTGAAGCTGACATTTTCTTTTTGCAAGAGACCAGGCTGCCAAATATGGCAGAGGTGTTTATAGCTAAGAGGGAGTGGAGACTCGGGCCCTCCTATTGGTCTCTTGCGGCCGAACCGTATAGCGGAGTGGCGGTCCTTTTTACCGCACCGGTAGAATGCCGACGGGTTATTGAGTTAGAAATGGGGAGGTGCCTGATATTAGATGTCCTCATGAAGGGACAAGAGCTTCGGCTCATTAACATCTATGGTCCCCAATCTAAATGGGACCGGAAGTGTCTCTTTATGAGGATCAAGCCCTACCTTTTTACGAGTTGGCAGGTCGTCTTTGGAGGGGACTTCAACACTGTCACGAGGCCCCGGGATAGAGGAGATTCCAGAGACAAGCTGACTTATGATAGCGTCGCCCTTAATAGTATAGCTAGTGAGGCTCGCCTGGTGGATGTCCACATCCGGCACACCGCAGGCCACGAGGGGTTCACCTATCATAGAGGTAACTGTAGGTCCAGGATAGACAGGTTTTATTTAAAGGAGGAAGCCGTCTCTTCAGCAGTATCTGTTGTTGAGGTGGAGTTCTCCGATCACTGTTTGATTTTGTTTTCCCTGAAAGTTACAGAGACCCCCCGGATGGGAAGAGGCTTTTGGAGGCTCAATTCGTCTCTCTTGGAAGAAGCGGAGATAAGACAGTCCTTTGAGGATTTTCTTCAGAGCCAGGTACCCTTACTGGATCTTTGTAGTAGTAAGTCAGAGTGGTGGGAGATGTTTAAGAAAAGGGTGGCGAGATTCTTCCGCCAGCTCTCGAGCCTCAGGAGCCTGGACAGGTACCGCCTGTATCAGGGCCTGAGGAGGAAACTCGAGCATCTTGTCTCAACTGGAGGTAGTCGCGAGGAGATCTCCAGAGTGAAATCTTTGCTAATGAGGTGTCAATATGATAGACACGCATCTTTGGTTTTTGAGAGGGATTACGGGAAGTACCGCTCGCCCGACCCTTATAGAAACTGCAAGATGTCAGTGAATAGTAAAGTTGTTACAGGACTGGTTGACACTGCGGGGTCCCTGAAAAGATCCAGATCAGGGATCCTGGAGGTCGTCAGATCCTTCTACTCGCACCTCTTGGAGAAGAGGGATCTGGATTGGGATGAGATGTCGGCTTTTCTGGCTGAAGCCGTCCCCGAACCAGGGGTAGACCCCTCTCTTGGCGTTTTGACAGAGATGATCAGGGAAGAGGAAGTTAAGTTGGCGATTGAAGGGCTTGCCCTGAAGAAATCTCCCGGTCCGGATGGCTTAACATCTGAATTCTATAAGACCTTTAAGGACGCCTTGGTTCCCCTCTTGACTGAGGTATTCAATGAGTGTCTTTCCTCGGGCACTCTGCCAAAGTCAATGAGGAGGTCTGCCCTGATCATCTTGTCAAAGGGTAAGGACCCATCTTGCATTGAGAATTGGCATCCCATAGCGCTTCTCAATGCAGACAGGAAGGTTTTGGCAAAGGTGCTGTTTAATCGGCTGGTGAAATTTGCACCCCAGCTCCTTTCGGGGGCCCAGCATTGCTCTGTTCCGGGCCGCAGTACAATTAGTGCTGTACTCTGTGTCCGAGAGGCGGTGGAGCAGGGTAGGGCTGGCCACTGGAAGGGGTACATGCTGTCATTGGACCAGGCAAAAGCGTTTGATCGGGTTAATCATGAGTACCTCTGGTCTGTCCTTCTGAGGTATGGCCTGCCGGGGGGGTTTGTTGATTGGCTTAAGACCTTGTACTCTGGGGCAGAGAGTTTCCCGCTTGTGAACGGTTGGATTGGCAGCTCTTTTGAGGTTGGGTGTGGTGTTCGCCAGGGTTGTCCCTTGAGCCCGCTACTGTACGTGTTTGCGATTGACCCACTTCTTAGGAGGGTGGAGCGTGGACCGTTGGCTGGGATCGGGATGGACCGGGCAGCACCGGAAGCCACTCAGAGTGGTGGCGTATGCCGATGACGTCACCGTTTTTGTTTCCTCTGATGGGGAGGCAGAATGGCTGATGTCAGAGGTAAATCGCTACTCGGAGGCATCCGGGTCTAAGATCAACCGGGATAAGTGTGAGAGTCTCTGGCTGGGAGGAGGAGATCCGGGTTTTGATCTCCCGGACACCCTTCCAGAACCCAAAGTCTCTGCAAAAGTTCTTGGCATCGAATTTGGCCAGGGGGATTACCCCAAACAAAATTGGGACAGCAGGCTAGAGATCGCCACTCAGAAGGTGAACCAATGGAAGGGTTGGTCTTTGACCCTAAGGGAAAGGGTAAACCTGATCAAAACTTACCTGCTTCCTTTGCTGATCTATCTGGGCAGTGTGTGCATCTTGCCAGAGCCTCTCTGGACTCGGGTCTACAGTTTGTTCTTTCAACTGTTATGGGGGAATAGACTGAACCTGGTCAAGAGGGAGGTTACTTACCGTACGAGGAGACTAGGAGGGTTGGGTATGGTCAACCCTGTGGTATTCCTTGTCAATACCTTCATTAAGATCAATATTGCAAACCTCTGGAAAGAGAGGGCTCCTCCGTGGGTATTCTCCTGTAAGGGATGGTTTCAGCCTTTCTTCCAGGAATGGGAGACAGGAGGGCAAGTGAAGGATCTCCGCACACCGCATGGACATCTCCCGGCTTACGCTACCGTGGTTCTGAAGGTAATTCGCCAGTGGGGTCTGGGAATGTGGGAGGTCATGACTCTGCCAAGGAAGCTTCTTGACAAAAGGGTTCTGTTGACCCATTTTCAGAGGCCTCTGGCGCTCAGGGATTGCCCAAGTCGGGATCTTGGGGTGGGTCTGCATCTTTTGAATTGTATCAGGATCCCCTCGAAGGTTTGGGACTTGGCTTGGCGCTGCTTCCATGGGAAACTGTGTGTGAGGGACAATCTGAAGTGTAGGAGCTCTGAGGACAGGAACTGTCCTCGGGAGCATTGTGGTACCATGCTTGAAAGCATGGACCACTTCCTGCTTCGTTGTACCTTTAACACAGAGGTGTACAACAGGGTGGGCGCCTCCATTGGCTGGCCCCGGCTGGCCGGTCTCTCTTATGCGGAATGGGCCTATGGAGCATTCGGGGACCTGGGTGGTCGGGACCGCTGCACCTTATTTCTAGTTAGCGCAGTGGTTAGGTATCACACGTGGAACGCACGGTGCTTAGTATCGACGCAGCGGAAAATCCTCCCAGTGGACGATGTGTTTAGGACCATACTCGACCTGGTGAAGGTGCGTTCTCTGGAGTATGAGAGACTGGGTACACGGAGGGCCGCTCTCCTCTGGAGGGGCTTTTCTTTTAGTGTGCCCTAGTCTGGTCGTCTCCTCTCCTGGTGGTGGGCTGCTGCTGACACCATAGATTTTTGTTTTATTGATCAGTAGACAGTGATGTAGGGCTGCAGGCGCCGAACTTGGGCTTTGTCAGTTGTGGTTATTGTATTGTTTGTTTCTGTATATATTGTATATATGGGTTTGGGTGTAGGTGTTAGGTTGGGTGGTGGGAAAAGGGGGGAGGTGGGTTCATCTTGTGGGACACAGGTTATTTGGGTGAAAAACTGGCACTGCCTGATCTGGCCTATGGACATTGGACTGAGGCATGAGGCATGAGGCGCAGGAGCAGCTCTCAGGTCAGTGCCGGGGAGGGACTGGTGGGCTTGAGTGTGGGGGGTTTTGTTTTGTCTTGTATATATTTGTATAGTTAGTATTTATTTTATTTATTTTAAAAAAAAAAAAAAAAGAATGTATATATTAGTTTGTATATAATTTGTCGGTTATTGTTTATTATATTGTTATTATTTGTTTGGTAACCGGACCAGATGTCATGGTGTAGGTAGTTATTATTGTGTATATATGTATAATATGTGTGTGAGGAGAGAGGGAGCGGCTGGACCAGTTCATTACATTGTTTATTTTCTGGTTATTAATTTTGTTATGTTTCTGTTATTATTATTGTTATGTTTTTCATTTTTATAATAAAAGATCTACAGGATGTAACTCAGGATCAGTAATGTAATGTATGTACACAGTGACTGCACCAGCAGAATAGTGAGTGCAGCTCTGGAGTATAATACAGGATGTAACTCAGGATCAGTAATGTAATGTATGTACACAGTGACTGCACCAGCAGAATAGTGAGTGCAGCTCTGGAGTATAATACAGGATGTAACTCAGGATCAGTAATGTAATGTATGTACATAGTGACTGCACCAGCAGAATAGTGAGTGCAGCTCTGGAGTATAATACAGGATGTAACTCAGGATCAGTAATGTAATGTATGTACACAGTGACTGCACCAGCAGAATAGTGAGTGCAGCTCTGGAGTATAATACAAGATGTAACTCAGGATCAGTAATGTAATGTATGCACACAGTGACTGCACCAGCAGAATAGTGAGTGCAGCTCTGGAGTATAATACAGGATGTAACTCAGGATCAGTAATGTATGTACACAGTGACTGCACCAGCAGAATAGTGAGTGCAGCCCTGGAGTATAAAACAGGAGGTAACTCAGGATCAGTACAGGATCAGTAATGTAATGTATATCCACAGTGACTGCACCAGCAGAAAAGTGAGTGCAGCTCTGGAGTATAATACAGGATGTAACTCCGGATCAGTAATGTAATGTATGTACACAGTGACTGCACCAGCAGAATAGTGAGTGGTGCTCTGGAGTATAATACAGGATGTAACTCAGGATCAGTAATGTAATGTATGTACACAGTGACTGCACCAGCAGAATAGTGAGTGCAGCCCTGGAGTATAAAACAGGAGGTAACTCAGGATCAGTAATGTAATGTATATCCACAGTGACTGCACCAGCAGAATAGTGAGTGCAGCTCTGGAATATAATACAGGATGTAACTCAGGATCAGTAATGTAATGTATATCCACAGTGACTGCACCAGCAGAATAGTGAGTGCAGCTCTGGAATATAATACAGGATGTAACTCAGGATCAGTAATGTAATGTATGTACACAGTGACTGCACCAGCAGAATAGTGAGTGCAGTTCTTGAGTATAATACAGGATGTAACTCAGGATCAGTAATGTAATGTGTGTACCCAGTGACTGCACCAGTAGAATAGTGAGTGCAGCTCTGGAGTATAATGCAGGATGTAACTCAGGATCAGTAATGTAATGTATGTACACAGTGACTGCACCATCAGAATAGTGAGTGCAGCTCTGGAGTATAATACAGGATGTAACTCAGCATCAGTAATGTAATGTATGTACACAGTGACTGCACCAGCAGAATAGTGAGTGCAGCCCTGGAGTATAAAACAGGAGGTAACTCAGGATCAGTACAGGATCAGTAATGTAATGTATGTACACAGTGACTGCACCAGCAGAATAGTGAGTGCAGCTCTGGAGTATAATGCAGGATGTAACTCAGGATCAGTAATGTAATGTATGTACACAGTGACTGCACCATCAGAATAGTGAGTGCAGCTCTGGAGTATAATACAGGATGTAACTCAGCATCAGTAATGTAATGTATGTACACAGTGACTGCACCAGCAGAATAGTGAGTGCAGCTCTGGAGTATAATACAGGATGTAACTCAGGATCTGCACAGTTCTGGCTGTGTGCTTTGCATATACACAGCTGTTGTCGGAGCTGAGAATAATTATTAATCTACTCTAATGATAGGTCGTTAAAATCAAAAGCCTGGAAAACCCCTTTAATAGTCACTGTTGTAGAGTAATGAAACACTCAGGTGACTTCTATCCATACCTGAGAAGGTCCCACATATAAGACTTTGTGACTAGAGGGGGATAGTGGTCCGTACTCCGGCTGGTTCTTAGGGTAGAATTTTTAAGTACAACCCTACACCAGGGACAGGAGCCGATACTTTACAGACCCGTCTGCCACCAATAGGACGTCTTCTCCTGACAGGACACTGAGCGAGGTCCTCAGATGTGATCAGGCGGATTAGTAATTTCTCTGTTATCTTTGCAACATATGTGCAGATTACTACTTTAAGTCCACTGGGGACTACTGTATATGTTGTACAGTATATTCTCTTCTTACAGTGTGTTTGCTTTTATTAGGTGATTTTTAACCCTTTCGGCATTATATTTAGGGTTTGTCCATATGGGAATAATGCGCTGCAGATACCCCACTGCTGACAATCTGCTGTGGCAGCAACCCACATTGCAGAAAAGTTCCTGCAGATTGTTCCGTTAAAACCTGCATTTAAAATGGGCAGAGACCCCGATACCAGCGATGTATCACTTACTGCAGTTTTGATAAAATCAATGTTTTCTCTGCTGCAGATCTAGCTGTTCTCTGTATAACCCTGCCCACGCTTGCGATTGGCTGCTTTCTGTGTATACTGTGCATAGGCAGAAAGCTGTTGATCAATGGTGGGGGGGCGGGGCTGGACTACATGGTAGAAGGTTTACTAGTCCTCCAGTGATAATCTCCTGCTGATCAAACAGGGATTTCATCAAAACTACAGCAAGCAGTCCAGTAAGTGGCATCACTGGAATCAGGGTCTCTGCCCATACACAACACTGTTCTCAAGATTAGGTGGCAAAAATCTGGAAACAGATCACTAAGTCTTTACCATTTCCTCCTTTTTTTTTTTTTTTTTTTTTTAACCCCCACCCCCGACAACCCCTTTAAAGCTCAGCTGTTAGCTCACATGTCCGACAGTAGGTGGAGCTAATCTACTGACTGTTTCCCAGGAAAACAATCATGAGGAAGCCCTTAATATGAAACTGAGAAGCAAGAACTCAAAATTGTTCAAATAATAGTAAAGCAAAGTTTTTGCAAAAGTAGTTAACTTTATATGGCAATGAAAAAGAAAAATTGCAAAAAGAGGAGGTGTCCTTAAAGGGTTTGTACACCGCTTGGATTAACCCCTTCTTAACTACCAGAGTAATCCATCTACCAGCCAATCCATCCACACTGATGGAATATTGAGATAACTGCTGATTGGCTGCAACGCTCATGTGACCTAACGTCAGGAACAGGAGCGCCTACATTGCTAGAATTGCAACGATGCAAAAAAAAAAAAAGGGAGAACAGATTGTTTTCATTTGCTATGAAGCAGTAGTGGACAACCCCTTTAAGAGAAATATCTAGTCCGGTCAATCCTACGTCATCAAAACTGTGCAATATTTGAAAATCAATGCGTCTCTTTAACAGTTAATGCAGAATGACGACTCCCAGCATGCCCCGCTAGCCAATGCTGAGTGTTGTAGTTTTGCAACAGCAGTGGGTCACATTATAAAGGTGTCGACCCCCGAAATGTGGAACTTTGGTATGTTCCACTTCTACACTGCATAGAGCTACAGCAGGGCAGAGACACTTCCATTCACCCCTGGGGGGGGGGGGATGTGAAATAAATGGAATACCTTTAATTAATGTAAATCATTAATAACTTGTCTGTAAATGACCTGACACATGTATAGGTAATAACTGCAGCCAGAGAACCCCGCAGCCTGCGTGCATCATACTATATAGTGCTGTGTACATGGTATATAGGGGTGTATATATACATTAACCCCTCATATACCGCATATCTGTTGCTGTACATCCGAATTTTATCCAGATTTGACATATTGCACACACCTGGATACAACTGTAACAGTTATGCCCCCCTAACACCGGAATACAGGCCCAGCACCGCCCAGCAGCCCTATTCTTAGCTCATTCCTGTATCTCCCGCCCACAGACAGTAGCACCGCGCCCTGCAGCCGCCATAGTTGTCCCACAGCTCGTACACAGGACACATCGGGGGTCGGAGACCCCAAAACTCACCATAGTGTCTCCTCTCAGCGTCTCCCTCCAGTCATGTGACCTGCAGACACGGGCCCCGCCCTTCCCTAAGAAACCGCGCTCGTCATTGGTCAACTCCCGCAGACAACTGTGCTCTAAGCTGATTGGAGGAGGCACAGATGACAGACGGCGATTATAGCCAATCAGAACGCGGCAAGTCTTCCCGGCGCGTCAGACTGGTACTGTATTTGTCAGGTGTGTGTGCTCTGCCCGGTGGTATCCCGTCTGCACGGAGAGCGGTATCCAGAATAGACTACCTCTGAAATACACCAATAACGCTACTAAACCGCATCTAAGAATAAAAAAAAAAAAATGACTATGGACCTTGTCTCCTAATGAAGTGCCTACTTTTTCGTCTGAGTGCCACATTGTCATACTGATAAAATCCCAAGGGCAGTAAACAAAATGAAAGCTGTGCTTGTAAGAATATATCATCAGAATCGCTATCAGTACATGAATACATCACCACAACCACCGTCGGTAAGTCACTACAACGCCAGAACCACCATCAGTACATGAATGCAGTGCTAGAACCACCGTCGGTACATGAATACATCACCAGAACAACTGTCAGCACATGAATACATTGGTCAGAACCACCATTGGTACATGAATGCAGTGCTAGAACCACCGTCAGTACATGAATACATCACCAGAACAACTGTCAGCACATGAATACATTGGTCAGAGCCACCGTTGGTACATGAATACAGTGCTAGAGCCACCATCGGTATATGAATACAGCGCCAGAACCACCATGAGTACATGACTACATCACCAGAACCACTGTTAGTGCATGAATACATCACCAGGACCACCGTCAGTACACGAATACATCGCCAGACCCACAGTTGGTAAAAACAGTGCCAGAACTACCCCCAGTACATAAATACATCACCAGAACCACCTTCAATACGTGAACACAATGCCAGAGCCACCGTGAGTACATGAATACATCGCCAGAACCACGGGCGGTTAATACAGCACCAGAACCACCCTCAGTGCATAACTACATCACCAGAACCACCATCAGTATGTGAATGCAATGCCAGAGCAACCGTCAATACATGAATACAGCGCCAAAACCACCGTTGGTACATGAATACAGAGCCAGGCTCACTATCAGTACATGAATACAGTGCCAGAACCACCATTGGTACATGAATACAAAGTCAGGCCCACCATCAGTACATGAATACAGTGCCAGAACCACCGTCAGCACATGAATACATCACCAGAACCACCATCAGTTCATGAATACATCACCAGAACCGATTTAGAGAGTTTCTGCTGCAAAAAAAAAATGTCAACACTGTCTAACTTACACAAAGTTTCTGGAGCACAAACCGTGCAGAAATATTTCAAATCCTTCAAATACTCCCAAGCTTTGAGGATTTTTTAGAGTTTTAATATAGCCATGTTGCTTGACATCTGACCAGTTATGGATTGCTGCAAAGGTGGAAGATTAGAAATCTCATCAGTACATAAATCCATCACCAGAACCTCCATCAGTACATGAATGCAACAACAAAACCACCATCAGTACATGAATGCAGCATCGGAACAACCATCAGTACAGGAATACAGCCTCAAAACCACTGTCAGTACATCAATGCAGCACAAAAAAACCACCATCAGTACATGAATGCAACACTACAATCAACGTCAGTAAAGAAATACAGCACCATCATCTGTACAGGAATCCAAAACTAGAACCACCATCAGTACATGAATGCAGCCTCATAACCACTGTCAGTACATTAATGCAGCCTCAGAGCCACTGTCAGTACATGAATACAGCACAAGAACCACTATCAGTACAGCAAACAATTGTAATGTCAGATCAGCCCCATATTTCTTGAACTTACAACTCCCAGTATGTCTTTAATAATAGTAAAGAGATGCTGGGAGCTGTTACCAGTCATCATCAGACTGCGGGCCATACAGGAACCACAGTACTGATAAGACACAGGCAGTGTAACAAATAAACATTTACATCCAGGTACCTTATAGGTGACATCTCTGATTGTAAACATTCCCATCACTTTTGTCTCCATGTAGTAAAGACGCCATGATGAGATAACATGCCCAGAGCTCGTCTCTGCAGACTTCCATCTTCTCTGGTCTTCTGCCGCACGTCTTGACACAGTGCACTTAAAAAAAAGTATCATAATGACCCTCACGCACTATGGTCTCAACACTGTCCTCCCTCATGCCCTCCCTATTTTCAGTGTCCCGCTAAGCCTCCACCACTCCATACTGTCCCCCACACTCCGACCACTCCATACTGTTCCCCCATGCTCCCACCACTCCATGCTGTCCCAAACGCCCCTGCTACTCCATACTGTTCACACTCCCACTACTCCATACTGTCCCCCACACTCCCTCAACTCCATACTGTCCCCCCACACTCCCACAACGCCATATTGTGCCCCATGCTCCCACAACGTCATACTGTTCCACCACACTCCAACTACTCCATACTGTTCCTTCATGCTCCCACTATTCCATACTGTCACTCCATGCACCCACACTCCATACTGTCCCCCCACGCTCCTACGACTCTATGCTGTCCCAAACGCCCCCGCTACTCCATACTGTCACACGCTCCCACAACTCCATACTGTTTCCCCATGCTCCCACCCTCCATGCTGCCATACTGTTACCCCACACTCCCACCACTCCATACTGTCCCTCCATGCTCCCACTACTCTATACTGTCCCCCCACCACTCCATACTGCCATACTGTCCCCCACACTCCCACCACTCCATACTGTCACCCCATGCACCCACAATTCCATACTGTCCCCCCAGGCTCCCACCACTCAATGCTGTTCCAAACTCCCACCATTCCATACTGTTCTTCCACGCACCTACCACTCCATACTGTCCCCCCATGCTCCCACCACTCAACACTGTCCTTCCACGCTCAACCACGTCATACTGTCCACCCACACTCCCACCAATCCATACTGTCCTTCCATGCTCTCATCACTCATGCTGTCCACCCACACTCCCACCGTTCCATGTCCTTCCACGCTCCCACCACTCAACACTGTCCTTCCATGCTCCACCACTTCATACTGTCCACCCACACTCCCACCACTTCATACTGTCCTTCCATGGTCCCAACACTCCTTGCTGTCCCCACATGCTCCCACTACTTCACACTGTCCTTCTATGCTCCCACCACTCCACTCTATCACCCCAAGCTCCCACCACTCCATTCTGTCCCCCACACTCCCACCACTCCTTGCTGTCCTCCCATGCTCCCACCACTCCATGCTGTCCCCAAACGCTCCCGCCACTCCATGCTGCCATACTGTCCACCCACACTCCCACCACTCCACACTGTCCCTCCACTACTCTATACTGTCCCTCTATGCTCCTACTACTCCATACTGTCCCCCCACAACTCCATACTGTCCCCCAACACTCCCACAACTCCATACTGCCATACTGTTCCCCCACACTCCCACCACTCCGTACTGTCCTTCCACGCTCCCACTACTCCATATTGTCCCCCATGCTCCCACAACGCTATACTGTCCCACCACAGTTCAACTACTCCATACTGTCCCTTCATGCTCCCATCACACCATACTGTCACCCCATGCACCCACAATTCCATACTGTCCCCCCAGGCTCCCACCACTCAATGCTGTTCCAAATCCCCCGCTACTCCATACTGTCCAACCACTCTCCCACCACTCCATACTGTCCTTCCATGCTCCCAACACTCCATGCTGTCCCCACATGCTCCCACTACTCCACACTGTTCTTCTACGCTCCCACCACTCCACGCTGTCACCCCAAGCTCCCACCACTCCATACTGTCCCCGACGCTCCCACCACTCCATGCTGTCCCCCCACGCTCCCACCACTCCATGCTGTCCCCAAACGCTCCCACCACTCCATGCTGTCCCCAAACGCTCCCACCACTCCATGCTGTCCCCAAACGCTCCCACCACTCCATCCTGTCCTTCCATACTCTCATAACTCCATACTGTTCCCCCAGTCTTCCACAACTCCATACTGTTCCCCCACACTCCATACTTCCCGTCATACTTCCACCTCTCTATCCTGTCCACCCACGTTTCACCTCGCCATGCTGTCCACCCATGCTCCCAAAACTCCATACTGTTACTCCACGCTCCCACCACTCCATCGTGTCCTTCCACGCTCCCATCACTCCATGCTGTTCTTCCACGCTCCCCTCACTCCATGCTGTCCTTCCACGCTCCCACCACTCCATGCTGTCCTTCCACGCTCCCACCACTCCATGCTGTCCTTCCATGCTACCACCACTCCATACTGTCCTTCCACGCTCCCACCACTCCATGCTGTTCTTCTACGCTCCCACCACTCCATGCTGTCCTTCCACGCTCCCGCCACTCCATGCTGTCCTTCCACGCTCTCACCACTCCATTCTGTCCTTCCACGCTCTCACCACTTCATGCTGTTCTTCGACGCTCCCACCACTCCATGCTGTCCTTCCACGCTCCCACCACTCCATGCTGTCCTTCCACGCTCCCACCACTCCATATTGTCCTTCCACGCTCCCACCACTCCATGCTGTCCTTCCACGCTCCCACCACTCCATGCTGTCCTTCCACGCTCCCACCACTCCATGCTGTCCTTCCACGCTCCCACCACTCTGTACTGTCCTTCCAAGCTCCCACCAATCCATGCTGTCCTTCCACGCCCCCACCACTCCATGCTGTCCTTCCATGCTCCCACCACTCCTCCCACCACGCTCTCTGGGCATCGGCGTCGCTCTCTGGGCATTGGCCGTCGCTCTCTGGGCATCGGCCGTCACCCGTCGCTCTCTAGGTATCACCCGTTGCTCTCTGGGCATCAGCCGTCGCCCGTCGCTCTCAGGGCATCGGCCGTCGCCTGTCGCTCTCTGGGCATCGGCCGTCGCCCATCGCTCTCTGGGCATCGGCCGTTGCCTGTCGCTCTCTGGGTATTGCCCCGTCAGTCTCTGGGTATCAGCTGTCTCCCGTCGCTCTCTGGGTGTCGCCCTCCATGCTATCTTTTCACACTCCCATCACTCCATACTGTCCTTCCATGCCTCCACCAATCCATGCTGTCCTTCCACGCTCCCACCACTTCATGCTGTCCTTCCATGCTCCCACCACTCCATGCTGTCCTTCCACGCTCCCACCACTCCATGCTGTCCTTCCACGCTCCCACCACTTCATACTGCCTTTCCACGCTCCCACCACTTCATGTTGTCCTTCCACCCTCCCACCACTCCATACTGTCCTTCCATGCTCCCACCACTCCATGCTGTCCTTCCACGCTCCCACCACTCCATACTGTCCTTCCAAGCTCCCACCAATCCATATTGTCCTTCCACACTCCCACCACTCCATGCTGTCCTTCCATGCTCCCAACACTCCTCCCACCACGCTCTCTGGGCATCGGCCGTCGCTCTCTGGGCATTGGCCGTCTCTCTCTGGGCATCGGCCGTCGCCCGTCGCTCTCTAGGTATCACCCATCGCTCTCTGGGCATCAGCCGTCGCTCGTTGCTCTCAGGGCATCAGCTGTCGTCCGTCGCTCTCTGGACATCGGCCGTCGCCTTTCGCTCACTGGGCATCGGCTGTCGCCTGTCGCTCTCTGGGTATCGCCCGTCGGTCTCTGGGTATCGCCCGTCGCTCTCTGGGTATCGCCCGTCGCTCTCTGGGTATCGCCCGTCGCTCTCAGGGTATCGGCCCGTCGCTCTCTGGGTATCGCCCTCCATGCTGTCCTTTCACACTCCCTTCACTCCATACTGTCTTTCCACGCCCCTACCACTCCATGCTGTCCTTCCACGCCCCCACCACTCCATGCTGTCCTTCCATGCTCCCACCACTCCATGCTGTCCTTCCACGCTCCCACCACTCCATGCAGTTCTTCCATGCTCCCATCACTCCATGCTGTCCTTCCACGCTCCGACCGCTCCTTTCTTCTACGTCCCACGCCCCACACCACTCCATGTTGACCTTCCATGCTCCCACCACTCCTCCCACCACGCTCTCTGGGCATCGGCTGTCGCTCTCTGGGCATTCGCCGTCGTTCTCTGGGCATCGGCCGTCGCCCATCGCTCTCTAGGTATCACCCTTCGCTCTCTGGGCATCGGCCGTCGCCCGTCGCTCTCAGGGCATCGGCCGTCGCTCTCTGGGCATCGGCCGTCGCCTGTCGCTCTCTGGGTATCGTCCGTCACCCGTCGCTCTTTGGGTATTGCCCATTGCTCTCTGGGTATTGCCCTCCATGCTGTCCTTTCACACTCCCATCACTCCATACTGTCCTTCCACACTTCCTCCACTCCATGCTGCTTTCTACGCTCCCATCACTCCATGCTGTCCTTTCGCGCTCCCACCACTCCATGCTGTCCTTCCATGCTCCCACCACTCCATACTGTCCTTCCACGCTCCCACCACTCCATTCTGTTCTTCTACGCTCCCACCACTCCATACTGTCCTTCCACGCTCCCACCACTCCATGCTGTTCTTCTACGCTCCCACCACTCCATACTGTTCTTCTACGCTCCCACCACTCCATGCTGTCCTTCCTCGCTCCCATCACTCCATGCTGTCCTTCCACACCTCCTCCACTCCATGCTGTCCTTCCTCGCTCCCACCACTCCATGCTGTCCTTCCATGCTCCCACCACTCCATGCTGTCCTTCCATGCTCCCACCACTCCATGCTGTTCTTCTACGCTCCCACCACTCCATACTGTTCTTCTACGCTCCCACCACTCCATGCTGTCCTTCCTCGCTCCCATCACTCCATGCTGTCCTTCCTCGCTCCCATCACTCCATGCTGTCCTTCCACACCTCCTCCACTCCATGCTGTCCTTCCTCGCTCCCACCACTCCATGCTGTCCTTCCATGCTCCCACCATTCCATAATACGTGAATACATCTGAATACAAGAAGATCTCTGAGGGCTGCGTTTCAGTAAATATTTCGAGAGATCGGACGTTTTCGGACACGACAGCACCACTTGTTTATTTTTAAGAAGAGTTGTGCTCACAGATTATCTAGACTGGATACAATTGGAAAAATCTAGCACAGATTATCATTCACGGACTGCAAAATGAGATCTTGACGATACTGAAAAATTTACTCTCAAAGGACATGAGAAAATGAATATAACAAGAGCTGAAGGGGGCTGGTTATGGAGTGGGGGCTTTTTTTTTCAGTATGGAGGTCCTTTGCTGTTGTTGGAGCACACTGGATTTTGTCATTGGGAGAGGCCAAAATTTAAAGGTGATTTTTTTTGTGAGAAAAAAAAAACTTATTCCATGTCCAATCTCCTTGTTAGCACTCACAAGTGAGCAGAGCAGCCTCCCTTATAGAGCAGCTTCTCTTTCACTTGTGCTATAGTGCAGTAGCTTCATAGAGCTGACCATTTCCGGGTTCTGGCATATCACGTGATGATATTTCCATACCGCACTGCACGCCGGGCACTTCCTTTTTCGAACGCTGCCGCACAAGATTCCATTCACAGTCCGGCTGGCCAATCAGCGCCGGGGGGCACGGCTAGCGCGGACCAATCAGCAGCGGCTGCGAGGATTTCCCGCGAAACCTGCAGCAGAAGCACAAGCTGATGATGGAGGCTGAGACTCTGAAGAGGCTGGCACCGAAACTGGGGATCACTTCTGCCAGGGTGCTGGGGTACGTGTGCAGCGGCGATGCCCCCAATGCAGGGAGGGGCTGCTGCGACTTGTAGTTCCACACATTCATTTAAGACTTGTGGCTCCAGTCAGCTGTCATTAGATCTAATGGGGGTAGTAGTGATCCTGTGTCCTGCAGTTTGCAGCAAGTGCTGCCATTTAAAGGGACACTGAGCCTGAAATCTCTGTGTTATCTATTTTTCTTTTCAAATGAATGTAAGCTATTGATCTCTGTTATCAGCTATCACCTGTCGCCCCCCTGGGCGTCGTTCCGTCGCGCCCCTGGGCGTCGTTCCGTCGCGCCCCCCCCCCCCTGTGCGTCGGGCCGTCGCCCCCTGGGTATCGTCTATGGCTGACCAGTGCTCAGCAATGATTGACTTTTCTGTAAGTGATCACTGGACCCTGTATTATGGTGGCCACAAGGTGTTACAGAACTACAAGTTCCAGCATGCCAGGAGAAGTCTAATTAAAAGCGTTAGATGGGGACAAGTGTTGAGGACCACGGTGCCTGCGGGGGGCGCACTCTATCCAGGCGTCTACTTGCAGCATCCGCCATACATGTGTGCACTGCAGGTCTGGAGCTGTGTTCCACAGCCGGCACCTGACTATCTCCTGCCAGCGGTGTAACCTCCTACATGCCGCTGTCAGTGGTGCCCGTGGTATCGGAGAGGTTGGATACGGTGGGCAGATCTGATACACAACGTTTTTGGGTGCAAGTTGCTCCGTGAAGCTTAATCCGTTTCCTCTGATGTCTTGTACGTGAGCCGTGACTCCTGCTGCCGTTTCAGGAAAGCGGAGGAGTTCCTGCGCCTGTCCCAGGTGAAGTGCACCGGACTGTCATCACTGACCACAGCGACCAGCAGCGCCGTCATGTGTCTCCAGCTCGCAGCCGCCTCGCTGAATCATCCCATCGACAAGGTGCCGTCACCCATCAGTCTCAGAGATCGCTGCGGGGCGTCTGCTCCGGATCTCCGGGCCGTCGGCTGAGCGATCCTCTGTTCTGTAGTTGTGATTGCTCCTCTATAACTTTGATGTGATTTTTAATTTAGTTTTTTCTTTTCTTTCCTTTTTTCAGGACTATCTGATTCGATTATCCGGATTGAACAGGAAGGTTTACCTGAGCTGTGTGCGGTCGTTCGAGTGTTTGCTGGGGGTGGACGCACGGCTGAGCCTGAGGGACCTGGCGATACAGCACGGCTGCCTGGAGGCTGTGAGCGTCGCCGCCAAAATCCTCAACAGGTTAGAAAAATGCAAATGGCGGAATAGGATATGTGATCTGAGCAGGACGTGCCATTTAAAGGGTTAAAGAGATTTGGTTCATGGGATGAATCCACTCGGGGATATTTGTAAAAGCTTTTGGCTGTCGAGTCAGGATTCGGCGCGTTTCTCACTGATCTTTCCATTATCCGCCGTTCTTCCCTGTGCAGGTACGAGTCCGCCCTTCCCCAGGCTCAGCAGGAAGACCTTGATTTATCGAAACCCTTGTTCATCACGGCCGCTCTGTTCGCAGCCTGCAGGTGGGAATGATTCATTTAACTGCATACAAGCTGATTTCTTACAGTTTTTCGGGGCTTTTCTGCCACCCCACAAAGCAATCATGGGGGTATATAGGTGCACGGACCTATGTGGCCTCTTGACCGTTATCATACACTAATGGGAGTGATCCGTCCAGGGAGCAGTATAATCCGAGTACAGTCGTGTAGGGGGCATCACCTCTATAAAAATCGCCCCTTTAGTGTCCTAATCGCTGCCTCGATTTATGAATTTTATGCAAATTTGAGTGTTTGGTGCGCCCTGGGTGTGGCCAAGAGGCTTGGTGCGCCGTTCTACCCACTGGCTTTGCATGTCTCCACCTAGTTCTCTGGCTTTCCTGAGTTTTCCTTACAGACGGTGCACACTCCAGACAAGGCTGTGATGTCGATCACCAGTGAAGGAGGTAGAGACATGCAAAACCAGTTGGTGGAACGTTGCCTCTTGGCCACACTCGGGGTGCACCGAGCCTCAGTAACAATGTATCGGCTACTGATACAATGAGCTGCTATAACTGAATGTATGTGTAGATAGAACCAGGATTCGCCTCCTGGTCATTCACTTCTGAATTGTGTCCCAGGTGCCTGAAGTTTAAAGTCGAGAAGAATAAATTACTGGCCGTCTCGGGAGTGAAGAAAACAATATTCGAGCGATTGTGCGTTCAGCTGGAGAAGATCGGAGCCGAGATCTGCCGTGAGTTCAGCCTCAATTTCTCCACTTTAGATGGAAAATTATTATGGGATTTGTTATTGTGACGAGCAGCGCACAGTTTATAGCCGGGATAGTGATCTCGGGTCTGTGGTGCACAGGTTATAGCCGGGACGGTGAGCCGGTGTGATCCCGGGTCTGTGGTGCACAGGTTATAGCTGGGACGGTGAGCCGGTGTGATCCCGGGTCTGTGGTGCACAGGTTATAGCCGGGACGGTGAGCCGGCGTGATCCCGGGCCTGTGGTGCACAGGTTATAGCCGGGACGGTGAGCCGGCGTGATCCCGGGTCTGTGGTGCACAGGTCATAGCCGGGACGGTGAGCCGGCGTGATCCCGGGTCTGTGGTGCACAGGTTATAGCCGGGACGGTGAGCCGGCGTGATCCCGGGTCTGTGGTGCACAGGTTATAGCCGGGACGGTGAGCCGGCGTGATCCCGGGTCTGTGGTGCACAGGTTATAGCCGGGACGGTGAGCCGGCGTGATCCCGGGTCTGTGGTGCACAGGTTATAGCCGGGACGGTGAGCCGGCGTGATCCCGGGTCTGTGGTGCACAGGTTATAGCCGGGACGGTGAGCCGGCGTGATCCCGGGTCTGTGGTGCACAGGTTATAGTCGGGACGGTGTGCCGGCGTGATCCCGGGTCTGTGGTGCACCGGTTATAGCCGGGACGGTGAGCCGGCGTGATCCCGGGTCTGTGGTGCACCGGTTATAGCCGGGACGGTGAGCCGGCGTGATCCCGGGTCTGTGGTGCACAGGTTATAGTCGGGACGGTGTGCCGGCGTGATCCCAGGTCTGTGGTGCACAGGTTATAGCCGGGACGGTGAGCCGGCGTGATTATGGCTACGTGATGACAAGCGATTTGACTTCCATTTGTTTTTACAATTTAGAGGAAAACGCAGCAATCACACAGCAGCCGCGGAGGAAACCGAGAACCTTACTGGAGAGTATAGAGCGAGGTGAGCGAAGGGAACGAAACCGCAAAATGTCCGAAATTGTATGTAATGGTCATTGTACAGGAGGGGGAGGAGGTGAGCTGTGATATCACCTATTGTGAATGGTGAATCCTGTATTTACTGTATATAGAGGTGTTACCAGTCATTGTACAGGAGGAGGAGGTGGTGAGCTGTGACATCACCTATTGTGAATGGTGGATCCCATGTTATCTACTGTAAACCAGCAGTCCCATGTAACTGCGATATTGCGTTCTCTCCCCTGAACAGCATCCGATGAGGAGGAAGACGAGGAGATCCCACGTAAGCAGTCGCGCACCGACACCGCAGACAAGGAGGAAGACTATGAGGAGTGGAAGAGAAAGATACTGGAAAATGCGGCCAAAGCTGCCAAACCAAAATAGCCGAATACAGGGATGTGACTGAGCATGGACCTATGAGGAGCGTCTCCATCCTGTCCCCACGTTCGGTGCCACGATGGAAACTCTGCAGTTACTGTGAATCTCCTCCGATGGAGAAGGAACGGACTCGGTTGTGAGAACCCGGGCGTCTTTTTCACCGCTCAATTCCAACTTATTTTAAGTTCTGATCTCGTCAAGTTTCTGTTTTTTGTTTGGTTTTTTTTTTTTTTTTTTTTTTTTTTTTTTTTTGTGCCCGCCCGAGCCCTATTCTCGAGCAGTGGGACCTGTATCCATAGAAGAGACGACTCCTGTCCATCGATTTTTTTTTTTTTTTTTTTTTTTTTTTTTTTTTTTTTTTTTTTAATAAAACATGGCTGCTTCCTTTTGAGAAACTACCCCGGTCCCATTGATGGGTTGTGCCTGTTATTAGTTTAGCCTCATTGAAATGAATGGGGTTAAACTGCAATACTGCCCACAACCATAGATAGGGGGTGGCGCTGTTTTTGGAAGACCAAACTTTAGCCCTGTGTTTTAAAGGAGTTGGTGGCCCAGAGGGATCCCTTTTAATCTTGGGGGATGTTAGATTACACCCTTGAATTGCTGTATGATTGGTTTCTCCAGTCCCTTGTGCACGACGGCTACTTATTATATCGTTATTTAGGGGGTTTTTTGTTGGTTTTTTTATGGTTGAATTTTCTGTTAAAAATAAAAAACTAATTCTGTGCAGATATACGTGTTTTTGTTTTTTTTTCCCCCTATCCTGTATCCAAGGCTCCTTGTTCTGCCATCTGGCACAATAAGGTCATGATCCGCGAGGATTGCCGGAGACATAATACAGCTGTGTCAGGAAATATCTTGATCAGACAGAACAGAATCTGTATTCGGCCGCTGTCACGTCGAGCGCAGACACAGTGATTTATATGGGCCGTGTAAACATACCGTTATCACATTAAATAAACCTGATCCCCCGCAGCTCGGCTTAATCGCGGCTCTTCTCTCCGCAAATCTGCGGTCACCAATCACTCACTGTTGCAGCAAGAGAATACGGAAAGTACTGGCACCCTTGAAATTGTCCCATGACCTAGGACACAAACATAGCTTTCTGACATTGAGCACTATATTGCGACCCAAAATCCTTTTGGTGATCTTCAGATTTCATAATGTGTTGTACACAGTCAAGGCAGCCAGTGCCAGAGGCAGCGAAACGACCTCAAAACATCTTTGAACCTCCACCATATTTGACTGTAGGTACGGTGTTCTTTTTTGTAGGCTTAATTCCGTTTTCGGTAAACAGTAGAATGATGTGCTTTACCAAAAAGCTCTATCTTGTTCTCATCTGTCCACAAGATGCTTTCCCAGAAGGATTTTGGCAAACTTCAGTCTGGCTTTGTCTGTCAGCAGTGGGTCTCCTGCCATAGCGTTTCATTTCATTCAAATGTCATGGATAGTTTGCGCTGGCACTGATGCATCCTGATCCTGCAGGACAGCTTGGATTTCTTTAGAACTTGATTGCGGCTGCTTATCCACCATCTGGGCTATCCTGTATTACAATCTTTGGTCAATTTTTCTCTGCCGTCCACATCCAGGGAGATTAGCTACAGTGCCATGGGTTGTGAACTTCTTGATTTAAGTTGCACACCGTGGACAAAGGAACATCAAGATTTCTGGAGATGGACTTGAAACGTTGATATTGAATTTATTGTCTATACATGTCCCTGCTTAATTGTAAAGTGCTGTGGAATATGTTGGTGCTATATAAATGAAAATTATTATTCAACAATTTTGGTTCCCAAGTCCTCAGACAGTTCTCTTCTCCTCTTTCTGTTCTCCATGCTTAGTGTGGTACACACAGACACACAATGCAAAGATTGAGGCAACTTCTCTCCTTTTTATCGGGTTTCAGGTGTGATTTCCATATTGCCCATACCTGTTCCTTGCCACGGGTGAATTTTAGCGAGCATCACATGGTGGAAAGTTGTTTACCCCCAATTTTGTCCGGCCCATTTTTGTGGCTTTGTGTGAAATGAAGTCCAATTTGCCTTTTTTTTTTGTGTGTTCCAATACACACAAAGGAAATAAACCCAGTAAATTATTGCAATTACACGAGAAATGGTAAACTTTCTGGAACAATTTCAAGGATGCCAACACTTTCGGCCATGACTGTAGGATGTTTACATTTGAAAGGTGTTTTGTTTTATTTTTTTATGCTGGGATTTAAAAAATAATTTAAAAATCCCTTTAAAGAGGACCTGACACTTCCCACATGTAAATTTTTGTTATCTGGTGTAAATGCCGCTGTTCTCCTGAATCCGGCGATGTTTTTCTTTTGCTCCTGCGCCTCTCAGTTCCTGAGATACGGGCCCTTCTTCCCGGTATATAAATTTAGACTTGTTTTCCAAGTGGGCGTGGCACTCAACCCCTTTACTGCTGCCTACTTGGCAAATAAGACTAGATGTATTGCCAGGGAAGAGGAGGTCATATCTCAGGAACGGAGAGGCGCAGGAACAAAAGAAAGACATCGCCGGATTCAGGAGAACAGCGGCATTTACATCGGGTAAAAAAAAAAATTACATATTTGTCTTTTATAAGATGAGGGTGAGTTACATCAGCATGGGCCAGGAGGTGAACTTATGTCTTTACAGTAGCCGGTTATTATTCAACAGGACCAATTTTTCTGACATTGTGCTCATTCGTTGAGCGATCGCTCATTTGTGCTGCTAGGTTTTATAAATATGGAAACTATACACATAGCAAATACGTACTCATGTATATACAATGGATATAAAAGTCTATCCATCCCTGCTAAAATGGCAGGTGTTAGACATGTAAAAAGGAAAAATTCAGAACTTTTTTTTCACCTTTAATGTCACCCATAATCTGCACAAATTCATTGAGAAACAACTAAAATAATTTTGAGAGGGAAAATAAATGTAAAAATGTGGGTGCATAAGTGTGAACACAATCAGATTTACCCTCATGTTCCATAGTAGTCAGAACACGGCCCACATTATTTACAGGGATTCTGATTAACCCCATAGAACATTTCGCTGTTCTAGGAGGATTTTCCTGACATTTTCTTAGTTGCGTTTTATAGCACAAATCCATGGTGTGTAAACAGCTGACAACACAGCAAAAGGATCTCATTGTTGAAAGTTAAGTCAGGATTCAGGAGAAGAGTACAAAAAAAATTCCAAGGCCTGCCATGTAACACTTGAGAAGTCATCAAGAAGTGGCTCAAAATGGCACAACCGTGACATTACCTAGAATTGAACATCTCAAAAAATTTATTAAAAGAGAAGAAAACTGGTCCAGGAGGCTGCCAAGAGGCCAACTGCAACATTAAAGGAGCTGCATAAATGTCTGGCAAGTACTGGTTGTGTACTGCGCATGACAAAAATCTCCTGTATTCTTCATACGTCTGACTTTTTTTGGGGTACGGGGGCAAGACCAAAGCCTTTTCTTACAAAGAAAAACATCTAAGCTTGGCTATGTTTTGCCAAAATCTACAGAAAGTCTACCAGAAGCATGTGGGGAACGTGTTATGTCTGATGAGAGCAAGGTGGAACTTTTTGACCATAGTTCCAAAAGGTGCAAAGCCAACATTGTGCATCGTTGGAAGATCACCATCCCCACAGTGAGGCATGGTGGAGGCAGCATTATGCTATGGGGCTGTTTTTCAGCAGCTGGAACTGGGGCTTTAGTCAAGGTGGAAGGAATTATGAACAGTCCAAATATTAGACTATTTTGTATCAAAAACTTTCGGCCTCTGCTAAAAAGCTGACGTTGAAGAGGAATTTCATCTCTCCGCATTATTTTGCCCTTAAGCAGCCTCCAAATATAAAATAACGGCTTCACTGGAAAAAGATTACTGTCCTGGAATGGGCCAGACCTGAATCCAAGTGACAATATGTGGGTGACCTGAAGAGGGCGCTGTACACAGGAGATGCCCCCGTATGACAGATGTGGAGCTACTGCAGGGAACAGCTGGCAAAGATCGTCAATTCTAGATGTGCCGTGTGATAGACCTTGACCCAAAAAGACTGAATGATGCCAGAAATTCACATGGGACTTAAAGTATTATGGTGTGTATACTTATACAACCACATTATTTTAACTCTTTATTTTTATTTTTCCATCTTTCCTTTGATTGTGCAGATTATGGGCAACATTAAAGGTTGAAAAAGTTCTTAAATGACAAAAACCTGGTATTTTAACAGGGGTGTGTAGACTTTTTTTTTTAATATCCATTGTTTACAGAGTGCACACACACTATAGAGGACTTACCAGTCTCTCTCCTCCTATTCAGTTCATCTAGACCCCCTGCAGGATACAGGACCTTTGGTCACATGACTGTCACAAGGTCCTGCTGCACTTTTAACATCGGAAACTGCAGGACTGCTATTATTTTTATGAGGATGGAGCCCTTGACAGTTGCCCATTTTGCCAGTCTTGCCAATTTGTTAGAAGGCTCCAGAAATAATAAACTGATCACAAATTGTTCCTCTTGCTGCGATTCCCAGTGATCACCTAATCTGTGGCCTGCAGCATCACCACTGGTGGAATGAGGAATTACACCGTGCCCATTCGCATCAATGCAGGAGCGAGAGAAGCTCAATATCAGGATTCTGGAGGACCACACTATTAATGCAAAAACTTTTTTGTAAATTAGACAACTCCTTTTAAAAAATAAATAAATCTCCGGTCTATTTCATCAGTTTATTAATTTACAAAGAACATCGATTTTTCACCAGAACGATTGCACACAACAATGGCCTTTATATCATCTAAACTTCACAATAAAGAAGGAAATGTCTTAAAAGTACCGAAACCTAAACAAAATGTCTCTAAATTTCTATACAGCCCCCAACAGCGCAAGGCTAAGCCTGTGTTCACATTCACCTGTACATGCCACATAGCTATAGGCTTCCAATCACCCAATGGAGGCCAAAATAGTATTCTCATGGTCACCATGGCGTTGCATGTGTGGTCACCATGGGGTTGCATGTGTGGTCACCATGGGGTTGCATGTGTGGGCACGCTTGTACAGTGGTAAATGTTGGGAGCTTCTGACGCATACCTTCGATGTAATGTGAACAGAGACTTAGGGGTCAGGCCAAGACCCCACTACAAGTAATCATCATACTAATGCAATAAAAAAGGCAGATTTCATGCATTTTTGGGGGGCTTTTTTTATTTTATTAAAGTGCATGCATCTCTTAAACCCTTTGCAATATGTTGCAAATGATCCTCTAGTTGATACAATGTAGAAGCCATACTGTTATTGTTCACTAAAGGAAATGCAGATATGATGTTGGGTAGCCCAAAAGGCTGCTTCTTCTCGGCCGTGGGCTGACAATGCACTCGCTGTCCTCACAGTCCTTACTGGAAAGCCGAGAGTTTGGCTGGTAAAGTCTACTGATACTATAATCCAAAATTACTATGTTTGTTCTGTGTTCCTGAAGCTGCAAAGGAGCCAAACTCTCAATGTCTTTGTGTCGCTGCAGTTCTCGCAGCATCCGGTGACCAGACGGCTGCTCTGTGTGTAGCCCCCCCATCCGTCCTTATTCTAGGAGGGCTTCAGGGAAAGAAGCTGGAACTTCCTGAGACGATTTGCAGCCGTGACCACGTAGAAATGTTTCTGGAGAAGACAGTCAGCAAGAGGTTAATATATTTTATCTACATTTATGGTTTACAGCCCAAAGGATGGGACAAGTGACATTAATGTAAGGTGCAGAGACCACCGACCTACTGGTCATCACCCACCACAGAGCGAAACCATACAGAGTAATGCAGAGGAAGTGCACTGTGTATGGGGAGGACTCTCGGGCAGGCACAGTGTATGGGGAGGACTCTCTGGCAGGCACCGTGTATGGGAAGGACTCTCGGGCAGGCACTGTATATGGGGAGGACTCTGACAGTCACTGTGTATGAGGAGGACTCTCTGGCAGGCAATGTGTATGGGGAGGACTCTCTGGCAGGCACTGTGTATGGGGAGGACTCTCTGGCAGGCACTGTGTATGGGGAGGACTCTCTGGCAGGCACTGTGTATGGGGAGGACTCTGGCAGGCACTGTGTATGGGGAGGACTCTCTGGCTGGCACTGTGTATGGGGAGGACTCTCTGGCAGGCACTGTGTATGGGGAGGACTCTCTGGCAGGCACTGTGTATGGGGAGGACTCTCTGGCAGGCACTGTGTATGGGGAGGACTCTCTGGCAGACACTGTGTATAGGGAATTTTATTGTACCCTCCCTGAAAAAGTCCACATTGGCATTGGCGCTCTCTGAACTATAAGTCTGTGCACTCTTCTCTAAGAGTTAACCACTTACTTTCCATTTCTTCTGTGCCATGTATCTCTGAAGCAGGACCTGCGATTTAAGACGCACTTTGTATTTTTGGGCTTTTAAAGGCAAGTTGACGAGCCACTCGTGCTTCAGGCACTGACCGGCGCTAAGTCTGCAGCTAGAAGACAGGAAAAAAGAAAAGCTCAGAAGCGAGGAGCTGGTGCTTAGTCACAGGGTCACCCAGGCTTTATAGAGATGCGCAGCCCCTGCTGGCTCCTCCCCGCTGGCTCCTCCTTGCTGGCTCCTCCCTGCTGGCTCCTCCTTGCTGGCTCCTCCCTGCTGGCTCCTCCCCGCTGGCTCCTCCCCGCAGGCCCCTCCCTGCTGCCTCCTCCCTGCTTGCTTCTCCCTGCTGGCTCCTCCCTGCTGGCTCCTCCCTGCATGCTCTTCCCTTCAGGCCCCTCCCCGCTGGCTCCTCCCTGCCGGGTCCTCCCCGCAGGCCCCTCCCCACGCTCTGTGACTCCTCCCCTCACTCTGTGACTCCGCCTCCTACACTGATTACAATGTAGTCCTGAGCGATGGTTGGACATCCCCTTTAAGCAGATGATTGGGGTCATCGCTGCTTTACCTTTTCTCCTTCACTAACAGTCTGGAGATGAAATCTTTGGCTTCTTCCGACACTTGATCAAATGTCTCGGAGTCAAAGTCCCAGTTACAGTTCACGATGTAGTTCATGGTCTCAGCATCACTTTCACCCAAAAACGGAGACAGACCACTGAGGCTACAAAAGAAACGGGCATGAGTGCAGGGGAGGTAACAGGGAAACAGTCAGTAAGTTCAAACTTTACTCCAAGCTGGGTCTCTCTAGGAGTTATAAAACTACTACTCCCAGCATGCCTAGACTACAGCACTGTGGAGTCAGCCTTAAAGGGGTCTAATACAAGATCTAGTATTAATGTCTAATAGATGCCTCCAGAATGGGGGTCCCATGTAGCAGCGGCTGCTGTAAATCCTAGGTGGGACAGGGTTGGAAACCTACATAAATGTCTAAGGTGTGAATACCCTTTTAAAAGGGGTCTAGCTCAAAAACAGCGCCACTCTTGCCTAAAGGCTGTGTCTGGTAGTGCAGCTTATCCCTAATAAAGAGTTTTTTTTGGAAAAAACTTTCTTTCTAATAACGGAGAACTCATTTAAAGGGGTTGTCCAGAAGTCAGAGATTAATGTCCTAGACTTAAGGATAGGTCATCAATATCAGATAGGTGGGGACCCTCCACCAATCAGCAGTTAACAGGAGCAATGACCACAGGAAGTTTACAGTAAATAGATCTGGAGTGACTCAGCTGCATACACTCAACTCCCATTTACTTCAAGGGGAACTTAGCTGCAGTACCTAAGTTTGGCCACTACATGGTGAATGGCGCTGTTCTGGCCTGAACAATCCCTTTAATGTGCTACACCCCCCTCCCCGCAAGGTTTTGTGCAGATGATGTTGAAAATCACTAGAATATGTGACTCCCAAGCCAGCAGATGACTCACAGCATGTAGGTGATGACTCCCACACTCCACATGTCCGTGGGGAAGGACACAAAATCGTAATTTACCACTTCTGGAGCCAAAAACTCCGGAGTCCCAAAATTCACTTTTAGCTTTTCTCGTGGCTTGTACCTAGAAATTACCCCCCCCCCCCCAAAAAAAAAAACATTAATGTCTCAAGTGGTATCTCAATCGGGTCATGGGACGCGGTGGGGGGTGCGACCACTCACCTCCTCGCCAGCCCAAAGTCAATGATCTTGATCTGGTTTCCTGTGCGGCTGACACATAGAATATTCTCCGGCTGAAGGATACAAAGTATCAGAGTCAGGGCATCTTCTTACTTAACTCCTTTCTAAAAAAAAAATCTCATTCGTTTTTGTGTATACAGCTCCAGTGCAGAGCTATGTGCCCCTTTCCGTCGATTCATACGCTACGTACTTTTTCCCTGCAGATGTCACAGTGGGATTGTGGTGTGGATTTCACCCCAAAAATTGAAAGGGTGTAGCAAAACCAGGAGGAAAGGGAGTGGAGGAAACACATGATTGTATTAGTCTTTTACCATGGAGACACATAAGTCTGCATAGGAGCTGCATACACAAAACAGTAGTGAGGTTTCTAAGAATTAAAAATATTTCTAAAGTTGGTTCATTTTTTTTTGTTACATTGGATCTATACCAAAAATAGCTGCAAGAGTGGACATTCCCTTTAAGGTGAATTAAAGGGGATGTCTTGCCAAGACATCCTTATTGCAGTGCATTACCTTGAGATCCAGATGTAGAATATACTGTTGGTGCAGGTAGTAAATCCCTTCGCAGATCTGCTTGGTAAACATGATGGCGTCCAGCTCTGTGAGGTGGTAACTCTCATCTGTGATCCTGTCGAATAATTCGCCTCCGTCCAGACTGGAGAGAGACAAACAGAAAACTGATTGAAACTTCTGGAAAATCTTATTGACTTCCAATATGGCCAACATTAAGATATGTCTGATCACTGCTATAAAAAAAAATAGCATTCTGGCGCTCAGTTGTTGTCCCAGTAGCTAGACCTCCACTGAGCGCCAGAATACTCCTAGACTGGAGAGAGACAAACAGAAAACTCATTGAAACTTCTGGAAAATCTTATTGACTTCCAATATGGCCAACATTAAGATGTGTCTGATCACTGCTAGAAAAAAAAATAGCATTCTGGCGCTCAGTTGTTGTCCCAGTAGCTAGACCTCCACTGAGCGCCAGAATGCTCCTAGACTGGAGAGAGACAAACAGAAAACTCATTGAAACTTCTGGAAAATCTTATTGACTTCCAATATGGCCAACATTAAGATATGTCTGATCACTGCTAGAAGAAAAAAAAATAGCATTCTGGCGCTCAGTTGTTGCCCCAGTAGCTAGACCTCCACTGAGCGCCAGAATGCTTTTTTTTTTCTAAAACCATTTTGAACCTTTTTAGAACAAAAAAAATCACATTTCCTTTTAAAATGTCAAATGTTAGTTTCAACTAATGTATCAGTGGTTTTTGGTTTCCAGATATTTGCAGCTGATTCATTAATTGCAACTTTTTAAAAAGTCACCAAACTTTGGCCCAAATGTACTTTAAAACCCCCCTTGATTGACATTTTAGTGGATCATTTTGCTCTAAAAAATGAATGGTGTCAATCAAAACAGATCCAGACATAGAAAAGTTATGGACTCTCGGATCAAAGATGAAAAAAAATATGAAAAATTCCACGTGTCATTTTTAATTTTTCATATTCTCTTAAAGGGGAAGCGTTCTGTAATGCTGCGGACCCCCTGCCCAGATGATACATACTACTCCATGATTAACGTCAGGTCGTTTTTGCATTCGAAGGCGTCGTATAATTGTATCAGGTTGACGTGATTTAACTGGTTCATGACATTAATTTCATTCTTCACCTCGTCCTGGAAGAAAAATAACAAGTCACCATGAAAATAAAAAATTCTGACGGTCTCCCTCCTCCAAGTAACGAGATGAGGGGTCTGGAGATCCAGGTGTCTGTGGAGGGGTAAATAAATGGATAATTAGGGGCCGGCGGGGGCCCGGATGACTAGCGGCAGTGCCAGCGTGCCCTTTACTAGACCCCCATCTGCGGAGCACTGACAGCATCTCCCGCTAAGAGGCTCATGAATATGCAAAATGTGTTCCAAGAGCTTGTCAGAGCCCCCCGGCCCCCCGCCATACACCTCTGCATTAAAGGGCAAGTGCCTCCCCCCCCCGGCAGCTGAAGTGCACATCAAACTATTAACATGCCCAATAATTCAAGAAAAATGGCCAAAACTACAGCGAAACTTTAGTGCATGTCCGAAATAAATAAAGGAAAAGCAGTTTTATACTATTTCCGCCTCCAAATTCATTAGGTATGGAGAGGAAATGTAAATAAGTGATCACCGTCGCTGCTGCAAACGCTGCATAAATCAATAGTACAAGCGGAGATAAAACTTTATAATACTTCTTTATCAGAGAAATACAATCTTTCTCCACTTATGAGCCCCTTCTCCTCTCTCTACCTCCTGAACTCATTATTCACTTCAGAAACAGGCAAAATCCTTCTTGCCTTACACAAGACTGCCAGCTTACTGAGGAGTCAGATTACAGCTGCCTATTGCAGGCTATGTAGAGTAGTGTGAGAGTGGTACAGACACACATTGCAGACTTCTAGTAAGCGTTTTATGTCACCACAGAGCTGGATTCATGGCTACACTGCTCACTACTGCTATATAATGTCCTCCATGCTGCAGGTTTTTGGTAAGTGTTTTATCTCACTCCAGTGCTGGATTCAAACCTACACTGCTCAGTACTGCTGTATAATATCCTACATGCTGCAGGTTTCTCATATTTTATCTCATGTCAATGCTGGAGTCACAGCTACACTGCTTAGCACTGCTGTATAATGTCCTCCATACTGCAGCTCTCCAGTAAGTGTTTTTATCTCACTCCAGTGCTGGATTCACATTTACACTGCTCAATAGTGCTGTATAATGTCCTCCATGCTGCAGCTCTCTAGTAAGTGTTTTATCTCACTCCGGTGATGGATTCAAACCTACACTGCTCAGGACTGCTGTATAATGTCCTACATGCTGCTGCTCTCTAGTAAGTGTTTTATCTCACTCCCAGTGATGGATTCAAACCTACACTGCTTAATACTGCTGTATAATTTCCTACATGCTGTGACTTTCTAATATTTTGTCTCACATCAATGCTGGATTCACATTTACACTGCTCAGTAGTGCTGCATATTGTCCTCCATTCTGAAGCTCTCTAGTAAGTGTTTTATCTCACTCCAGTGATGGATTCAAACCTACACTGATCAGTAGTGCTGTATAATGTCCTCCATTCTGCAGCTTTCTAGTAGGTGTTTTATCTCACTCCGGTGATGGATTCAAACCTACACTCAGGGCCAGCGTCAGCACCCGGCGCACCCGGGCGAGTGCTGGGGCCGTGAGCAGGCGGGTGGGGCCCACTCACCGTCGGGCACCCCTCCACGCTATGGGACTCGTGAGCTGAGGAGAGCGGTGTCAGCGCCCGCTCCCCCCCGCTTGTTCAGGACCCTGGCAGCCGGCACAATACTTACCCCTCTCCGTGCCTCCGCAGCAGGTCCGGTCTCTTCCGCATCCTCTGACTGGCGTCTCAGGTCACAGGGTGCGGTGACATCTTTACACCGCGCTCTCTCCTGAGCCGTCACAGCACAGAGCGGGAAGACGCCGGCGACGCTGAGGAGTCCGGAGCAGCGGCAGCAGGTGAGAAGTGAGGTGAGTGTTTGATTTTTTTTTTTAATGTATGGAGTCATGGGGCATTATAAGGAGGGGAGAGGTGACATCCTGCATGGGGCATTATAAGGAGGGGAGAGGTGACATCCTGCATGGGGCATTATAAGGAGGGGAGAGGTGACATCCTGCATGGGGCATTATAAGGAGGGGAGAGGTGACATCCTGCATGGGGCATTATAAGGGGGGGTGACATCCTGTATGGGGCATTATAAGGAGGGGAGAGGTGACATCCTGCATGGGGCATTATAAGGGAGGGGGGTGACATCCTGCATGGGGCATTATAAGGGAGGGGGGTGACATCCTGCATGGGGCATTATAAGGGGGAGTGACATAATGCATGGAGCATTATAAGGGGGGGGTGACATCCTGCATGGGGCATTATAAGGGGTGTGACATCCTGCATGGAGCATTATATGGGGGGAACAGCCTGCATGGGGCATTATAAAGAGGGAACAGCCTGCATGGGGCATTATGTGGGGGGAACAGCCTGCAATGAGCATTATGTGGGGGCACAGGCTGCATGGAGCGTTATATGGGGACCAGTATCCTGTATGGAACGTTATATGGGGGCCAGTATCCTGTATGGAGCTTTATATGGGGGCCAGTATCCTGTATGGAGAGTTATATGGGGGCCAGTATCTTGTATGGAGCGTTATATGGGGGCCAGTATCCTGTATGGAGCGCTATATGGGGGCCAGTATCCTGTATGGAGCGTTATATGGGGGCCAGTATACTGTGTGGAGCGATTCGCCGGTTTCTGAGCTATTGTAGAATTTACAATAGATATCACTCATGTAATGTAAGAAGTGAAATCTTTGTCCTTGTACTATATATATATATTTCTCTGCGGTATCTGTGCATCATGAATCATGATATGTGTTAAAGGGGCCCACTGAGACTCTTTCACCCAGGGCCCACAAAAACCAGGGACCGGCCCTGCTTACACTGCTCAGCACTGCTATATAATGTCCTCCATGCTGCTGCTGAACATGTGTTACATGAAGACAGGAATCCCTCATGTCTGGGTGTGCTGTGTATGGTTTACATTATAGCAGCTTGTCTCCACCCACCAGCTCAGAGACAACTGAAAATTAGAAAAAGACTCTGCAGAAAGGAAAGCTTGTAAAAAATTCAGGATATAAGTTATATAATGGCCATAAATGATCTTCTACAAGCCTATATTTATCTGCATATATATATATATATATATATATATATATATATATATATATATATATGTTAAAAATAATGTTACAAAGAAGAGATGTTTGCATCATTTATTTTGTTCACAGACTGGATACAATTGTAGCGAACCCTTTATTGTAAAAAGGTTTGAACAAGTTATCAGCATCTGGATGTAACTAATAGGTTGCAAGCAGGTAGAGATCTTGGAAACGGCGCTGAATACAAAGTTAAAGCATATGATAAAGTTATCAAAGCTGGAAAACCCTCGTAACCAGTTCCCGTCACATAAATATTGGTGACCTCAGTTTCACCACTACTTACCCTTTCTTTGGGCGCTTTCACTTTGATGATTTTTGCAGCCAGACGGAGCCCAGATGCAACCTCCACACATTTGTGAACTTGACCAAAGCGCCCCCTAGTGACCAATATATGAAAATGTCAAAAGTAAATTCACGGTATAAGAAAGTTTATGTCAATATTCACATCCCTCCCTTGCATTTTAGTTTTTAACTTTTTCTAACCACCAGATGGCGCTGTTGCTGTGACAGCAAAATAATTAAAAAAAAAAAAACACTTAAAGGTAAAGTCCACCTTATTAATTTGGAAACTTCAGGATTGTTGCAGTGCATAAAGCTGAAATAAAGAGCAGTTGTCAGTTTGAAGAACCCTTTGCATTATACATTTGGTCCATTGATATGGATGGGTGCTGCGTAACGCTTCATTTTCTGCATAATGCCAATGCATTGCTGTCCCAATGATCAGCACTTTAAATAGTAGCAAAAACTTAAAGGGATTGTCCATAATTAGAAAAACAAGACTGCTTACTTAAAAAAAAACAGTGCCACACCGGTCTGCAGTATGTGTGAGGTCCTACAGCTCAGCTTCATTGAAGTGAATGGGCTTTAGCTGCAATGTCACACACGACCTGTAGACAGGCATTGGTTTTGGAAAAAAGCAGCCATGTTTTTCTAACCCTGGGCAATCCCTTTAAATAAAAAAAGAGCAACAGGCTATTACATAGATATAGTCTAAACAAAGCAATAGGGGCAGTGCTCATTTTGGGCAGACTTGCTCTTTAAAGAAATCCTGTCATTTGTCGTTAATATGTATTTTTTCTTTTGCCCGGTGTAAATGTCGCTGTCCTCCTGAATACAGAGGATTTAGTGAGATCTTATATGTGTTTGACTTTACTACATTTTATATATATGTTTCTCTTAGTAACAGGTAAAACACTGACTTAAAGGTGACCTATCACTTGCCATAAATATGTATTTTTTTTTACCCGGTGTAAATGCCGCTGTTCTCCTGAATCCGGCGATGTTTTTCTTTTCTTCCTGCGCCTCTCCGTTCCTGAGATATGGCCTCCTCTTCCCTGTATATAATTCTAGCCTACTTAGCTAAGTGGGCGTGGTCCTGTCAAACACGCCCACAGAGAAGAGTGGATGACCACGCCCACTTAATAAGCAGACTAAATTTATATACAGGCAAGAGGAGGCCATATCTCAGGAACGGAGAGGCGCAGGAAGAAAAAAAAAACAGCGCCGGATTCAGGAGAAAAGCGGCTATTACACCAAATACAAAAATGACATATTTATTTTATATCACAGTTCCCCTTTGAGTCAGTGTCAGAAAGAAAGAAAGTCAAACGCATGAATAAGATCCAATCGAATCGTCTGTATCCACTGTGGGGGGGAGTGGCAAGATGTAGGATGGAACAATTTAACCCCTCCTCTGCCACAGAAACAACGGAACGGAAAAAGTTGCACAATCGGTGTGTGTGCTGTTCCTATGTTTAAGGCGAGACCTCAGAGATGTTTTGGGAGTTTGTCAAAGTGCTGTTGTTATCGCTGATTATAAATAGCCCCGGTACATGGTAAACACCATTGAAAGACCAGAAGCATAAATCTCGTCTTTCTCATGCTTTACAATGGATTAGCCCCTGGGCCAGCTGTCCACTAACCGTGTAATGCAATGTTACAGTGCTTTCTGTATGCCACGGTCACATGCCGAAGGGTGTAAATATATCCACTGCCGAAAAACAACTTTACAAGAACATTATGGCCCATACACAAAGGCGGTGATGTATCAGAGCCGGTATCCATTTCCAGCATAATGGTCCCCCCCACCCCCCCCACCCCCCGAGTACACAGATAGCGCATGATTAAATCTTTCACATATTTCCCCCCTTTCCTTGCCTGTCTTTATCCTGACGGGGTTAAAGAAGCCTGTTCAGCATAGAGAGGCAGTCTACTGTATAGCTTATAAATGCTGCATGATTTTTTTTTTTAACCAGTCTTTTTGTAATCCACATAGCCTGAATTAGAGGGAACTTAAACAAGTCTGTGCACAACAGAGAGACAGTCTGTTGTATAGCAGATAAAAGGAAGCTAAATCATTTCATGTCCAGTCATTTCTTAATTCACGACGCCTGCGTTACAAGTCTGTGTACCATAAATAGGCAGTTTATTGTGTAGCGGATACAAAGAAGCCGATCGATTTCTTAAATAGTCTTTTCTTAATTTTTTAAGAGGGAACTAAACAAGTCTGTGTACCATAGAAAGGCAGTTCATTGTTTAGCAGATATATAGAAGCCGATTAATTTTTTGAACAGTCTTTTCTTTTTTTTTTTCTTAATTTTTTTTAAGATGGAATTAAACAAATCTGTGTACCATAGAAAGGCAGTCTATTCTATAGCAATAAAATAAAAGGCTAATAAATTCATCACTAGACTTTTCTTAATTTCTTAACTTATGATGCCTGAATTAGAGGTAAGTTAGACAGGTCTGTGCACCATGGAGAGGCAGTCTGTTGTATAACAGATGAAAAGAAGCTAAATGATTTCTTAACCAATCATTTCTTAATTCATGTTGCCTACATTAGTGGGAACTAAATAAGACTATGCACAAAAAAAGAGGCAGTCTATTGTATAGCAGAAAAATAAAAGCCACATGAATTCACCAGAATTTTAATTTTTTTAACTTATAATGACTAAATTAGAGGTACAGTGGGTGCGGAAAGTATTCAGACCCCTTTAAATTTTTCACTCTGTTTCATTGCAGCCATTTGGTAAATTCTAAAAAGTTCATTTTTTCTCATTAAAGTACACTCTGCACCCCATCTTGACTGGAAAACCCCCAGAAAAGTAGAAATTTTTGCAAATTTATTAAAAAAGAAAAACTGAAATATCACATGGTCATAAGTATTCCGACCCTTTGCTCAGACACTCATATTTAAGTCACATGCTGTCCATTTCCTTGTGATCCTCCTTGAGGTGGTTCTACTCCTTCATTGGAGTCCAGCTGTGTTTAATTAAACTGATAGGACTTGATTTGGAAAGGCACACACCTGTCTATATAAGACCTCACAGCTCACAGTGCATGTCAGATCAAATAAGAATCATGAGCTCAAAGGAACTGCCCAAGAAGCTCCGAGACAGAATTGTGGCAAGGCACAGATCTGGCCAAGGTTACAAAAGAATTTCTGCATTACTCAATGTTCCTAAGAGCACAGTGGCCTCCATAATCCTTAAATGGAAGAAGTTTGGGACCACCAGAAGTCTTCCTAGACCGGGCCGTCCAGCCAAACAGAGCAATCGTGGGAGAAGAGCCTTGGTGGAGAGAGGTAAAGAAGAACCCCAAGATCACTGTGGCTGAGCTAAAGAGATGCAGTAAGGAGATGGGAGAAAGGTCCACAAAGTCAACTATCACTGCAGCCCTCCATTAGTCGCGGCTTTATGGCAGAGTGGCCCGACGGAAGCCTCTCCTCGGTGCAAGACATATGAAAGCCCGCATAGAGTTTGCTCAAAAACACATGAAGGACTCCCAATGAGAAATAAGATTCTCTGGTCTGATGAGGCCAAGATAGAACTTTTTGGTGATAATTCTAAGCGGTATGTGTGGAGAAAACCAAGCACTGCTCATCACCTGCCCAATACAATCCCAACAGTAAAACATGGTGGTGGCAGCATCATGCTATGTGGGTGTTTTTCAGCTGCAGGGACAGGACGACTGGTTGCAATTGAAGGAAACATGAATGCGGCCAAGTACAGAGATATCCTGGATGAAAACCTCCTGCAGAGTGCTCTGCACCTCAGACTTGACCGAAGGTTCACCTTCCAAAAAGACAATGACCCTAAGCACACAGCTAAAATAACAAAGGAGTGGCTTCAGAACAACTCTGTGACCATTCTTGACTGGCCCGGCCAGAGTCCTGACCTAAACCCAATTGAGCATCTCTGGAGAGACCTGAAAATGGCTGTCCACCAACGTTCACCATCCAACCTGACGGAACTGGAGAGGATCTGCAAGGAAGAATGGCAGAGGATCCCCAAATCCAGGGGTGAAAAACTTGTTGCATCATTCCCAAGAAGACTCATGGCTGTACTAGCTCAAAAGGGGGCTTCTACTCAATACTGAGCAAAGGGTCTGAATACTTATGACCATGGGATATTTCAGTTTTTCTTTTTTAATAAATTTGCAAAAATTTCTACATTTCTGTTTTTTTTCAGTCAAGATGGGGTGCAGAGTGGACTATAATGAGAAAAAAAATGAACTTTTTAGAATTTACCAAAATGGCTGCAATGAAACAAAGAGTGAAAAATTTAAAGGGGTCTGAATACTTTCCGTACCCACTGTAAGTAGACAGGTCTGTGTACCATGGAGAGGCAGTCTGTTTTATAGCAAATGAAAAGAAGCTAATTGATTTATTTTCCAGTCATTTCTTAATTCATGATGGCTACATTAGAGGGAACTGAACTAGTCTGTGTACTATGGAGAGGCAGTCTATTGTATAGCAGAAAAATAAAATAATTATCAGGCTTTTCTTAATTTCTTTACTTACGATGCCTGAATTCGAGGGAACTAGACAGGTCTGTGTAGAATGGAGATGCAGTCTATTGTATAGCAGAGAGAAGCTGAGCAGTTTATTGATATTGAAACATTTCTGTGCACCATGGAAAGGCAGTGCACTGTACAGCGGTTAGATGTCATGTCTTCTGTTGATACATGTAGAACTTGTGCGGAATGTGTGATCGTTAGTTTTCAGTAAATATTGTCACTTAGGGAATTGCTTTCCTAGAATATCTGCGCTCATGACGGAGAGTAATTAGGCGCCGCTGTTTCGGCGGGACACTAAACGGTTAATCGTTCCGCTGTCTCACGCTGGGATCCGGGTGACATTTACACATCGGCCAACACAGACAAGATGTAGGGGTCTCTAAACAGACGGTCAAAGTCATTTCTGTTTTCTAACTCAATTTCACGGCCAATGTGTAAATGTCACGGTGAATTAACGCTTTCTGCCATATGTCCTACACCCCCAATATGTCTTAAGAAAAGCAGAGCGTTGTAAACTTTGTTTCTATTTTTGCATTGTTTTGGTTTTATTTGTTTATTGTTATGAGAATGCCGCCTGCAGTGTAAAGCATGGAGGTTTTTTTTATTTTTTTTTTATTTCTGGTAGCCACGACTCACCCTCCCAGGACCTCATGTTGGCACACGGTGTAGCAGGATGACAGGATGGCTTGCTTGATGCTGACAATTCGGTGGTTGAACGGTGCGGCAGGGGGCGGACAGTCATCTGTTAAGGGAACGACACACAAGTCTGAGGACAGCGATGGTCTGCACATGTGTGAGTGTATGATTCACGTGATTTGGACTGGACGGTGCTGTTATGGGCAGCAGGTCTCTGCCGCCACACTCCTCTCCTGAAATACTCTGTGCTGCTATGAGGCCTGTACCTCTCATTTGTTTTATGTTTCCCTGCTCGTATAATGACTCAAGTGCAAACCTGTCCTCGCTAATATTATCACATCACAGGTCACACTGGCCCTGCAAGATCAGAACATTAGTCTCCTGAAATACTCTGTGCTGCACAGGGGACTCTGCTTCATCCACTGTCAGTCTGGGACCTCCGCCTTGTCCCTATTGTCCTCACATTATCACAGCACCCAGCACTGTCCTCTTTAAAATAATCACTCATTTGACCAGCACACTCCTCCTGAAATAGTCTGGGCTGCTCTGGTGCTTCCTCCTGAAACCCTCTGTGCTGCTCTGGTGCTTCCTCCTGAAATCCTCTGTGCTGCTCTGGTGCTTCCTCCCTAAATCTTCTGTGCTGCTCTGGTGCGTCCTCCTGAAATCCTCTGAGCTGCTCTGGTGCTTCCTCCTAACATCCTCTGTGTGGCTCTGGTGCTTCCTCCTGAAATCCTCTGTGCTGCTCTGGTGCTTCCTCCTAACATCCTCTGTGTGGCTCTGGCGCTTCCTCCTGAAATACTCTGTGCTGCTCTTGTGCTTCCTCCTGAAATCCTCTGTGCTGCTCTGGTGCTTCCTCCTGAAATCCTCTGTGCTGCTCTGGTGCTTCCTCCTGAAATCCTCTGTGCTGCTCTGGTGCTTCCTCCTGAAATCCTCTGTGCTGCTCTGGTGCTTCCTCCTGAAATCCTCTGTGCTGCTCTGGTGCTTCTTCCTTAAATCCTCTGTGCTGCTCTGGTGCTTCTTCCTTAAATCCTCTGTGCTGCTCTGGTGCTTCCTCCTGAAATCCTCTGTGCTGCTCTGGTGCTTCCTCCTGAAATCCTCTGTGCTGCTCTGGTGCTTCTTCCTGAAATCCTCTGTGCTGCTCTGGTGCTTCTTCCTTAAATCCTCTGTGCTGCTCTGGTGCTTCCTCCTTCGACTTAATCTCCCCCTTTTCAGATCACCACACTGTCCTTATCACATACTTCCCTGATCCTGCATCATCACATGATTGGACAGGTCACTGCCCCCTACAAGATCAATGTGCTCCTCTCCTGAAATACTCTGTGCTGCTGTCATGATCTTATTCAGTACAGATGTAGAAGAATAACAGTTTCTCCCTATTTAATGAGTTGTAATAGGTCAGCCACAATACCCAGCTTTTCTAACATCCAGATCACTGTTGGTGGAGGGTATAATATTTTTTGGGGGGTGGCAACATTATCAATGAACCCGAGTGACTACGTAGTATCAACCCACCGATTATATGTAGAGAAGAGGCTTCTGGCACTATGGTGGCATCACCCGGGGTCCGATCTTTCGTCTGGGGGGCATCGTCGTCCTTCTTGCCCTGGTCTTCTTTTTTGGGGTTCACCCCAGTTTTCCCACCTTGGGCGGCTTCACTCCTTCCATGTTCTCTTCCTTTGTCCTCACTGGTTCCCTTCTTGGCCGGACGGTCGCGCCTCTGATCCTCTACTGTCTCGTCCTTAATGGTGACCTCTGCACCCTGAGGTGCCGGTGCTTGCCCCCTCGTGTGCGGGGTCTGTGCATTTGTCTTGGTTTCTGCACCCGGGACTTGTTCTTCTTCCTTCACTTGTATTTGAGATGATTCCCTGAAAATGACAGATCATTAAAGGGGTCTTCCAAGAATAAATATTACAGTCCCCATAAACCGGTCCCTAATCTGGGACCACCCTGCTGCCCACCAATCTGTCAATTGGAGAATGTATGGAGGGGTAGTCACACTTTTCCATAGCTCCATTAATTTCTATGGGGAGGGGGTAGTGGCTCTCTTTATGGAGATCAACTGTGTTTGGAGCGTTGACAATGCTCCATGGGATACAAATATGCAAATTAGCTCTCTTCCAGAGTGAAAGAAAACTATCTAGTGCCACCTAGTGGAGAAGCTAAGCCCATGTTATCCCTAAGACCTTGATGACTTCTTCACTTTTCTGGGAGGTCTCTGCCCGACCGTAAGCTGCTGCCTAACCGCAGCCGCGATCCTCCATGATGGGTTTTCTTTACCTTGGGAGCTGAATTTCGATACATGGTGGGGATATTACAGAGACAGATTCCCTGTTGAGGGCGCTCTGATCCCCCCCAGGTTCTTCTGGCATCTCCGTAGGTTCCTCCAACCTGTGGTCCGTTGGGCTGTGATGGACACCTGGGTTGACATGGACCCTTTTCTCTTGAGGCTTTTCACCTGCTACTTTCTGAGCCCATGGTTTGGGGGTAGGAGATATTTCCAGACATTGGATTATATCTAGAGGGGTTTGCCCAGCTGTGGTTGGGGGGCTGCTGCTCTTCGGGGTCTTTACAGGGAGCTTTTTGTCTTCCGAAGAATTGCTTTTATGGAAACCTATATTGTAGACATAAAGGTATCATGAATTAATTCCAACCATTATCATCATATGATACATTGTATCCATCCAAGCATCCATGTTTGCGTCATACCTGGGCCCCAGGGGCCCTAACTCCAGCCTCAATCACATCCATAGAGGTTACCTGTTGTGGAGCGCTGCATCTCAGCCTGGGAGTCTCTGCTGGGGAGCACATGCTTTGGTTTTGTCTCTTTTTCTTCTGATTTTTCTTTAGCCTTAAAAAAAAAAAAGAGAAATACATTTTTCCATTACTTAATAGGAAGAATTTTGTACATTTTATGTTTTTTGTTTTTTTTATACAAAGTTGCAAATTCACAAAGCTAAACATTTACCTTCTTCCCACTGTCACCACTAGAGGGAGCTAAGTGTATACGGATTAGTCATTGAACTGGATAGTAAAACTGTCTGCAGTAAAGTTGTAAAGATTTTTAATTGTTTCCATTCTTCACTATTTGTAAATACTTCACTTGCTACAAGTGAACTGAAACATTGTTTTTTCCGTGTCTCCTGTCAGTGACTCATTACAATGTTTCACTGCTCATGTATCTGTGATGAAGCGGGTGTCAAGCTCTGGATCTCAACAGCTTCATTCACTGAAGAAAGCAGAGATATTATACAAGATATAATAATTACTGCATATCTGTCATTTCCAGAATAAGCTGATGGGTATGTACATGAGGAATAACTATTTTTTGCCCATTAAATGACCTGTATCCTGCATTTTTCATCACTTTTACCCTCGTTAGCTAATGTTCAGTTGTCTCTGAGCGAGTGGGTGGAGACGAGCTGCACTGATGCACACAGACATTAGGGATTCCTGCTCTCCTGTCTCTATGTAGCACAAGTTCAGAAGAAGCAGCAGCAGCATGTAGGACATTTTTCCACAGTACTGAGCAGTGTAGCTGTGAATCCAGCTCTAGGGTGAGATAGAACACTTACTAGAAAGCAATATCAGCACCAACTCTCTACTTCTCTGTCCCACCTTACCGTCCGCTCATAGACTTCAATAGGCAGCTGTAATCTGATCTCTCAGTAAGATGGCAGATGGATTGTAGCAGTTTTTCAGAGTGAATGATGAGTTCAGGAGGCAGAAGTGGCTCATAAATGGAGAAAGAAACTGTACTCAGAACCTGTGCCTCCTCAGCTGGTGCAAAACTACAACTCCCAGCATGCACTGACACCACAGCAATAGTTCCCAACTTGTGGCTCTACAGCTGCTGCAAAACTACGACTCTCAACATAGCCCCAACCTGTGCCTCCTCAGCTGGTGCAATACTACAACTCCCAGCATGCACTGACACCTTACAGCAATAGTCCCCCACCTTTGATATCCCAGCTGGTGTGAAACTACAACTCGCAGGCTAATCACCAAACTGTGCCTCTTTAGCTGCTGCAAAACTACAGCTCCATCATAGTGCCCAACCTGTGTCTCCAACAGCTGGTGCAGAACTACAACTCCGGCTATTGGATATTTGATGACCCTCCAGAAGTTCAAAAGAATCCCACCTTTCTTTTTATTAATATTCGAGATGTTAGGGTTAAGGGTCCTAAAAGTTCCCCAGAATTTGCCCCTTATCGTCTTATATAGATTCTGGATTTTAGATATGTTGGCTTTGCCTTCTGAGATATTTGCTGACCATCCAGGAGTTCAGAAGAATCCCAGCCTTCCCGTATAAATATTCAAGACGTAAAGGATACCCAGAATTTGTCCTGTGCCATCTTATATATAGTTAAGAATTTAGGTTTTGTGGATTTGCCTCCATAGATATTTGCTGTCCCTCTAAGAGAGCAAAAAATTCTGCTCTTGCAGGTTTAGTGGCCCAAAATGGTCACCAGAACTGGAGCCTTTCTATCTTATACATTCAAGGCATTAGGTATGGTGATCTTGCCTTCGTAGATATATGGTGGCTCTTGTAGAGATGAGAAGAATTGTCCCCTTCCCTTCAAAAATATTCAAGGCTTTAGGTTAGTTGCCCTCTATAAGGTCACAAGATTTGGATCCTTGACTTCAATGGACTTGGGCCCTTGAATCTACCAATTTTGGACCCTTGACTCTATAGATTTAGACCCTTGACTACACCAGATTTGAACCCGTGAATCACTAGTTTTGGACTTTTGATTTAACTAGATTTGGACCCTTGAGTCCACCACATTTGGACCCTTGAGTCCACCAGATTTGAACCTTTGAGTTTACCAGATTTGGACCTTTGAGTTCACCAGTTTTAGACCCTTGACTTGCTAGATTTGGGTCCTTGATTTCACCAGATTTGGACCCTTGACTTCACCAGATTTGCACCCTTGAGTCCAACAGGTTTGGACCCTTGACTCCATCAGATTTGGACCCTTCACTCACTAGATTTGGACCCTTGTCTAACTAGATTTGAACCCATGAATCACTAGATTTGGACTTTTGCTTTCACTAGATTTGAACCCTTCACTCACTAGATTTAGGTCCTTAATTTCACCAGATTTGGACCCTTGACTCACCCAAATTTGGAACATTGAGTCCACTAGATTTGGACAATTAACTCACCAGATTTGGACCCTTGAATCTCTAGATTTGGACCTTTGACTCGCTAGATTTGGACTCTTGACTTCATGATTAAATAGAAAATAACCACCCACCTCTTTATGTGTCTCCTTCCTCCAGGGCACTGTACCTTTCAGAATGAAGTCCACAATCTTAGAGTTTCTCAACGTGTCTCCTACGAATTCCACCACCTTGTCCATAGTGGAAACCACTTTCTGAAGCCCATCGATCTTCTCTTGTTGGATGACAGAATCCATATGTAACACTTTCAGTAAATGGATTAACTCATTGAAGCCTCCTTGCTCCTTGACCTGCTCATGACCATCCTTGGTGTCACACTGTCCTTCCACCTTCCTTAGACAAGGTCCTTGAGAAGCTGATAATCTGTCCATTCCTCTCTCCAGAACGTCCATGCCGTGATAAACCATCTCCAGTTTTCCCATAACGTCCTCCTGAAAGTTTAAGAGTTTATCCATCTTCTCATTGAGTAGGTTGAGTTTCCGGTCCATGGTGTTGACCCCTCCGGGAGACTTCACCGGGGATTTTCCAGTCCCGGTAGAATGGTCGAATTTGCTTTCATACATTTTGGCCAAACAAGATGCAATTGAATCCTGCTTGCTCATTTTCTCTTCCGGCAGTGGGCAAACTCTCTTAATCTGTATGTGTCCTGGTAATCCTTCTCCTAATTTTCCGTCTACGAGGAGGATTTAGGTTTATACGGCGGTAACCTTAGCCGGCCGAATGGGCGTTAAATTCCTTGTGTGCAAACAGATTTAACCGGTGCTATCTGCCTTCTCATTGTGAGGCCTCGAAACAACTGTCTAAACTTGGCCACTGAACTTTTTTTCGGGGGTCCGTTGACGTCACAGGGACATTTTAAATTCTTTCTTGAGAGGGTGGTGATGGATGAGCACGTTAAGAATCGGCAGGGTTCCTGCCTGACAATAGAAGAGGGAGGACATCGGACCACCAGAATCCAACTTATATAAAACTTTTCTACTACAGGGACCTGTGTACTTGTTGCGGGAACCAGAAAACATCATGAAAAGTATTCTGTAGTATTATAACCGGCCATTATGAAAGGTCTACGGCACAACCGAGCAGTGACGAAGCTGAAAAATTCGGCTGTGGCTTGTGCCTATAAATAGACAACAATGACAAGTATACACAGCTCACATAGATCTGGGAGTCTGACGAGGGGCCCGCTGCGCTCCCCTACAAATAAAAGAGAGCAATTCATTTGTTCCTGTTTTTATTACCTCAAGTCAATAATTTTTTGAGGCATTAAAAAACATTTAATTTTTGGAAAATTTTTAGAAAACTTTTTGTTTACCTGAAAAAGTTTTGAAAAGTTTGGCTATGTGCACATAGAGTTTTCCGAGGAGTTTTTGGAGCAGAAACCGAGCAGGAAACTTAGAGAAAACTCTCCAAATCTCCAAATTCCTTTAAAAAATCGTCAGAGTTGCTGTCTGACAATAGAAGAGGGACCTCGGACCATCAGAAACTTTTCTAATATAGGGACCAGTGTACTTGGTATGGGGGCCAGAAAAACATCACAAATATTTTTCTTTAAGTTATAACTGGCCATTATAAAATTTCTATAAAACTCTCCAAATCCTCCTCCAAATCTCAAAACTTCTCAAAAGCTTGGAGACTTCACTCAGCTTTTCCTCCGAAAACTCATCAAAAGACTCTTGATTTTTGGAGTGTTTGGCTGAGTTTTGGAGCAGAAACTGAGCAGAAGTTTTTGAAAAGTTTTGAGTTTTATAAGGACAATCTTGGAGATTTTCTGCTCAGTTTCTGCTCCAAAAACTCAGCAAAAAAGACTCAATGTGAACACACCCTTGGAAGAGTTTTTTTCTTGTATTAAGCAAAGTGTTTTTTAAGGAGTTTCTGGAGAAGGAACTGAGAGGAAAATCTCCAAATTCTTTTCCAAATCTCAAAACTCCACTCAATAGTTTCTGCTCCAAAAGCTCAGCAAAAAGAGTCAGTGTGCACAAAGCCTTAGTTGTTGCAGCCTTTTAATTTGACAGTGCTTAATTTGGGGGGAAAGCAGCAGGGTCCACGTCAAAGAAATGACATGCGCTTTTGTCTTTGTGCAGATGGAGCTTTGTGCTCCAAAAAAATCACTTATAGAACAATCGATTTACTCTTCATGCTCATTTTAAAGAACATCTTTAATAATTTTCCCATAGAATCAAACAGGAAGAGTTTTCCAAGTGGTTTTGAGGAGGAAAAAACATTTCCAAAATTTTTTTTTTAAAAAAAAAAATCTACATAGAATTTTTCCAGGAGTTTTTGGAGCAGAAACTGATCCGAAACACTATGAATCCCTCAAAGATGTTGAGATTTCGCTCATTTTTCTGCTCTGAAAACTCATCAAAAAGACTCTGTGCGCACATGGCCTTAGCATTTCACCAAGTCTACATACTTAAAAAAAAAATCACAAAAATAGAAGAAGATTAAGCTTTGAATTTTCATGAGATAAGCAGTGCCAGATGTGTCTTGGTCACTGCTTATCTCCGTCCAAAGATAAAAAGTGATCAGCTATCTTATTCTTATGTCTATGATCCGCTTTAAAGGGGGTGGTATAGATCCAAAACAGAGACTTAAATGCAGCTCTGCTGAAATATGAAGTTCTGAGCTGCAATACCGCGCACAACCTGTGCACAGGGGTGGCGCTGTTTATGAAGGGAAGCAGCCAACTTTTTCTCATTTTGCAACTTGGTAAAAGTAACCATGCACACAATGCACTTGTCTTTCAGCAACATTGCATCCAATTGTAACATTGTGTCATTTCTTAGCATAGGACGGTGCCGCAGTTTAGCTTTATAGGACGGTAGAAGCTGCAGGGAATGTGACAGTACCTGACCCCTGAATCAGCATTGTGACACCCCTAGGTGTGGAAAGCCTTATCTCCTGCCAAGGAAACATACTGCCAACCCCTCCGCCCGGAGGGCCCTCCCAATCAGGGGTCTCTGTTTTCCAGAACTCAGTGTATAGCGGATGTCCAGTTAGTTTTTATACTTTGCTAAAAAAAAGGACCTTTAGCAAATATTTATATTACGCATGTAAAAAATAAATAAAGAAAAAATCCCTCTGTTATTCCTCTGTAAAAAATAAATAAAGAAAAAATCCCTCTGTTATTCCTCCTGGAAATGTATGAATAAATTGACAATTGTGAGTTCATTACACAAGGGGGCGCTATCCATAAGTGCTAACACCCCTTTGAAACAAGTCAATGCAATCATACATTTCCAGGAGGAATAACAAAGGGATGTAACAACACAGATGTACATTTTTTTTTTATTATTATTTTTTTTTTATGATGAATGTAAGTATCAATAAAGCAGACAAGAACTTTATCCATAGTTTGCTCCTAGGGCCCCCTTATCGTGAATTAGTAGGTGGGATTACCTCACTGCACGGCCTTAAAAGTTACCAATCAGGAAGCAGGATACATGAGGTGTGCCATGTGACTGGGAAAATGGACAAAGGGGTGGGTCATATGTGAATATCTGCTTTCCAGTTTCCTGATTGACAGGCGGATTAGAGAGAGTTCATATAGGAGGTTCCTCTTCCCAAGGACAGGTTCCCTTTAAATGTCCCAGACGTCGTTATTCACAAGGACATCAATTCTCCATTTGCAAGAAATTCATCAAACAAACTATAAACTGACTTTGATCAAAAGATTTATTGTCTCTTTTTCTTTGAAGTCGCTGAGATGTGACAGGGATAATGAGCCGACGGTTCATCTCCTAGTAATTCCGGGAAGTTTCTATAGAATTCTGTTATTTCATGTACTTTCCTGAGCACGACATGTAAGTGCACTTATTACATCACCTTCCCATTCACCTGCTCTACAGTGCATATATAGTAATAGAGATGGTAATAATACTGCTCTACAGTGCATATATAGTAATAGAGATGGTAATAATACTGCTATACACTGAATATATAGTAATAGAGATGTAATAATACTGCTATACAGTGCATATATAGTAATATAGCTGTAATAATACTGCTCTACAGTGCATATATAGTAATAGAGATGGTAATAATACTGCTCTACAGTGCATATATAGTAATAGAGATGGTAATAATACTGCTATACACTGAATATATAGTAATAGAGATGTAATAATACTGCTATACAGTGCATATATAGTAATATAGCTGTAATAATACTGCTATACAGTGCATATATAGTAATATAGCTGTAATAATACTGCTATACAGTGCATATATAGTAATAGAGATGGTAATAATACTGCTATACAGTGCATATATAGTAATAGAGATGTAATAATACTGCTATACACTGCATATATAGTAATATAGCTGTAATAATACTGCTATACAGTGCATATATAGTAATAGAGATTGTAATAATACTGCTCTACAGTGCATATATAGTAATAGAGATGGTAATAATACTGCTCTACAGTGCATATATAGTAATAGAGATGGTAATAATACTGCTATACAGTGCATATATAGTAATAGAGATGGTAATAATACTGCTATACAGTGCATATATAGTAATAGAGATGGTAATAATACTGCTCTACAGTGCATATATAGTAATAGAGATGGTAATAATACTGCTCTACAGTGCATATATAGTAATAGAGACGGTAATAATACTGCTATACAGTGCATATATAGTAATAGAGATGGTAGTAATACTGCTCTACAGTGCATATATAGTAATAGAGATGGTAATAATACTGCTCTACAGTGCATATATAGTAATAGAGATGGTAATAATACTGCTATACAGTGCATATATAGTAATAGAGATGGTAATAATACTGCTATACAGTGCATATATAGTAATAGAGATGGTAATAATACTGCTATACAGTGCATATATAGTAATAGAGACGGTAATAATACTGCTATACAGTGCATATATAGTAATAGAGACGGTAAAAATACTGCTATACAGTGCATATATAGTAATAGAGATGGTAATAATACTGCTCTACAGTGCATATATAGTAATAGAGATGGTAATAATACTGCTATACAGTGAATATATAGTAATAGAGATGGTAATAATACTGCTATACAGTGCATATATAGTAATAGAGATGGTAATATTACTGCTATACAGTGCATATATAGTAATAGAGATGGTAATAATACTGCTATACAGTGCATATATAGCAATAGAGATGGTAATAATACTGCTATACAGTGCATATATAGTAATAGAGATGGTAATAATACTGCTATACACTGCATATATAGTAATATAGCTGGTAATAATACTGCTATACAGTGCATATATAGTAATAGAGATGGTAATAATACTGCTATACAGTGCATATATAGCTGGTAATAATACTGCTATACAGTGCATATATAGTAATAGAGATGGTAATAATGCTGCTATACAGTGCATATATAGTAATATAGCTGGTAATAATACTGCTATACAGTGCATATATAGTAATAGAGATGGTAATAATACTGCTATACACTGAATATATAGTAATAGAGATGTAATAATACTGCTATACACTGCATATATAGTAATATAGCTGGTAATAATACTGCTATACAGTGCATATATAGTAATAGAGATGGTAATAATACTGCTATACAGTGCATATATAGTAATAGAGATGGTAATAATACTGCTATACACTGCATATATAGTAATATAGCTGTAATAATACTGCTATACAGTGCATATATAGTAATAGAGATGGTAATAATACTGCTATACAGTGCATATATAGTAATAGAGATGTAATAATACTGCTATACAGTGCATATATAGTAATAGAGATGGTAATAATACTGCTATACACTGCATATATAGAAATATAGCTGTAATAATACTGCTATACAGTGCATATATAGTAATAGAGATTGTAATAATACTGCTATACAGTGCATATATAGTAATAGAGATGGTAATAATACTGCTCTACAGTGCATATATAGTAATAGAGATGGTAATAATACTGCTATACAGTGCATATATAGTAATAGAGATGGTAATAATACTGCTATACAGTGCATATATAGTAATAGAGATGGTAATAATACTGCTCTACAGTGCATATATAGTAATAGAGATGGTAATAATACTGCTCTACAGTGCATATATAGTAATAGAGATGGTAATAATACTGCTATACAGTGCATATATAGTAATAGAGATGGTAATAATACTGCTCTACAGTGCATATATAGTAATAGAGATGGTAATAATACTGCTCTACAGTGCATATATAGTAATAGAGATGGTAATAATACTGCTCTACAGTGCATATATAGTAATAGAGATGGTAATAATACTGCTATACAGTGCATATATAGTAATAGAGATGGTAATAATACTGCTATACAGTGCATATATAGTAATAGAGATGGTAATAATACTGCTATACAGTGCATATATAGTAATAGAGACGGTAATAATACTGCTGTACAGTGCATATATAGTAATAGAGACGGTAAAAATACTGCTATACAGTGCATATATAGTAATAGAGATGGTAATAATACTGCTCTACAGTGCATATATAGTAATAGAGATGGTAATAATACTGCTATACAGTGAATATATAGTAATAGAGATGGTAATAATACTGCTATACAGTGCATATATAGTAATAGAGATGGTAATATTACTGCTATACAGTGCATATATAGTAATAGAGATGGTAATAATACTGCTATACAGTGCATAAATAGCAATAGAGATGGTAATAATACTGCTATACAGTGCATATATAGTAATAGAGATGGTAATAATACTGCTATACACTGCATATATAGTAATATAGCTGGTAATAATACTGCTATACAGTGCATATATAGTAATAGAGATGGTAATAATACTGCTCTACAGTGCATATATAGTAATAGAGATGGTAATAATACTGCTATACAGTGCATATATAGTAATAGAGATGGTAATAATACTGCTATACAGTGCATATATAGTAATAGAGATGGTAATAATACTGCTATACAGTGCATATATAGTAATAGAGACGGTAATAATACTGCTATACAGTGCATATATAGTAATAGAGACGGTAAAAATACTGCTATACAGTGCATATATAGTAATAGAGATGGTAATAATACTGCTCTACAGTGCATATATAGTAATAGAGATGGTAATAATACTGCTATACAGTGAATATATAGTAATAGAGATGGTAATAATACTGCTATACAGTGCATATATAGTAATAGAGATGGTAATATTACTGCTATACAGTGCATATATAGTAATAGAGATGGTAATAATACTGCTATACAGTGCATAAATAGCAATAGAGATGGTAATAATACTGCTATACAGTGCATATATAGTAATAGAGATGGTAATAATACTGCTATACACTGCATATATAGTAATATAGCTGGTAATAATACTGCTATACAGTGCATATATAGTAATAGAGATGGTAATAATACTGCTATACAGTGCATATATAGCTGGTAATAATACTGCTATACAGTGCATATATAGTAATAGAGATGGTAATAATGCTGCTATACAGTGCATATATAGTAATATAGCTGGTAATAATACTGCTATACAGTGCATATATAGTAATAGAGATGGTAATAATACTGCTCTACAGTGCATATATAGTAATAGAGATGGTAATAATACTGCTATACTGTGCATATATAGTAATAGAGATGTAATAATACTGCTATACGGTGCATATATAGTAATAGAGATGGTAATAATACTGCTATACAGTGCCTATATAGTAATAGAGATGGTAATAATACTGCTCTACAGTGCATATATAGTAATAGAGATGGTAATAATACTGCTCTACAGTGCATATATAGTAATAGAGTTGGTAATAATACTGCTCTACAGTGCATATATAGTAATAGAGATGGTAATAATACTGCTCTACAGTGCATATATAGTAATAGAGTTGGTAATAATACTGCTATACAGTGCATATATAGTAATAGAGTTGGTAATAATACTGCTATACAGTGCATATATAGTAATAGAGATGGTAATAATACTGCTATACAGTGCATATATAGTAATAGAGATGGTAATAATACTGCTCTACAGTGCATATATAGTAATAGAGATGGTAATAATACTGCTATACAGTGCATATATATTAATAGAGATGGTAATAATACTGCTCTACAGTGCATATACAGTAATAGAATGGTAATAATACTGCTATACAGTGCATATATAGTAATAGAGATGGTAACAATACTGCTCTACAGGGCATATATATAGTATTATAGCTGGTTATAATACTGCTATACAGTGCATATATAGTAATAGAGATGGTAATAATACTGCTATACAGTGAATATATAGTAATAGAGATGGTAATAATACTGCTATACAGTGCATATATAGTATTATAGCTGGTTATAATACTGTTATACAGTGCATATATAGTAATGGAGATGGTAATAATACTGCTCTACAGGGCATATATAGTATTATAGCTGGTTATAATACTGCTATACAGTGCATATATAGTAATAGAGATTGTAATAATACTGCTATACAGTGCATATATAGTAATAGAAATGGTAATAATACTGCTCTACAGTGCATATATAGTAATAGAGATGGTAATAATACTGCTCTACAGTGCATATATAGTAATAGAGATGGTAATACTGCTATACAGTGCATATATAGTAATAGAGATGGCAATAATACTGCTATACAGTGCATATATAGTAATAGAGATGGTAATAATACTGCTCTACAGTGCATATATAGTAATAGAGATGGTAATAATACTGCTGTACAGTGCACATATAGTAATAGAGATGGTAATAATACTGCTCTACAGTGCATATATAGTAATAGAGATGGTAATAATACTGCTCTACAGTGCATATATAGTAATAGAGATGGTAATAATACTGCTATACAGTGCATATATAGTAATAGAGATGGCAATAATACTGCTATACAGTGCATATATAGTAATAGAGATGGCAATAATACTGCTATACAGTGCATATATAGTAATAAAGATGGCAGTAATACTGCTATACAGTGCATATATAGTAATAGAGATGGTAATAATACTGCTATACAGTGCATATATAGTAATAGAGATGGTAATAATACTGCTATACAGTGCATATATAGTAATAGAGATGGTAATAATACTGCTATACACTGCATATATAGTAATAGAGATGGTAATAATACTGCTATACAGTGCATATATAGTAATAGAGATGGTAATAATACTGCTCTACAGTGCATATAAAGTAATAGAGATGTAATAATACTGCTATACAGTGCATAAATAGTAATATAGATGGTAATAATACTGCTATACAGTGCATATATAGTAATATAGCTGGTAATAATACTGCTATACAGTGTATATATAGTAATAGAGATGGTAATAATACTGCTACACACTGCATATATAGTAATAGAGATGGTAATAATACTGCTATACAGTGTATATATAGTAATATAGATGGTAATAATACTGCTGTACAGTGCATATATAGTAATAGAGATGGTAATAATACTGCTATACAGTGTATATATAGTAATATAGATGGTAATAATACTGCTGTACAGTGCATATATAGTAATATAGCTGGTAATAATACTGCTATACAGTGCATATATAGTAATATAGCTGGTAATAATACTGCTATACAGTGCATATATAGTAATATAGCTGGTAATAATACTGCTACACACTGCATATATAGTAATATAGCTGGTAATAATTCTGCTATACACTGCATATATAGTAATATAGCTGGTAATAATACTGCTATACACTGCATATATAACAATATAGCTGGTAATAATACTGCTATACAGTGCATATATGGTAATATAGCTGGTAATAATACTGCTATACAGTGCATATATAGTAATATAGCTGGTAATAATACTGCTATACAGTGCATATATAGTAATATAGCTGGTAATAATACTGCTACACACTGCATATATAATAATATAGCTGGTAATAATACTGCTATACAGTGCATATATAGTAATAGAGATGGTGATAATACTGCTATACAGTGCATATATAGTAATATAGCTGGTAATAATACTGCTATACAGTGCATATATAGTAATATAGCTGGTAATAATACTGCTACACACTGCATATATAACAATATAGCTGGTAATAATACTGCTTTACAGTGCATATATAGTAATAGAGATGGTAATAATACTGCTATACAGTGCATAAAGATTAATATAGCTGGTAATATTACGGCTATACAGTGCATAAATAGTAGTATAGCTGGTAATAATACTGCTATACAGTGCATATATAGTAATATAGATGGTAATAATACTGCTATAGAGTGCATAAAGAGTAATATAGCTGGTAATAATACTGCTATACAGTGCATATATAGTAATATAGCTGGTAATAATACTGCTATACAGTGCATATATAGTAATATAGCTGGTAATAATACTGCTATACAGTGCATAAAAAGTAATATAGCTGGTAATAATACTGCTATTCAGTGCATATATAGTAATATAGCTGGTAATAATACTGCTATACAGTGCATATATAGTAATATAGCTGGTAATAATACTGCTATACAGTGCATAAAGAGTAATATAGCTGGTAATAATACTGCTATACAGTGCATATATAGTAATATAGCTGGTAATACTGCTACACAGTGCATATATAGTAATATAGCTGGTAATAATACTGCTATACAGTGCATATATAGTAATATAGCTGGTAATAATACTGCTATACACTGCATATATATTAATATAGCTGGTAATAATACTGCTATACAGTGCATATATAGTAATATAGCTGGTAATAATACTGCTATACAGTGCATATATAGTAATATAGCTGGTAACAATATTGCTATACTGTGCATATGACGCGCCCCCTGGGCCGTGTGTGGGGGAATACCCGGAGCCGGGTCTCTGTGTAATGCTGGGGGTTTGTAGTCTTCGTGGCGGCGACCCGGTCCCGTGGCTCAGGGTGGTCAAACCAGTGGCGGATCTGTTTATTTGTTTTTTTAATGTTTAAATGTCTGACTACGCCACCCGTGGATTGCGGTCACTGAGAACCGCCGCTGCAGGGCAGACCGCTGAGGCTGATGTTGTGTGCGCAGCAGAGGGTAGTATAACTCCCCACAGGAGGAGTATAGCCTCAGGGCAGTGAGTGCAGATGGTGGGGGTGATGGTGCGCGGGAACAACAGTAATGACTCAGAGTCCAGTGATGCAGTCCAGGGTCTTTACTCACAGTTTTACACTCCAAGCCACTTCTGCAGGTAATGGCTGCCCACGTCGTACTGTCCTCACCAGGTGAGGGGCTCGGCCAACTCCCAGGTACCTTTGGAATGCTTTTCAGGACCCCCTTCGTGTGTCCTTTCTCTGGCCTGTTGTACCCCACAATTGATCACGTTTTTGTCCAGCTACCTCGGACCTTGGCGGGCAAACGTATGTTCCGTTTCCCTGGGTCCTATATGGTGCCTTCCTAATGGGTGTAGTGAGGGGCCGTGCACGTGCAATGCCACGGCCTCCGGTTACTAGCTGAGGGTAGTTGCTCTCCTCCACTAGATGAGGGATCCGGTTCCCTTTCTCGGCCTGACCCCCCTACTCTGGTAGCGGTGGGCGTACGGTGGCGACTTGCCGGTCCGCACCCCTGGGGTCCTTTCACTCCACTCCTGAAGCCTCCTCCGTTCCTCTCCTTTCTGTTTTCTCTCTCCAGGCTCAGGCCTTGAGGCTGGGCCTGCCTGCGGAGCAGAGCTCGTACAGAGCCCCTGCTCCCAGCCGCCTTCTCTCCCTGCTCTCTCTCCTCTCTCTGACTCCAAGATGGTGCCCACCTTATATACTCTTCCTTCCCAGTGCACCCTGAATCTACTCTCCCCACCCACACATTACCGGGTTCCCCCTTTCTAGGTGTTCCCTCCCCCCACTCCAGCCAGGGACAGGGGCAGTTGTGCTCACGCTTGGGAGCATTGTCGCCCTGCCCCCCAGAAATGTGGTGTAGTGCATGTGGGTGTTAGGGTCCTGATCAACACTCCATCCTTACCTGGAAGTGAGATATCACACCTCTGGGTGAGATGCAATACCTCTGTAGCGACCGAACCCTCCGGGCGCTACATTCCCCCCTGGTAAATCACAGCACGTCCACGGGCTGGAACAGAGCAAAAGACAATTGATTTCAAGATATGCAGAATTAAAGTTTTTTTTGTTGTTTTTTTAACGTTACTTGTCATAAAACTTTTCTCTTTTTATAGCTTTCGATATACACATATAAAACATTCTTTTAAGTAGAAAATATAAAACATTATCAGCAATATTTCAACGGCGAATTCTCTTTAATAGGCCACAGTCCTTGCCGCGACCAGGTGTCCATGTCACCCAACTAGGTGCAATTTTACTAAGTGCAAACTTTCAAACACCTTCAGGTGTCTGTTGGGGAAGGCGTTTATAAAACCAATAGGGGGCACTTTAAGAAGTGCAACTATTTACAAGGGTTGGCTGCTCCCAGTCCTCAGCTGGATAGTTTACTGACCTTTTCCGGGTAATTTTAACAAACAAACTGACAACAATCCCGAACCGGGTGAACTTTTTTTTATAATCCGCAAACGGGCGTGACTCTTCCTCTTCCACCCTGACGGGTAACTATATACAGTGCGTGCTGCTCTCTAGTAGCGGTGTCCCCCCTGTGGACGTTCCTGCTCCTCATACTCTTCAGACCCGTCCGGGTCCTCCATGTAGCAGGATTCAGGGTAGCGCTGTTCTTCTACCTGCTGGACGTTGAGGGCGTACCACCCCCGCAGGCCTCGATGTCGGGTGTATGACACCTGATCCCCCGGGAACAGATCCAGTTTCGGGTGACCCGCGGGCAGGCGACTCGCCACATCCCTCTGGTTAACAAAGAGGTCTGTATTTGTCGTCGGGTCCCGAATGAACCCCCACCCCTTCTCCTGGTGGAACCTGACCACAATCCTGGTGACTTTGGGACTGCGTGCAGCCTGGGGGTCTCGGCGGGTCCGGGTCTTTTCCTCCGCGCTCCGGGCCTGTAGCTGCTCCTGTCTTTGGCGCCGCTCCTGCCTCTTCTTTTCTAGCTGCGCTATCTCCCGGTGGCAGAATTCTCGCCTGCGGGCTGCGTCCGCCCGTGTCTTTTGCGAGAACCCCATCAGGTCCTCCCCGGTCTGATCCTACTCAATTTGGACCTCTTCATCTGGGAGCTGGGGAATGGTGATTGGCTGCGGAGCGGGCAGGAGCGGAGAAAGCGGGGCTTTGGCCTCCGCGGATGGGTCCCTCCGGTGGCAAGGGCGAACTCATCCGCATAGTAGGGGGACCGGCTCTCCATCAGGACCGGTAATCTGACTGTACAAGTCCGTGTCCAAGGGTGGTAACATTGGGACCGGGGGCGCTTGTTGGTGGAAGGCGCCCGGGGGCATCAGACCTTGCTACCAGGCTTGGAGCGGGCCGCTTCCGGCCGCACCCGGTATCAAGGGGCACGGCCTGGAGCGTGGTCCGGCGGCTGCGTTCTGGGCTTGGGGCCTAGGTGTAGGCAGCGGGAGCGGAGGAGGTGCAGCGACTCCCGGGGCGATCGGCTCCGCGACGGGGTCCAGGGGCAGGCTAGTAGCGTCCGGGCTTGTAGCAGGGGCGCCCCCCTTACCTGCTCCCATTGCAGCGCTGCTCTCAGCCTCCGGTGGTCTCTCTCTGTCCTCAGGGGCAGGCACGCTGTCGGGTGCTGGCAGCGCCACTTGCTGCCGGGTCGCGAACCGCCGGTCCATTTCTTCCTTCCACCCCGCGATGGCCTCCCGCTGTGCCTGGACCATCCTCCGGTCTAAATCCTCCAGTCCAGCCCGGAGGAATTCAGGGTCCTCTCCGGGGAGCTGGGCCATCAGATCCGCGAGGCTGTACGGAGCGCTTCGGCCTGCAGCAGGCCATCGTGAGGGTACCGGGACTGGTGCTCCTCGCGATCTCCGGATGTGGTCTGACAAGACTGATCCAAACCACACCCTGCCCTTCGGTTTTCTTTCCCTTCCGCCCCTGTTGGGGGTGGTCCCGGGGCAACCTGCTGGCAATCACTCTCAGGGGCAGCCCCCCCACGTTGATACACATCTCTACAGCCGCACTCATGGCCGTTGGGGTGGGCTCCGTCTTTGGCGCCATTCTGGGACCTGGCCCATGATGGGAGGTGGCTTCCTGTTGTCTTTTGGCGCGCACATAATGGAGTCCGTTCTTCTGGGGCGGGCGCCACATTCAATACAGTGAAACAGTCTCTAGGCACACAATACCCGATGATAACGGGATGGTTTCGATCCTGCCGACTACGCCGAAGTTGACGCGCCCCCTGGGCCGTGTGTGGGGGAATACCTGGAGCCAGGTCTCTGTGTAATGCTGGGGGTTTGTAGTCTCCGTGGCGGCGACCCGGTCCCGTGGCTCAGGGTGGTCAAACCAGTGGCGGATCTGTTTATTTGTTTTTTTAATGTTTAAATGTCCGACTAAGCCACCCGTGGATTGCGGTCACTGAGAACCGCCGCTGCGGGGCAGACCACTGAGGCTGATGTTGTGTGTGCAGCAGAGGGTAGTATAACTCCCCACGGGAGGAGTATAGCCTCAGGGCAGTGAGTGCAGATGGTGGGGGTGATGGTGCACGGGAGCAACAGTAATGACTCAGAGTCCAGTGATGCAGTCCAGGGTTTTTACTCACAGTTTTACACTTCTGCAGGTAATGGCTGCCCACGTCGTACTGTGCTCACCAGGTGAGGGGCTCGGCCAACTCCCAGGTACCTTTGGAATGCTTTTCAGGACCCCCTTCGTGTGTCCTTTCTCTGGCCTGTTGTACCCCACAATTGACCACGTTTCTGTCCAGCTGCCTCGGACCTTGGCGAGCAAACGTATGTTCCGTTTCCCTGGGTCCTAAGTGGTGCCTTCCTAACGGGTGTAGTGAGGGGCCGTGCACGTGCAATGCCATGGCCTCCGGTTACTAGCTGAGGGTAGTTGCTCTCCTCCACTAGATGAGGGATCCGGTTCCCTTTCTTGGCCTGACCCCCCTACTCTGGTAGCGGTGGGCATACGGTGGCGACTTGCCGGTCCGCACCCCTGGGGTCCCTTCACTCCACTCCTGGAGCCTCCTCCGTTCCTCTCCTTTCTGTTTTCTCTCTCCAGGCTCAGGCCCTGAGACTTGACCTGCCCGCGGAGCAGAGCTCGTACAGAGCCCCTGCTCCCAGCCTTCTTCTCTCCCTGCTCTCCCCTCTCTCTCCCTGACTCCAAGATGGTGCCCACCCTATATACTCCTCCTTCCCAGTGCACCCTGAATCTACTCTCCCCACCCACACACTACCGGGTTCCCCCTTTCTAGGTGTTCCCTCCCCCCACTTCAGCCAGGGACAGGGGCAGTTGTGCTCACGCTTGGGAGCATTGTCGCCCTGCCCCCCGGAAATGTGGTGTAGTGCATGTGGGTGTTAGGGTCCTGGGCCACACTCCATCCTTACCTGGAAGTGGGTTATCACACCTCTGGGTGAGATGCAATACCTCTGTAGCGACCGAACCCTCGGGGCGCTACACATATATAGTAATATAGCTGGTAATAATACTGATACACACTGCATATATAGTAATATAGATGTAATAATACTGCTATACTGTGCATATATAGTAATATAGCTGGTAAGAATACTACTATATAGTGCATAAAGAGTAATATAGCTGGTAATAATACTGCTACACATTGCATATATAGTAATATAGCTGGTAATAATACTGCTATACAGTGCATATATAGTAATATAGCTGGTAACAATACTGCTATACTGTGCATATACAGTAATATAGCTGGTAATAATACTACTATACAGTGCATATATAGTAATATAGCTGGTAATAATACTGATACACACTGCATATATAGTAATATAGATGTAATAATACTGCTATACTGTGCATATATAGTAATATAGCTGGTAAGAATACTGCTATATAGTGCATAAAGAGTAATATAGCTGGTAATAATACTGCTACACATTGCATATATAGTAATATAGCTGGTAATAATACTGCTATACAGGGCATATATGGTAATATAGCTGGTAATAATACTGCTACACATTGCATATATAGTAATATAGCTGGTAACAATACTGCTATACTGTGCATATACAGTAATATAGCTGGTAATAATACTGCTATACAGTGCATATATAGTAATATAGCTGGTAACAATACTGATATACTGTGCATATATAGTAATATAGCTGGTAATAATACTGCTATACAGTGCATATATAGTAATATAGCTGGTAATAATACTGCTCTACAGTGCATATATAGTAATATAGATGGTAATAATACTGCTACACACTGCATATATAGTAATATAGCTGGTAATAATACTGCTTTACAGTGCATATATAACAATATAGCTGGTAATAATACTGCTATACAGTGCATATATAGTAATATAGCTGGTAATAATGCTGCTATACAGTGCATATATAGTAATAGAGATGGTAATAATACTGCTCTACAGTGCGTATATAGTAATAGAGATGGTAATAATACTGCTATACAGTGCATATATAGTAATAAAGATGGTAATAATGCTGCTATACAGTGCATATATAGTAATATAGCTGGTAATAGTACTGCTATACAGTGCATATATAGTAATATAGCTGGTAATAATACTGCTCTACAGTGCATATATAGTAATATAGATGGTAATAATACTGCTACACACTGCATATATAACAATATAGCTGGTAATAATACTGCTATACAGTGCATATATAGTAATATAGCTGGTAATAATGCTGCTATACAGTGCATATATAGTAATAGAGATGGTAATAATACTGCTCTACAGTGCGTATATAGTAATAGAGATGGTAATAATACTGCTATACAGTGCATATATAGTAATAAAGATGGTAATAATGCTGCTATACAGTGCATATATAGTAATATAGCTGGTAATAGTACTGCTATACAGTGCATATATAGTAATATAGCTGGTAATAATACTGCTCTACAGTGCATATATAGTAATATAGATGGTAATAATACTGCTACACACTGCATATATAACAATATAGCTGGTAATAATACTGCTATACAGTGCATATATAGTAATATAGCTGGTAATAATGCTGCTATACAGTGCATATATAGTAATAGAGATGGTAATAATACTGCTCTACAGTGTGTATATAGTAATAGAGATGGTAATAATACTGCTATACAGTGCATATATAGTAATAGAGATGGTAATAATACTGCTCTACAGTGCATATATAGTAATAGAGATGGTAATAATACTGCTATACAGTGCATATATAGCTGGTAATAATACTGCTATACAGTGCATATATAGTAATATAGCTGGTAATAATACTGCTACACAGTGCATATATAGTAATATAGATGGTAATAATACTGCTACACACTGCATATATAGTAATATAGCTGGTAATAATACTGCTTTACAGTGCATATATAACAATATAGCTGGTAATAATACTGCTATACAGTGCATATATAATAATAGAGATGGTAATAATACTGCTATACAGTGCATATATACTAATATAGCTAGTAATAATACTGCTCTACAGTGCATATATAGTAATATAGCTGGTAATAATACTGCTTTACAGTGCATATATAGTAATATAGCTGGTAACAATACTGCTATACTGTGCATATATAGTAATATAGCTGGTAATAATACTGCTATACAGTGCATATATAGTAATATAGCTGGTAATAATACTGCTTTACGGTGCATATATAGCAATATAGCTGGTAATAATACTGCTATACAGTGCATATATAGTAATATAGCTGGTAACAATACTGCTATACTGTGCATATATAGTAATATAGCTGGTAATAATACTGCTATACAGTGCATATATAGTAATATAGCTGGTAATAATACTGCTCTACAGTGCATATATAGTAATATAGATGGTAATAATACTGCTACACACTGCATATATAGTAATAGAGATGGCAATAATACTGCTCTACAGTGCATATATAGTAATAGAGATGGTAATAATACTGCTATACAGTGCATATATAGCTGGTAATAATACTGCTATACAGTGCATATATAGTAATAGAGATGGTAATAATACTGCTCTACAGTGCGTATATAGTAATAGAGATGGTAATAATACTGCTATACAGTGCATATATAGTAATAAAGATGGTAATAATGCTGCTATACAGTGCATATATAACAATATAGCTGGTAATAATACTGCTTTACAGTGCATATATAGTAATATAGCTGGTAACAATACTGCTATACTGTGCATATATAGTAATATAGCTGGTAATAATACTGCTATACAGTGCATATATAGTAATATAGCTGGTAATAATACTGCTTTACGGTGCATATATAGCAATATAGCTGGTAATAATACTGCTATACAGTGCATATATAGTAATATAGCTGGTAACAATACTGCTATACTGTGCATATATAGTAATATAGCTGGTAATAATACTGCTATACAGTGCATATATAGTAATATAGATGGTAATAATACTGCTACACACTGCATATATAGTAATAGAGATGGCAATAATACTGCTCTACAGTGCATATATAGTAATAGAGATGGTAATAATACTGCTCTACAGTGCGTACATAGTAATAGAGATGGTAATAATACTGCTATACAGTGCATATATAGTAATAAAGATGGTAATAATGCTGCTATACAGTGCATATATAGTAATATAGCTGGTAATAATACTGCTATACAGTGCATATATTGTAATATAGCTGGTAATAATACTGCTCTACAGTGCATATATAACAATATAGCTGGTAATAATACTGCTATACAGTGCATATATAGTAATATAGCTGGTAATAATGCTGCTATACAGTGCATATATAGTAATAGAGATGGCAATAATACTGCTCTACAGTGTGTATATAGTAATAGAGATGGTAATAATACTGCTCTACAGTGTGTATATAGTAATAGAGATGGTAATAATACTGCTATACAGTGCATATATAGTAATAGAGATGGTAAAAATACTGCTATACAGTGCATATATAGCTGGTAATAATACTGCTATACAGTGCATATATAGTAATAGAGATGGTAATAATACTGCTCTACAGTGCATATATAGTAATAGAGATGGTAATAATACTGCTATACAGTGCATATATAGCTGGTAATAATACTGCTCTACAGTGCATATATAGTAATAGAGATGGTAATAATACTGCTCTACAGTGCATATATAGCTGGTAATAATACTGCTATACAGTGCATATATAGTAATAGAGATGGTAATAATACTGCTATACAGTGCATATATAGCTGGTAATAATACTGCTATACAGTGCATATATAGTAATAGAGATGGTAATAATGCTGCTATACAGTGCATATATAGCTGGTAATAATACTGCTATACAGTGCATATATAGTAATATAGCTGGTAATAATACTGCTACACAGTGCATATATAGTAATATAGATGGTAATAATACTGCTACACACTGCATATATAGTAATATAGCTGGTAATAATACTGCTTTACAGTGCATATATAACAATATAGCTGGTAATAATACTGCTATACAGTGCATATATAATAATAGAGATGGTAATAATACTGCTATACAGTGCATATATAGTAATATAGCTGGTAATAATACTGCTTTACTGTGCATATATAACAATATAGCTGGTAATAATACTGCTTTACAGTGCATATATAGTAATATAGCTGGTAACAATACTGCTATACTGTGCATATATAGTAATATAGCTGGTAATAATACTGCTATACAGTGCATATATAGTAATATAGCTGGTAATAATACTGCTTTACAGTGCATATATAGCAATATAGCTGGTAATAATACTGCTATACAGTGCATATATAGTAATATAGCTGGTAACAATACTGCTATACTGTGCATATATAGTAATATAGCTGGTAATAATACTGCTCTACAGTGCATATATAGTAATAGAGATGGCAATAATACAGCTCTACAATGCATATATAGTAATAGAGATAGTAACAATACTGCTATACAGTGCATATATAGTAATAGAGATGGTAATAATACTGCTCTACAGTGCATATATAGTAATAGAGATGGTAATAATACTGCTCTACAGTGCATATATAGTAATAGAGATGGTAATAATGCTGCTATACAGTGCATATATAGCTGGTAATAATACTGCTATACAGTGCATATATAGTAATAGAGATGTAATAATGCTGCTATACAGTGAATATATAGCTGGTAATAATACTGCTATACAGTGCATATATAGTAATATAGCTGGTAATAATACTGCTACACAGTGCATATATAGTAATATAGATGGTAATAATACTGCTACACACTGCATATATAGTAATATAGCTGGTAATAATACTGATTTACAGTGCATATATAACAATATAGCTGGTAATAATACTGCTATACAGTGCATATATAATAATAGAGATGGTAATAATACTGCTATACAGTGCATATATAGTAATATAGCTGGTAATAATACTGCTCTACAGTGCATATATAGTAATATAGCTGGTAATAATACTGCTTTACAGTGCATATATAACAATATAGCTGGTAATAATACTGCTTTACAGTGCATATATAGTAATATAGCTGGTAACAATACTGCTATACTGTGCATATATAGTAATATAGCTGGTAACAATACTGCTATACTGTGCATATATAGTAATATAGCTGGTAATAATACTGCTATACAGTGCATATATAGTAATAGAGATGGTAATAATACTGCTATACAGTGCATATATAGCTGGTAATAATACTGCTATACAGTGCATATATAGTAATAGAGATGTAATAATGCTGCTATACAGTGAATATATAGCTGGTAATAATACTGCTATACAGTGCATATATAGTAATATAGCTGGTAATAATACTGCTACACAGTGCATATATAGTAAAATAGATGGTAATAATACTGCTACACACTGCATATATAGTAATATAGCTGGTAATAATACTGCTTTACAGTGCATATATAACAATATAGCTGGTAATAATACTGCTATACAGTGCATATATAATAATAGAGATGGTAATAATACTGCTATACAGTGCATATATAGTAATATAGCTGGTAATAATACTGCTCTACAGTGCATATATAGTAATATAGCTGGTAATAATACTGCTTTACAGTGCATATATAACAATATAGCTGGTAATAATACTGCTATACAGTGCATATATAATAATAGAGATGGTAATAATACTGCTATACAGTGCATATATAGTAATATAGCTGGTAATAATACTGCTCTACAGTGCATATATAGTAATATAGCTGGTAATAATACTGCTTTACAGTGCATATATAACAATATAGCTGGTAATAATACTGCTTTACAGTGCATATATAGTAATATAACTGGTAACAATACTGCTATACTGTGCATATATAGTAATATAGCTGGTAACAATACTGCTATACTGTGCATATATAGTAATATAGCTGGTAATAATACTGCTATACTGTGCATATATAGTAATATAGCTGGTAATAATACTGCTCTACAGTGCATATATAGTAATAGAGATGGCAATAATACTGCTCTACAGTGCATATATAGTAATAGAGATGGTAATAATACTGCTATACAGTGCATATATAGCTGGTAATAATACTGCTCTACAGTGCATATATAGTAATAGAGATGGTAATAATACTGCTCTACAGTGCATATATAGTAATAGAGATGGTAATAATACTGCTCTACAGTGCATATATAGTAATAGAGATGGTAATAATACTGCTATACAGTGCATATATAGCTGGTAATAATACTGCTATACAGTGCATATATAGTAATAGAGATGTAATAATGCTGCTATACAGTGAATATATAGCTGGTAATAATACTGCTATACAGTGCATATATAGTAATATAGCTGGTAATAATACTGCTACACAGTGCATATATAGTAATATAGATGGTAATAATACTGCTACACACTGCATATATAGTAATATAGCTGGTAATAATACTGCTTTACAGTGCATATATAACAATATAGCTGGTAATAATACTGCTATACAGTGCATATATAACAATAGAGATGGTAATAATACTGCTATACAGTGCATATATAGTAATATAGCTGGTAATAATACTGCTCTACAGTGCATATATAGTAATATAGCTGGTAATAATACTGCTTTACAGTGCATATATAACAATATAGCTGGTAATAATACTGCTTTACAGTGCATATATAGTAATAGAGATGGTAATAATACTGCTATACAGTGCATATATAGTAATAGAGATGGTAATAATACTGCTCTACAGTGCATATATAGTAATAGAGATGGTAATAATACTGCTATACAGTGCATATATAGCTGGTAATAATACTGCTACACACTGCATATATAGTAATATAGCTGGTAATAATACTGCTTTACAGTGCATATATAACAATATAGCTGGTAATAATACTGCTATACAGTGCATATATAACAATAGAGATGGTAATAATACTGCTATACAGTGCATATATAGTAATATAGCTGGTAATAATACTGCTCTACAGTGCATATATAGTAATATAGCTGGTAATAATACTGCTTTACAGTGCATATATAACAATATAGCTGGTAATAATACTGCTTTACAGTGCATATATAGTAATAGAGATGGTAATAATACTGCTATACAGTGCATATATAGTAATAGAGATGGTAATAATACTGCTCTACAGTGCATATATAGTAATAGAGATGGTAATAATACTGCTATACAGTGCATATATAGCTGGTAATAATACTGCTACACACTGCATATATAGTAATATAGCTGGTAATAATGCTGCTATACACTGCATATATAGCACCACAACTGGTAATAATACGGCTATAGAGTCAATTCACTTGGTAGCAATACCACTATACAGCAACTAAATAGTAACACAGATAGAAAGAATACTGCAATAGTGTGAACAAATAGTATCACTGTTGGTAATAATACTACCATATAAAGCATGATAAGTAGCACAGCTGATAATACTGCAATATGGTGCATACATACCAATACACAGGGAGGAAAAACTAGAAGCACAGTTGGAAATAATACTAATATTCTGCAAATAAATAGTTTTATAATTGGTAATAATGCTGCTTACATATTAACATAGCTAGTAAATCACCAAAGTTGTCCCCCCAAGATGTCCCCAAGGGAAAACAAAAAAAAAGAAAGTTTATTTTAAAACTTTCCAATATACTTTGTGTTTTAATTCTCCATTGTTTTCAAGATCTCTGCTTGCTGGAATGAAAGAAGCGTATGGAATCCCTTCCTGTTTTTCTCCCCTTGTCCGCTAATCCCATGAGTGAGCGGCACTGATACACTGTAACAAACCCTGCATCTGTGTCAGTTGGAAAGTAGATCATTCCCATTTATTGACTGTAAGCAGAAATATTAAAAATGGTGAAGAATTTAAACATAAAGTACATTAGTAAGTTGCAGAACTTTTTTAATACAATAATTAGGACTTATTTACAAATAACTGAACGAGCCCCTTTAAGTGGCCCTAATTTACCCTTTCTTGGAGGAAGACCCCCTTTATAACTCAGAACTTAGTGTATAACAAGGGGTAATCATGGAAACCATACAATGTATCTCCCCGAGAGATAAACAAAGAAATCCATTGTGTAAACAATGGAAACATCCAGCACTATCCGCTGGGAGTTGTAGTTCAGCCGTATCTGCTGAGTCAGCGCAGAAATGAACGAGAAGCTGATGTATATAGAAAACTGAACTATTACCGCAAACTTCTTGATATAGTCGGAGACGCTGAATCCCCCCGTCGCCAGCCGGATAGATCTGTGGAGAGTGGAGTCCTGGTACAATGTTCCCATTTTCTCCATATGGAATCCGACCAAGTAGCGGAAAGTTCTCTGCGAAGGAACGAAGGAAAAAAAAAAAAAACGCCGAAGCTTCCAGTCCGATTGGAATTTGGTTTTATCAGACTTCGCTCCGGACGTCACCGCTTTGTCGTGGCCTTATCTCCTGACAAGCGGAATATAGCTTCCTGCAGAGGAGATACCGGCACATGGAGAGAGCAGAACAATATCATGGGGGTCCTGAAAAAAAAAATAATCCCCTCGTTCCCGGAATATTCTGGGATGGGAATGTGATTTACATTTCTAAATATTGGTGACATTTTTTTAGATGGCTGGATGGTGACCTGAAAAGAAGATGGATGGGTCAGCCGGCACAGTCTGGCAAAGTGGACAAGTGCCAGCACCTGAGCGATCCATCTCCGCTCCACCAAAAAGTACATACAAATCTTAGGAAGAAAGAGTCAGCGCTGTAAATTGTTCCTAATGTCTGTTTTATTCCATATAACATGACATCACTTTGTCACATCACCTGTAGCATTCATTTTTTATGGCCTTCGGCTCAATCTCGAGCCATGGCGACTTGATGGTTGAACGTTCTGTAGGAAGATCCTTCATTCCATCTATGCTTGTATAAAATTGTTGATGATTCGTCCTGTAATTTTGATTCCTTCTTCTTTTTCGGCAAGTCCAGCCTTCCTGAAAATACTTAAAGAGATGAACTGGAATATAAGTTGGTGTGCATGCAGCATGGAGGTGCATGTTCACACTGGCCACTAAACAGACAAAACTAAATATAAAAACCTAATAAGCAAATACCCTGCAGTAAATAAATAAATAGCAATAGTGCATGGAAATAGTATAGGGTACTTAGTTAACATAATTTTGATTGAAAAAACATAAAAGCCATCCGACAACGTCACGGTGACCCTATTCGGGGTGGTCCTAACCTCTATTATTAAAACCTTACCATTTGTCAAGTGACTTAACATGAATAAGGGCTGAGAAGGACTGAGACCCGGTTGATGGACACCCAGCCATGGGGAACTACATGAATGTAATGTCCATCTCAAAGAAAAGGGAGGCCATACTCATATTTACACAAAAACTGAAACAAAAACCCAAAGAGATGAACTGGAATATAAGTTGGTGTGAATGCAGCATGTAGGTGCATGTTCACACTGGCCACTAAACAGACAAATACTTTTTTCCTGAAACTACTGTAGCTTCTGCATATAAATTGAAGAGAAATGGTGACCGGATGCAGCCTTGTCTGACTCCTCGCTCCGTGTTGTCGGACTGTTGCTTCTTGGTCGATGTAAAGGTTCCTAATGAGGCTGATCAGATGGTTTGCCACACCCATATCTTTTGTGGTATTCCAAAGTTTCTGGTGATCAACACAGTCGAAGGCTTTGGGGTAGATGATGAAGCAACTTTTTTTGTATTTTTTGTCCTTTTGCATTATCCATCTAATGTTAGCAATCACATCTCATGTTCCTCTGGCAGAGCTTTGTCGACGTAAGTCATTCGGAACTTGGAACATACGAACCATGAACCAAGGCAAACTCAACATCGTCAAAGCTGAAATGGACAGAACAGGACTCGACTTACTCAGAATTAGATGGGACTCAATCCAGACATTTCAAGTCAAGCCAACATTGGGTCTACTATTCTGCAACGATAACCAAAGAAGAAACGGTGTCGCTTTTATTCTCAAATGAAGATTGGCCGGCACTGTCGTGAAGTACAATGCAGTCAGTGATAGAGTCAACTCCATACAACTACATGGAGCGCCAATCCATATCACAGTTATACAAGTCTACTCAACAGATGCCGAGGAGGAGGACGTTGAAGTATTCTACGATCAAGTCCAAGAGGAAATCGACAAGACATCAAAACAAAACTTTCTCATTATCATGGGAGACTTGAATGCCAAAGTGGGCAACGGCAAACATGGAACCATCTACGGCAAACATGGAACCATTGTTGGAAACTTTGGACTTGGTGAACAAAACGAGACTGGAGTAAGATTCATTGACAAATCAACTGTCCTTCATGGACACCTTCTTCCAAAATCACAAACGGAGACTCTACACATGGACATCACCAAAGGGGTCCTATAAGAATCAGACTGACCACATATGTGTACTCCAAAGATGGAGGTCGTCGATCATTACCCTGAAAACAAGGCCAGGAACTGACTGTGGAACCCATAGCAAAGTTTCTGCAATAAGCCCTTCCTCAGATTGGCAGAGTCTGTAATCTCTATGAATGAGACTGTAACTTCTGTGTATGATACTGTAACCTCTGTGAATAATACTGTAACCTCTGTGAATCACACTAACATCTGAATAATATTGTAACCTTTGAACAACTCAAACATCTGAATTACACTAACCTCTGTGAAAATACTGTAACCTCTGAGCGACACTAACATCTGTGAATGACACAAACATCTATGAATAATACTGTAACCTCTGTGAAAGACACAAACATCTGAACGACACAAACATCTGTGAATGACACTGTAACCTCTGTGAAAGACACAAACATCTGAACGACACAAACATCTGTGAATGACACTCTAACCTCTGTGAACGACACTAACCTCTATGATCGATACTAACATCTGTGAATAATACTGTAACCTCTGTGGATGACACTAACGTCTGGGAATGACACTAACTTCTGTGAATCACACTGTAACCTCTGTGAACGACACAAACATCTGTGAATGACAAACATCTGTGAATAATACTGTAACCTCTGTGAATGACACAAACATCTGTGAATAATACTGTAACCTCTGTGAACAACACAAACACCTGTGAACGACCCTAACCTCTATGAACGATACTAACATCTGTGAATAATACTGTAACCTCTGTGAAAGACACAAACACCTGTGAACGACACTAACTTCTGTGAACGACACTATAACCTCTGTGAACGACAATAACATCTGTGAATAAGACTAACATCTGTGGATGACACTAACTTCTGTAAAGGACACTAACATTTGTGAACGACACTACCATCTAGGAATGACACTAACCTCTGTGAGCGACACTAACATCTGGGAATGACATTGTAACCTCTGTGAACGACAATGAGATTTGTGAACGACACTGTAACCTCTTGGAATGACCCTAACATCTGGGAATGGCACTGAAAATCCTGTGAACGACACTAACTTTAACCTCTGATCAACACTGTAATTTCTGTGAGCGACACAAACATCTGTGAACAATTAAGGCTTATTCTTTGCAAAACTATTTTTGTAAACAATTAATAATCTGGAATCTATCAGGCCCTGTGACTGCAGCATTGTAACTTCACTTTCATATAATTTTTTTCCTTTATCAATTATCTATTTAAAGATCCACCTATTATGCATCTTTCTTATTTATTAATCGTCCATCTCTACATATTCACTTCAGTCTGTGTCTCCTCAAGATTTGCCTATCTACACGAAAAAAAATTTCGTGTTCATCCCAAGCTTCCTAGTTCATCATATCCTTTATCCTAAAAATTCAGAAGAAACGTAACTTTGCCACTTTTATACAAACAAATCTGGAAGAAAAATGGGGGTTCTTGCAACTCTATGGACACTAGGATGGCGCCCCTAGAGGTTATCCTTTGCTCTGACAATGCTCACTGTAATCATCTTTTGTTTGTAGACGGTGGTTCCCAATGAGATCCTTATTAATACCCGAAACACATAAATAGATCATTTTAAAAGGAGAATCTAGAAAAGCCAAACTTTTAAAGAGTCTAAAAATGGGTTGCAGGACAATGCAACAGTGGGCCTTCCCCCAAGCTGCACAATCCCTATTTTGTTCCTTCTAGCAAGTGTCTAGCATTTTCTGTAAATATTTTGTTGTTCTTAAGAAGAGCCACGATCATATTTGAATCTTCAGTTGTTGGAGAACTACAAGATTCAGCATAGAATACCAGACAAGAGTAACCACGACCCGAGATATACTGTACAATGGTTAACAGCTTTATACAGACCGATAAAGGTCGTATAAGAACATTAAACATACCGAATGAGATCCAGGTACATAAATAATACTGCATAATCCGATTTATAAAGCTAATCTTTTATATAAAAGTGTGTTATATTGTAGCATGAAAGGCTTAATCCAGCCCACACTATGGCAGCGGGTCAAGGCACCCAAAGGCTATAAAAGCTGCACTTACAATGGATAGAACATAATCACAACTGTAGAAAAATGAAGAGATAATATTATATTAATTTGATCAAAGAGGAATAAGACATTTAATAATTCATCTCCATCAATATATGAAAATTGTGCTGTGCATTCAGATCTATATTCAAGTCCACAGGAGCAGCATTATAGTAGTTATATTCTTATACATAGGAGCAGTATTATAGTAGTTTTATTCTTGTACCTAGGGGGCAGTATTATAGTAGTTATATTCTTGCACATAGGGACAGCATTATAGTAGTTATATTCTTATACATAGGAGCAGTATTATAGTAGTTATATTCTTGTACCTAGGGGGCAGTATTATAGTAGTTATATTCTTGTACCTAGGGGCAGTATTATAGTAGTTATATTCTTGTACATAGGGGCAGTATTATAGTAGTTATATTCCTGTACATAGGAGCAGTATTATAGTAGTTATATTCTTGTACCTAGGGGGCAGTATTATAGTAGTTATATTCTTGTACCTAGGGGCAGTATTATAGTAGTTATATTCTTGTACATAGGAGCAGTATTATAGTAGTTCTATTCTTGTACATAGGAGCAGTATTATAGTAGATATATTCTTGTACATAGAGGCAGTATTATAGTAGTTATATTCTTGTACATAGGGGCAGTATTATAGTAGTTATATTCTTGTAGATAGGGGCAGTATTATAGTAGTTATATTCTTGTACATAGGAGCAGTATTATAGTAGTTATATTCCTGTACATAGGAGCAGTATTATAGTAGTTATATTCCTGTACATAGGAGCAGTATTCTAGTAGTTATATTCTTGCACATAGGGGCAGTATTATAGTAGTTATATTCTTGTACATAGGGGCAGTATTATAGTAGTTATAGTCTTGTACATAGGGGCAGTATTATAGTAGTTATATTCTTGTACATAGGGGGTAGTATTATAGTAGTTCTATTCTTGTACATAGGGGCAGTATTATAGTAGTTATATTCTTGTACATAGGAACAGTATTATAGTAGTTATATTCTTGTACATAGGGGCAGTATTATAGTAGTTATATTCTTGTACATAGGGCAGTATTATAGTAGTTATATTCTTGTATATAGGGGCAGTATTATAGTAGTTATATTGTTGTACATAGGGCAGTATTATAGTAGTTATATTCCTGTACATAGGAACAGTATTAAAGTAGTTATATTCTTGTACATAGGGGCAGTATTATAGTAGTTATATTCTTGTACATAGGAGCAGTATTATAGTAGTTATATTCTTGTAGACAGGAGCAGTATTATAGTAGTTATATTCTTGTATATAGGGGCAGTATTATAGTAGTTATATTCTTGTACATAGGGGCAGTATTATAGTAGTTATATTCTTGTACATGGGGCAGTATTATAGTAGTTATATTCCTGTACATAGGAGCAGTATTATAGTAGTTATATTCTTGTACATAGGAGCAGTATTATAGTAGTTATATTCTTGTACATAGGAGCAGCAATATAGTAGTTATATTCTTGTACATAGGAGCAGTATTATAGAAGTTATATTCTTGTACATAGGGAACAGTATTAAAGTAGTTATATTCCTGTACATAGGAGCAGTATTATAGTAGTTATATTCTTGTACATAGGGGGCAGTATTATAGTAGTTATATTCTTGTACCTAGGGGCAGTATTATAGTAGTTATATTCCTGTACATAGGAGCAGTATTATAGTAGTTATATTCTTGTACATAGGGGCAGTATTATAGTAGTTCTATTCTTGTACATATCAGCAGTATTATAGTAGTTATATTCTTGTACATAGGAGCAGTATTTTAGTAGATATATTCTTGTACATAGGGGGCAGTATTATAGTAGTTATATTCCTGTACATAGGAGCAGTATTATAGTAGTTATATTCTTGTACATAGGAACAGAATTATAGAAGTTATATTCTTGTACATAGGGAGCAGTATTATAGTAGCTATATTCCTGTACATAGGAGCAGTATTCTAGTAGTTATATTCTTGCATATAGGGGCAGTATTATAGTAGTTATATTCTTGTACATAGGAACAGCATTATAGAAGTTATATTCTTGTACATAGGGAGCAGTATAATAGAAGTTATATTCTTGTACATAGGGAGCAGTATTATAGTAGTTATATTCTTGTACATATGGGCAGTATTATAGTAGTTATATTCTTGTACATTGGGGCAGTATTATAGTAGATATATTCTTGTAGATAGGGGCAGTATTATAGTAGTTATATTCTTGTACATAGGAACAGCATTATAGAAGTTATATTCTTGTACATAGGGAGCAGTATTATAGTAGTTATATTCTTGTACATATGGGCAGTATTATAGTAGTTATATTCTTGTACATAGGAGAAGTATTCTAGTAGTTATATTCTTGCACATAGGGGCAGTATTATAGTAGTTATATTCTTGTACATAGGAACAGTATTATAGAAATTATATTCTTGTACATAGGGAGCAGTATTATAGTAGTTATATTCCTGTACATAGGAGCAGTATTATAGTAGTTATATTCTTGTACATAGGGGCAGTATTATAGTAGTTATATTCTTGTACATAGGGGGTAGTATTATAGTAGTTATATTCTTGTACATAGGGGCAGTATTATAGTAGTTATATTCTTGTACATAGGAACAGCATTATAGAAGTTATATTCTTGTACATAGGGAGCAATATTATAGTAGTTATATTCTTGTACATATGGGCAGTATTATAGTAGTTATATTCTTGTACATAGGGGCAGTATTATAGTAGTTATATTCTTGTACATAGGGGCAGTATTATAGTAGTTATATTCTTGTACATAGGAACAGTATTATAGAAGTTATATTCTTGTACATAGGGAGCAGTATTATAGTAGTTATATTCCTGTACATAGGAGCAGTATTATAGTAGTTATATTCTTGTACATAGGGGCAGTATTATAGTAGTTATATTCTTGTACATAGGGGCAGTATTATAGTAGTTATATTCTTGTACATAGGGGGTAGTATTATAGTAGTTATATTCTTGTACATAGGGGGCAGTATTATAGTAGTTATATTCTTGTAGACAGGAGCAGTAGTATAGTAGTTATATTCTTGTACATAGGGGGCAGTATTATAGTAGTTATATTCTTGTACATAGAGGCAGTATTATAGTAGTTATATTCTTGTACATAGGGCAGTATTTTAGTAGTTATATTCTTGTAGACAGGAGCAGTATTATAGTAGTTATATTCTTGCAGATAGGAGCAGTATTATAGTAGTTATATTCTTGTATATAGGGGCAGTATTATAGTAGTTATATTCTTGTACATAGAGGCATTATTATAGTAGTTATAGTCTTGTACATAGAGGCAGTATTATAGGAGTTATAATCTTGTACATAGAGGCAGTATTATAGTAGTTATATTCTTGTACATAGGGGGCAGTATTATAGTAGTTATATTCTTGTAGATAGGGGCAGTATTATAGTAGTTATATTCTTGTACATAGGAGCAGTATTATAGTCGTTATATTCTTGTAGACAGGAGCAGTATTATAGTAGTTATATTCTTGTAGACAGGAGCAGTATTATAGTAGTTATATTCTTGTAGACAGGAGCAGTATTATAGTAGTTATATTCTTGTACATAGGGGCAGTATTATAGTAGTTATATTCTTGTACATAGGGGCAGTATTATAGTAGTTATATTCTTGTACATAGAGGCAGTATTATAGTAGTTATATTCATGTACATAGGGGGCAATATTATAGTAGTTATATTCTTGTACATAGGGGACAGTATTATAGTAGTTATATTCTTGTACATAGGGGGAGCATTGTAGTAGTTATACGCTTGTACATAGGGGGCAGTATTATAGTAGTTATATTCTTGCACATAGGGGCAGTAATATAGTAGTTATATTCTTGTACATAGGGGCAGCATTATAGTAGTTATATTCTTGTACATAGGGGCAGCATTATAGTAGTTATATTCTTGTACATAGGGGGCAGTATTATAGTAGTTATATTCTTGTAGATAGGGGCAGTATTATAGTAGTTATATTCTTGTACATAGGAACAGCATTATAGAAGTTATATTCTTGTACTTAGGGAGCAGTATTATAGTAGTTATATTCTTGTACATATGGGCAGTATTATAGTAGTTATATTCTTGTACATAGGAGCAGTATTCTAGTAGTTATATTCTTGCACATAGGGGCAGTATTATAGTAGTTATATTCTTGTACATAGGAACAGTATTATAGAAGTTATATTCTTGTACATAGGGAGCAGTATTATAGTAGTTATATTCCTGTACATAGGAGCAGTATTATAGTAGTTATATTCTTGTACATAGGGGCAGTATTATAGTAGTTATATTCTTGTACATAGGGGGTAGTATTATAGTAGTTATATTCTTGTACATAGGGGCAGTATTATAGTAGTTATATTCTTGTACATAGGAACAGCATTATAGAAGTTATATTTTTGTACATAGGGAGCAATATTATAGTAGTTATATTCTTGTACATATGGGCAGTATTATAGTAGTTATATTCTTGTACATAGGGGCAGTATTATAGTAGTTATATTCTTGTACATAGGGGCAGTATTATAGTAGTTATATTCTTGTACATAGGAACAGTATTATAGAAGTTATATTCTTGTACATAGGGAGCAGTATTATAGTAGTTATATTCCTGTACATAGGAGCAGTATTATAGTAGTTATATTCTTGTACATAGGGGCAGTATTATAGTAGTTATATTCTTGTACATAGGGGCAGTATTATAGTAGTTATATTCTTGTACATAGGGGGTAGTATTATAGTAGTTATATTCTTGTACATAGGGGGCAGTATTATAGTAGTTATATTCTTGTAGACAGGAGCAGTATTATAGTAGTTATATTCTTGTACATAGGGGGCAGTATTATAGTAGTTATATTCTTGTACATAGAGGCAGTATTATAGTAGTTATATTCTTGTACATAGGGCAGTATTTTAGTAGTTATATTCTTGTAGACAGGAGCAGTATTATAGTAGTTATATTCTTGCAGATAGGAGCAGTATTATAGTAGTTATATTCTTGTATATAGTGGCAGTATTATAGTAGTTATATTCTTGTACATAGAGGCATTATTATAGTAGTTATAGTCTTGTACATAGAGGCAGTATTATAGGAGTTATAATCTTGTACATAGAGGCAGTATTATAGTAGTTATATTCTTGTACATAGGGGGCAGTATTATAGTAGTTATATTCTTGTAGATAGGGGCAGTATTATAGTAGTTATATTCTTGTACATAGGAGCAGTATTATAGTCGTTATATTCTTGTAGACAGGAGCAGTATTATAGTAGTTATATTCTTGTAGACAGGAGCAGTATTATAGTAGTTATATTCTTGTAGACAGGAGCAGTATTATAGTAGTTATATTCTTGTACATAGGGGCAGTATTATAGTAGTTATATTCTTGTACATAGGGGCAGTATTATAGTAGTTATATTCTTGTACATAGAGGCAGTATTATAGTAGTTATATTCTTGTACATAGGGGGCAATATTATAGTAGTTATATTCTTGTACATAGGGGACAGTATTATAGTAGTTATATTCTTGTACATAGGGGGAGCATTATAGTAGTTATACGCTTGTACATAGGGGGCAGTATTATAGTAGTTATATTCTTGCACATAGGGGCAGTAATCTAGTAGTTATATTCTTGTACATAGGGGCAGCATTATAGTAGTTATATTCTTGTACATAGGGGCAGCATTATAGTAGTTATATTCTTGTACATAGGGGGCAGTATTATAGTTGTTATATACTTGTACATAGGGGGCAGTATTATAGTAGTTATATTCTTGTACATAGGAGCAGTATTATAGTAGTTATATTCTTGTACACAGGGGGCAGTATTATAGTAGTTATATTCTTGCACTTAGGGGCAGTATTATAGTAGTTATATTCTTGTACATAGAGGCAGTATTATAGTAGTTATATTCTTGTACATAGGAGCAGTATTATAGTAGTTATACTCTTGTACATAGGAGCAGTATTATAGTAGTTATATTCTTGTACATAGGGGGCAGTATTATAGTAGTTATATTCTTGTACATAGGGGCAGTATTATAGTAGGTATATTCTTGTACACAGGGGGCAGTATTATAGTAGTTATATTCTTGAACATGGGGGACAGTATTACAGTAGTTATATTCTTGTACATAGAGGCAGTATTATAGTAGTTATAGTCTTGTACATAGAGGCAGTATTATAGTAGTTATAGTCTTGTACATAGAGGCAGTATTATAGTAGTTATATTCTTACACATAGGGGGCAGTATTATAGTAGTTATATTCCTGTACATAGGGGGCAGTATTATAGTAGTTATAGTCTAGTACACAGGGGGCAGTATTATAGTAGTTATATTCTTGTACATAGGGGCAGTATTATAGTAGTTATATTCTTGTACATAGGGGCAGTATTATAGTAGTTATATTCATGTACATAGTAGCAGTATTATAGTAGTGATTTTCTTGTACATAGGAGCAGTATTATAGTAGTTATAATCTTGTACATAGGGGGCAGTATTATAGTAGTTATATTCCTGTACATAGGGGCAGTATTATAGTAGTTATATTCTTGCACATAGGGGACAGTATTATAGTAGTTATATTCTTGTACATAGGGGGAGCATTATAGTAGTTATACGCTTGTACATAGGGGGCAGTATTATAGTAGTTATATTCTTGCACATAGGGGCAGTAATCTAGTAGTTATATTCTTGTACATAGGGGCAGCATTATAGTAGTTATATTCTTGTACATAGAGGCAGTATTATAGTAGTTATATTCTTGTACATAGGGGGCAGTATTATAGTAGTTATATTCTTGTAGATAGGGGCAGTATTATAGTAGTTATATTCTTGTACATAGGAGCAGTATTATAGTAGTTATAATCTTGTACATAGGGGGCAGTATTATAGTAGTTATATTCCTGTACATAGGGGCAGTATTATAGTAGTTATATTCTTGCACATAGGGGACAGTATTATAGTAGTTATATTCTTGTACATAGGGGGAGCATTATAGTAGTTATACGCTTGTACATAGGGGGCAGTATTATAGTAGTTATATTCTTGCACATAGGGGCAGTAATCTAGTAGTTATATTCTTGTACATAGGGGCAGCATTATAGTAGTTATATTCTTGTACATAGAGGCAGTATTATAGTAGTTATATTCTTGTACATAGGGGGCAGTATTATAGTAGTTATATTCTTGTAGATAGGGGCAGTATTATAGTAGTTATATTCTTGTACATAGGAGCAGTATTATAGTCGTTATATTCTTGTAGACAGGAGCAGTATTATAGTAGTTATATTCTTGTAGACAGGAGCAGTATTATAGTAGTTATATTCTTGTAGACAGGAGCAGTATTATAGTAGTTATATTCTTGTACATAGGGGCAGTATTATAGTAGTTATATTCTTGTACATAGGGGCAGTATTATAGTAGTTATATTCTTGTACATAGAGGCAGTATTATAGTAGTTATATTCTTGTACATAGGGGGCAATATTATAGTAGTTATATTCTTGTACATAGGGGACAGTATTATAGTAGTTATATTCTTGTACATAGGGGGAGCATTATAGTAGTTATACGCTTGTACATAGGGGGCAGTATTATAGTAGTTATATTCTTGCACATAGGGGCAGTAATCTAGTAGTTATATTCTTGTACATAGGGGCAGCATTATAGTAGTTATATTCTTGTACATAGGGGCAGCATTATAGTAGTTATATTCTTGTACATAGGGGGTAGTATTATAGTTGTTATATACTTGTACATAGGGGGCAGTATTATAGTAGTTATATTCTTGTACATAGGAGCAGTATTATAGTAGTTATATTCTTGTACACAGGGGGCAGTATTATAGTAGTTATATTCTTGTACACAGGGGGCAGTATTATAGTAGTTATATTCTTGCACTTAGGGGCAGTATTATAGTAGTTATATTCTTGTACATAGAGGCAGTATTATAGTAGTTATATTCTTGTACATAGGAGCAGTATTATAGTAGTTATACTCTTGTACATAGGAGCAGTATTATAGTAGCTATATTCTTGTACATAGGGGGCAGTATTATAGTAGTTATATTCTTGTACATAGGGGCAGTATTATAGTAGGTATATTCTTGTACACAGGGGGCAGTATTATAGTAGTTATATTCTTGAACATGGGGGACAGTATTACAGTAGTTATATTCTTGTACATAGAGGCAGTATTATAGTAGTTATAGTCTTGTACATAGAGGCAGTATTATAGTAGTTATAGTCTTGTACATAGAGGCAGTATTATAGTAGTTATATTCTTACACATAGGGGGCAGTATTATAGTAGTTATATTCCTGTACATAGGGGGCAGTATTATAGTAGTTATAGTCTAGTACACAGGGGGCAGTATTATAGTAGTTATATTCTTGTACATAGGGGCAGTATTATAGTAGTTATATTCTTGTACATAGGGGCAGTATTATAGTAGTTATATTCATGTACATAGTAGCAGTATTATAGTAGTGATTTTCTTGTACATAGGAGCAGTATTATAGTAGTTATAATCTTGTACATAGGGGGCAGTATTATAGTAGTTATATTCCTGTACATAGGGGCAGTATTATAGTAGTTATATTCTTGCACATAGGGGGCAGTATTATAGTAGTTATATTCTTGTACACAGGGGGCAGTATTATAGTAGTTATATTCTTGTACACATGGGGCAGTATTATAGTAGTCATATTCTTGTACACAGGAGCAGTATTATAGTAGTTATATTCTTGTACATAGGGGGGCACTATTATAGTAGTTATATTCTTGCACATAGGGGGGCACTATTATAGTAGTTATATTCTTGCACATAGGGGGGCACTATTATAGTAGTTATATTCTTGCACATAGGGGGCAGTATTATAGTAGTTATATTCTTGTATATAGGGGGCAGTATTATAGTAGTTATATTCTTGTACATAGGGGCAGTATTATAGTAGTTATATTCTTGTACATAGGGGCAGTATTATAGTAGTTATTTTCTTGTACATAGGGGCAGTATTATAGTAGCTATATTCTTGTACATAGGGGGCAGTATTATAGTAGTTATATTCCTGTACATAGGGGCAGTATTATAGTAGTTATATTCTTGCACATAGGGGGCAGTATTATAGTAGTTATATTCTTGTACATAGGGGGCAGTATTATAGTAGTTATATTCTTGTACACATGGGGCAGTATTATAGTAGTTATATTCTTGTACACATGGGGCAGTGTAACATACCTGGCGGCATCCTTGCATGGTGGTCCATCTCCCACTGTGCAAGAGCGCGCACTTGATCTCCAGTCCAGAATGTCTCTCTGGCTTCCCTCCTTGCTGTCTGTTTGTCTGTTTTGGCTGCATAGGGCGACGCCCGCTGAACTTCCTGTTTCTTGTACCTGCTGCGGACACGCCCCTGTTGCACCTTCAGCCTATTGCTGTCCATCTTTGGGTATTCATACCACCTTCTTCCTCAAGATGGCGCCTGAGCATTGTGTCCTGTCAGTCGGCTTTTTGTCTCTGACATGCCAGGTCCTATCCTGTTTTCCTGCCTGTTTTCCAGTTCTGTGTCTGAACTGTGGTCTGGTCTTGTGAACACGCTTCTTGCCTGTTCTTTCGCCTTCTATGGGCCGTATTCCTAGATCTGCCTGTCTGTGCCTTGCGGTATCTGTTCCCGTCTGAACAGAGTCCTGTTTGTGTCTCTGCCTTGCGGTATCTGTTCCCGTCTGAACAGAGTCCTGTTTGTGTCCCTTCCTTGCGGTATCTGTTCCTGTCTGAACTGAGTCCTGTCTATGTCTCCTGCCTTGCGGTGTCAGTTCCCGTGTCTGAACTGAGTCCTGTCTGTGTACTCTTGCCTGCTGCCTTTCCTGGAGGCTGTATTTCCAGGCCTGTCTGAACACGCTCCTTGCCTGTTCCTCCCGCCTTCTAGGGGCCGATTACCTAGATCCGTTCCTGTATCTTGTCTGTCCTGTCTAAACACGCTCCTTGCCTGTTCGTCCCGCCTCTCTGGGGGCCGTATTCCCAGACCCGCTCCTGTATCCCGCTGCAGTGTCGGTCTCTTTCGTACACTCAGTTCCAGTCTGAACTCTCTCCTATCCTTTACCTGTTTTGCCTCTATGTCCGTTCCTTTCCTTTTTCTGCAGAGTCTGTACTCGTACCTAACTCCTGCTTGATGTCTCTGTACTCCCGTTTGTGAGTTTCTGGTCCACTCGCTACTTCACTGCAAGTACCCTGTGGGTATCTGGCTCTGCCTTTCCCTTCCTGTCTGTTCCGTGTGTACAGAGCCCTGTCCGTCCTGCTCTGACTCCTTGCTCACTGCTCCGGCAGCCTTGCTCCGCTCTGACCCTTTTGCTCACTGCTCCGGCAGCCTTGCTCCGCTCTGACCCTTTTGTTCACTGCTCCGGCAGTCCTGTCCTGCCCTGCTTCTGCCCACTGCTCCGGCAGTCCTGTCCTGCCCTGCTTCTGCCCGCTGCTCCGGCAGTCCTGTCCTGCCCTGCTTCTGCCCGCTGCTCCGGCAGTCCTGTCCTGCCCTGCTTCTGCCCGCTGCTCCGGCAGTCCTGTCCTGCCCTGCTTCTGCCCGCTGCTCCGGCAGTCCTGTCCTGCCCTGCTTCTGCCCGCTGCTCCGGCAGTCCTGTCCTGCCCTGCTTCTGCCCGCTGCTCCGGCAGTCCTGTCCTGCCCTGCTTCTGCCCGCTGCTCCGGCAGTCCTGTCCTGCCCTGCTTCTGCCCGCTGCTCCGGCAGTCCTGTCCTGCCCTGCTTCTGCCCGCTGCTCCGGCAGTCCTGTCCTGCCCTGCTTCTGCCCGCTGCTCCGGCAGTCCTGTCCTGCCCTGCTTGTGCTCGCTGCTCCTGCAGCCCCGTCCTGCTCTGTTCTTGCCCACCGCTTTGGGCGTTCCCTCTCTGCTGTGGTTGTCTACCGCATCTGCGGTTCTGTGACCCAGTCTGTACTGGGTCTTAACCTTTCTGTGCTCCAGCCCGTCCTTTCGGCCAGTACCTCCCTGCCTGCATACTCGCCTGTATCCACCCATCTGCATACCTGCCGTGTTTGCTTACATCCACCAGTCTGTGCCAGCCTAACCTGCCTGTTCCAGTAATCCCAGTGTGGGTCAACCCCCGTGTCCGGAGTTTGACCTGGAGTAGCACCTGGTCCCTCTGCCCGGTTTCTCCCTGGTGCACTGGCGTCGTATGCCGTCGTGCCACCTTGGTCGGATCGGCCAGATACTTAGTCACGCCCCTCCAGGCACTCTCTGGTCCATGGTCCAGTGGAACCACAACACCCGCACACGCCAGTCAGTCCGGGCGTGTGCATAACAGCATGCTCAGGCCATGGTTCCCGTTGAGCCCCACGACCTTCGCTCTCTGAGAAGTTTTCCAGCGAATACATGCATTAAAAATAAATAAATAAAATTTATTTATTTTTTCTCAGCTGAGTTCCAGGCGAATTACGCACCCGTCCAGATGGATCTATCTGCTCTCGTTCCTGCGGATCCGCCACGTTACTATGGGGATCCAAGACAAAGTCGTGCATTTGTGGAGCAATGCATGCTACACTTCAAGTTCTACCCTCTATGTTTTCCCACCGATCGGGTTAAGGTGGCATTCATTATGTCTTACCTGGCGGGTGATGCCTTGGAATGGATCAACCCCCTATATGAAACACAGGATCCGATCCTCCTGGACCTAATGGCCTTCCTGGTGGCCTTTCTAATGGTCTTCGATGATCCTAACCCGGAGGCTCCTGCTGAAGCTTCACCTCCCAATATCCCGGAGCAGCCCCGATGGGTAATGTGTGTGGGTAGCGCAATAGTCCTCCAGCCCAATGAGACTACTGCCCACCCAGAATCCTCACAGGGTGACTACGCTTTCCGGAATACTTCTCCCAACCTCAAGAGGCAGTCCAGACGTGCTAGACGTAGAGGCAAGCCGTCACGCCAGGGTCTGTCCTCCCTGAGACCTCCTGACCCCAACCTTGAAGTCCCTACTGAAGCTTCATCTCCCTGTATCCCGGAGAAGCCCCAACGGGTAATGTGCGTGGGTAGTGCTCCGGTTCTCCTGCCCGAAGAGACTTCTGCCCATCCAGACTCCACACAGGAGAACTTCCTGCACCCGGCATCAGATGCTTCACCCACTTTAACCGGTGTGCATGTCCAAGGATGCTCCAAAGCTGTGGTTACCTCTGAGTCTGTGCACCTCTACTACCTGGCGGAGGACCCCCTGTTGCCTCCTGAATCCTCCGGGATACCACTCGTTGACAAATGGAGAGAGACTTCTCTACACTCGGTACTCGATACTTTGTCCGCGTCGTCCTGTGAGCCTGACAATGGGTACCCCAAAGTGGTAGTTACCCCCGAGTCTCTACACCCCTCCGACCAGGCGGAGGACCTCCAGTTGTCTCCAGAACCCTTCGGGGTGCTACCTGGTAGCGAAAGGACAGAGACTCTAATATACTCTGTACCTGATACCTCGCTCGCTTCGTCCAGTGAGTCCAACCTAGTGTACTCCGAAGCAGAGGTTACTCCCGAGTCTCTACACCCCTCCAACCAGGCGGAGGACCTCCAGTTGTCTCCAGAACCCTTCGGGGTGCTACCTGGTAGCGAAAGGACAGAGACTCTCCTTTACTCTGTACCTGATACCTCGCTCGCTTCGTCCAGTGAGTCCAACCTAGTGTACTCCGAAGCAGAGGTTACTCCCGAGTCTCTACACCCCTCCGACCAGGCGGAGGACCTCCAGTTGTCTCCAGAACCCTTCGGGGTGCCACCTGGTGGTGAATGGACAGAGACTTTCCTATATCCTGGATCTGATACCTCGCTTGCTTCGTCCAGTGAGTCCGACCTTGTGTACTCTGAAGCAGAGGTTACCCTTGAGTCTCTACACCCCTCTGACCAGGCGGAGGACCTCCAGTTGTCTCCAGAACCCTTCGGGGTGCCACCTGGTGGTGAATGGACAGAGACTTTCCTATACTCGGTACCCGATACCTCGCCTGCTTCCTCCAGTGAGTCCGACCTAGTGTACTCTGAAGCAGATGTTTTCTCTGAGCCTCTGCACTCTTCTGACCCGGCGGAGGACCTCCAGTTGTTTCCTGAATTCTCCGGGGTACCACCAGATAATAAAGAGACAGTGACTTTTCCTCATTATGTACCTGATAACCCGTCTATTTCTTCCTGTGAGCTTGACAAGATGTACCTCGAAGCAGAGATTACCCCCAAGTCTCTGTCCCCCTCCAACCCGGTGAGGGACTTCCAGTTGTCTCCTGTACCCTCTGGGGTGCCACCTGAAAATATGTGGAGAGAGACTTCCTTGTGTGCTGTTCCTGGTACTCCACCCGTTTCGTCTGTTGCTAAGGATGGCTGGATAGGAGGTAGCATCCTAGCTAACCAGATGAGATCAATTTTTCCTGTGGACAGTGGAAGTAATCTCCTTGAAGTGAACGACTGGTCCTCGAATTCCCTGCGGAAGATTCTGGCAGGCCTGAAGAAGAGGGGGCGTAAGGGGGGGGGTACTGTAACATACCTGGCGGCGTCCTTGCATGGTGGTCCATCTCCCACTGTGCAAGAGCGCGCACTTGATCTCCAGTCCAGAATGTCTCTCTGGCTTCCCTCCTTGCTGTCTGTTTGTCTGTTTTGGCTGCATAGGGCGACGCCCGCTGAACTTCCTGTTTCTTGTACCTGCTGCGGACACGCCCCTGTTGCACCTTCAGCCTATTGCTGTCCATCTTTGGGTATTTATACCACCTTCTTCCTCAAGATGGCGCCTGAGCATTGTGTCCTGTCAGTCGGCTTTTTGTCTCTGACATGCCAGGTCCTATCCTGTTTTCCTGCCTGTTTTCCAGTTCTGTGTCTGAACTGTGGTCTGTTCTTGTGAACACGCTTCTTGCCTGTTCTTTCGCCTTCTATGGGCCGTATTCCTAGATCTGCCTGTCTGTGCCTTGCGGTATCTGTTCCCGTCTGAACAGAGTCCTGTTTGTGTCTCTGCCTTGCGGTATCTGTTCCCGTCTGAACAGAGTCCTGTTTGTGTCCCTGCCTTGCGGTATCTGTTCCTGTCTGAACTGAGTCCTGTCTATGTCTCCTGCCTTGCGGTGTCAGTTCCCGTGTCTGAACTGAGTCCTGTCTGTGTACTCTTGCCTGCTGCCTTTCCTGGAGGCTGTATTTCCAGGCCTGTCTGAACACGCTCCTTGCCTGTTCCTCCCGCCTTCTAGGGGCCGATTACCTAGATCCGTTCCTGTATCTTGTCTGTCCTGTCTGAACACGCTCCTTGCCTGTTCGTCCCGCCTCTCTGGGGGCCGTATTCCCAGACCCGCTCCTGTATCCCGCTGCAGTGTCGTTCTCCTCCGTACACTCAGTTCCAGTCTGAACTCTCTCCTATCCTTTACCTGTTTTGCCTCTATGTCCGTTCCTTTCCTTTTTCTGCAGAGTCTGTACTCGTACCTAACTCCTGCTTGATGTCTCTGTACTCCCGTTTGTGAGTTTCTGGTCTACTCGCTACTTCACTGCAAGTACCCTGTGGGTATCTGGCTCTGCCTTTCCCTTCCTGTCTGTTCCGTGTGTACAGAGCCCTGTCCGTCCTGCTCTGACTCCTTGCTCACTGCTCCGGCAGCCTTGCTCCGCTCTGACCCTTTTGCTCACTGCTCCGGCAGCCTTGCTCCGCTCTGACCCTTTTGTTCACTGCTCCGGCAGTCCTGTCCTGCCCTGCTTCTGCCCACTGCTCCGGCAGTCCTGTCCTGCCCTGCTTCTGCCCGCTGCTCCGGCAGTCCTGTCCTGCCCTGCTTCTGCCCGCTGCTCCGGCAGTCCTGTCCTGCCCTGCTTCTGCCCGCTGCTCCGGCAGTCCTGTCCTGCCCTGCTTCTGCCGCTGCTCCGGCAGTCCTGTCCTGCTCTGCTTCTGCCCGCTGCTCCGGCAGTCCTGTCCTGCCCTGCTTCTGCCCGCTGCTCCGGCAGTCCTGTCCTGCCCTGCTTCTGCCCGCTGCTCCGGCAGTCCTGTCCTGCCCTGCTTCTGCCCGCTGCTCCGGCAGTCCTGTCCTGCCCTGCTTCTGCCCGCTGCTCCGGCAGTCCTGTCCTGCCCTGCTTGTGCTCGCTGCTCCTGCAGCCCCGTCCTGCTCTGTTCTTGCCCACCGCTTTGGGCGTTCCCTCTCTGCTGTGGTTGTCTACCGCATCTGCGGTTCTGTGACCCAGTCTGTACTGGGTCTTAACCTTTCTGTGCTCCAGCCCGTCCTTTCGGCCAGTACCTCCCTGCCTGCATACTCACCTGTATCCACCCATCTGCATACCTGCCGTGTTTGCTTACATCCACCAGTCTGTGCCAGCCTAACCTGCCTGTTCCAGTAATCCCAGTGTGTGTCAACCCCCGTGTCCGGAGTTTGACCTGGAGTAGCACCTGGTCCCTCTGCCCGGTTTCTCCCTGGTGCACTGGCGTCGTATGCCGTCGTGCCACCTTGGTCGGATCGGCCAGATACTTAGTCACGCCCCTCCAGGCACTCTCCGGTCCATGGTCCAGTGGAACCACAACACCCGCACAAGCCAGTCAGTCCGGGCGTGTGCATAACAGGCAGTATTATTGTAGTTATATTCTTGTACACAGGAGCAGTATTATAGTAGTTATATTCGTGTACATAGGGGCGCACTATTATAGTAGTTATAGTCTTGCACATAGGGGGGCACTATTATAGTAGTTAAATTCTTGTACATATGGGGCACTATTATAGTAGTTAAATTCTTGTACATATGGGGCACTATTATAGTAGTTAAATTCTTGTATATAGGGGGCAGTATTATAGTAGTTATATTCTTGTATATAGGGGCAGTATTATAGTAGTTATATTCTTGTACATAGGGGCAGTATTATAGTAGTTATATTCTTGTACATAGGGGGGCACTATTATAGTAGTTATATTCTTGCACATAGGGGGGCACTATTATAGTAGTTATATTCTTGCACATAGGGGGCAGTATTATAGTAGGTATATTCTTGTACATAGGGGTCAGTATTATAGTAGTTATATTCCTGTACATAGGAGCAGTATTATAGTAGTTATATTCTTGTACATAGGGGGCAGTATTATAGTAGTTATATTCTTGTACATAGGAGCAGTATTATAGTAGTTATATTCTTGTACATAGGAGCAGTATTATAGTAGTTATATTCTTGTACATAGGAGCAGTATTATAGTAGTTATATTCTTGTACATAGGGGGCAGTATTATAGTAGTTATATTCTTGTACATAGGGAGCAGTATTATAGTAGTTATATTCTTGCACATACGGGGCAGTATTATAGTAGTTATATTCTTGTACATAGGGAGCAGTATTATAGTAGTTATATTCTTGCACATAGGGGGCAGTATTATAGTAGTTATATTCCTGTACATAGGGGGCAGTATTATAGTAGGTATATTCTTGTACATAGGAGTAGTATTATAGTAGTTATATTCTTGTACATAGGAGCAGTATTATAGTAGTTATATTCTTGTACATAGGGGCAGTGTTATAGTAGTTATATTCCTGTACATAGGAGCAGTATTATAGTAGTTATATTCTTGTACATAGGGGGCAGTATTATAGTAGGTATATTCTTGTACATAGGAGCAGTATTATAGTAGTTATATTCTTGTACATAGGAGCAGTATTACAGTAGTTATATTCTTGTACATAGGAGCAGTATTATAGTAGTTATATTCTTGTACATAGGAGCAGTATTATAGTAGTTATATTGTTGTACATAGGGAGCAGTATTATAGTAGTTATATTGTTGTACATAGGGAGCAGTATTATAGTAGTTATATTCTTGTATATAGGAGGCAGTATTATAGTAGTTATATTCTTGTACATAGTGGGCAGTATTATAGTAGTTATATTCTTGTACATAGGAGCAGTATTATAGTAGTTATATTCTTGTACATAGGAGCAGTATTATATTAGTTATATTCTTGTACATAGGAGCAGTATTATAGTAGTTATATTCTTGTACATAGGAGCAGTATTATAGTAGTTATATTCTTGTACATAGGGGACAGTATTGAATATAACTACTATAATAGTGCTCCTATGTACAAGAATATAACTACTATTTGTACATAGTGGGCAGTATTATAGTAGTTATATTCTTGTACATAGGAGCACTATTATAGTAGTTATATTCTTGTACATAGGAGCAGTAATATAGTAGTTATATTCTTGTACATAGGAGCAGTATTATAGAAGTTAAATTCTTGTACATAGGGAACAGTATTATAGTAGTTATATTCTTGTCCATAGGGGACAGTATTATAGTAGTTATATTCTTGTACATAGTGGGCAGTATTATAGTAGTTATATTCTTGTACCTAGGGGCAGTATTATAGTAGTTATATTCTTGTACATAGGAGCAGTATTATAGTAGTTATCTTCTTGTACATATCAGCAGTATTATAGTAGTTATATTCTTGTACATAGGGGCAGTATTATAGTAGTTATATTCTTGTACATAGGAGCAGTATTTTAGTAGTTATATTCTTGTACATAGGGGGCAGTATTATAGTAGTTATATTCCTGTACATAGGAGCACTATTATAGTAGTTATATTCTTGTACATAGGAACAGTATTATAGAAGTTATATTCTTGTACATAGGGAGCAGTATTATAGTAGTTATATTCCTGTACATAGGAGCAGTATTCTAGTAGTTATATTCTTGCACATAGGGGCAGTATTATAGTAGTTATATTCTTGTACATAGGAACAGCATTATAGAAGTTATATTCTTGTACATAGGGAGCAGTATTATAGAAGTTATATTCTTGTACATAGGGAGCAGTATTATAGTAGTTATATTCTTGTACATATGGGCAGTATTATAGTAGTTATATTCTTGTACATAGGGAGCAGTATTATAGTAGTTATATTCTTGTACATAGGGGACAGTATTATAGTAGTTATATTCTTGTACATAGGAATAGTATTATAGAAGTTATATTCTTCTACATAGGGAGCAGTATTATAATAGTTATATTCCTGTACATAGGAGCAGTATTATAGTAGTTATATTCTTGTACATAGGGGCAGTATTATAGTAGTCATATTATTGTACATAGGAGCAGTATTATAGTAGTTATATTCTTGTACATAGGGGCAGTATTATAGTAGTTATATTCCTGTACATAGGGGCAGTATTATAGTAGTTATTTTCTTGTACATAGGAGCAGTATTATAGTAGTTATATTCCTGTACATAGGGGCAGTATTATAGTAGTTATATTCTTGTACATAGGGAGCAGTATTATAGTAGTTATATTCTTGTACATAGGGGGCAGTATTATAGTAGTTATATTCTTGTACATAGGAACAGTATTATAGAAGTTATATTCTTGTACATAGGGAGCAGTATTATAATAGTTATATTCCTGTACATAGGAGCAGTATTATAGTAGTTATATTCTTGTACATAGGAGCAGTATTATAGTAGTTATATTCTTGTACATAGGGGCAGTATTATAGTAGTTATATTCCTGTACATAGGGGCATTATTATAGTAGTTATATTCTTGTACATAGGGGGCAGTATTATAGTAGTTATATTCTTGTACATAGGGGCAGTATTATAGTAGTTATATTCCTGTACATATTGGCAGTATTATAGTAGTTATATTCTTGTACATAGGGGCAGTATTATAGTAGTTATATTCTTGTACATAGGGCAGTATTTTAGTAGTTATATTCTTGTAGACAGGAGCAGTATTATAGTAGTTATATTCTTGCAGATAGGAGCAGTATTATAGTAGTTATATTCTTGTATATAGGGGCAGTATTATAGTAGTTATATTCTTGTACATAGAGGCAGTATTATAGTAGTTATAGTCTTGTACATAGAGGCAGTATTATAGTAGTTATATTCTTGTACATAGAGGCAGTATTATAGTAGTTATATTCTTGTACATAGGGGGCAGTATTATAGTAGTTATATTCTTGCACATAGGGGCAGTAATATAGTAGTTATATGCTTGTACATAGGGGCAGCATTATAGTAGTTATATTCTTGTACATAGGGGCAGCATTATAGTAGTTATATTCTTGTACATAGGGGGCAGTATTATAGTTGTTATATTCTTGTACATATGGGGCAGTATTATAGTAGTTATATTCTTGTACCTAGGAGCAGTATTATAGTAGTTATATTCTTGTACACAGGGGGCATTATTATAGTAGTTATATTCTTGCACATAGGGGCAGTATTATAGTAGTTATATTCTTGTACATAGGGGGCAGTATTATAGTAGGTATATTCTTGTACATAGGAGTAGTATTATAGTAGTTATATTCTTGTACATAGGAGCAGTATTATAGTAGTTATATTCTTGTACATAGGGGCAGTGTTATAGTAGTTATATTCCTGTATATAGGAGCAGTATTATAGTAGTTATATTCTTGTACATAGAGGCAGTATTACAGTAGTTATATTCTTGTACATAGGAGCAGTATTATAGTAGTTATATTCTTGTACATAGGAGCAGTATTATAGTAGTTATATTGTTGTACATAGGGAGCAGTATTATAGTAGTTATATTGTTGTACATAGGGAGCAGTATTATAGTAGTTATATTCTTGTATATAGGAGGCAGTATTATAGTAGTTATATTCTTGTACATAGGAGCAGTATTATAGTAGTTATATTCTTATACATAGGAGCAGTATTATAGTAGTTATATTCTTGTACATAGGGGACAGTATTATAGTAGTTATATTCTTGTACATAGTGGGCAGTATTATAGTAGTTATATTCTTGTACATAGGAGCACTATTATAGTAGTTATATTCTTGTACATAAGAGCAGTAATATAGTAGTTATATTCTTGTACATAGGAGCAGTATTATAGAAGTTAAATTCTTGTACATAGGGAACAGTATTATAGTAGTTATATTCTTGTACATAGGGGACAGTATTATAGTAGTTATATTCTTGTACATAGTGGGCAGTATTATAGTAGTTATATTCTTGTACCTAGGGGCAGTATTATAGTAGTTATATTCTTGTACATAGGAGCAGTATTATAGTAGTTATCTTCTTGTACATATCAGCAGTATTATAGTAGTTATATTCTTGTACATAGGGGCAGTATTATAGTAGTTATATTCTTGTACATAGGGGCAGTATTATAGTAGTTATATTCTTGTACATAGGAGCAGTATTATAGTAGTTATATTCCTGTACATAGGAGCACTATTATAGTAGTTATATTCTTGTACATAGGAACAGTATTATAGAAGTTATATTCCTGTACATAGGGGCAGTATTATAGTAGTTATATTCTTGCACACAGGGGGCAGTATTATAGTAGTTATATTCTTGTACACATGGGGCAGTATTATAGTAGTCATATTCTTGTACACAGGAGCAGTATTATAGTAGTTATATTCTTGCACATAGGGGGGCACTATTTTAGTAGTTATATTCTTGCACATAGGGGGGCACTATTATAGTAGTTATATTCTTGCACATAGGGGGGCACTATTATAGTAGTTATATTCTTGCACATAGGGGGCAGTATTATAGTAGTTATATTCTTGTATATAGGGGGCAATTTTTATTAGTAAAAAACAAACAGTACATATTACAATACAATCCGATCAAAAAACAAAAGCAAAACCATAATCATTCAACAGAAACAAAAACAATAAAAATCTAATAACATAAAAATATTACAGTAGAATTAGCTCAAGTCCATTGCTCTCGAAATAGGGCGAGAGGAAAAAAAAAATGAAACGATTAACCAACAAAAATTGATTTGTTATTGTATATCAACATTAATCCATGTGTACATTCCTCCATAATGTTTTGTTTTTACCATTTTTCCTGATCTCTAGACATTTTATACACCTCAATTCAGACAGGATCAGGCTCACGGCTGCGGTATGATGGAAGGGTTCACTGCTGATGGAGACGCGGGTTCTCGTATGCCAGTGATAGTATTTTATGACTGTTATCATCAGATACATGGTCCCCCGGTCAATGTTACTTACAGTAGATGGGACACCATAGATGATATCTGGGTATTTTAGGGTCAGCAATCTTGGGACTTTTAACTTACAGGATATTTCTTCCCATATTTTCCTTCCACCCCAGCACTCCGTTATAAAATGTGCCATTGTCTCTTCTTGCTGACAGCCCAGGGGACACATTCGATCTGACACACTAAGGTACTTAAGGTTACCCCGAACATATAGTTTTCCATGTAGCGACAGCCAGGCGATGTCAAAAAACTTAGCTGGGAGTCTCGCTGCATTGAGAAACCTCAGACTTTCCAGCAAGGTGGTAGTTGTGCAGTCTCTCAGTGCAGGCTGCACACAAAAGAAAGTCCGGCATATCCTGACATACAGGTCCTTCCTGGTCTTATTCTCAATTTCATACTTCTCTGCTCCCCACTTCTTCAGACACCTGAGACCATATTCCAGATACTGGGGGAGGTGGTCACCTGTCCATCTCCTCCTCTTGAGACTGCCGCCTCGCACCCAAGACTCTGCAAAAGGCAATATCCAATCCCTGATACTATTTACCCACAGGGCACTTGAATCCAGGTTACCAAAATTAACTTTCAGAAACATGGAGTCAAAGAAGACCCTCGGATTTAGCATATCCAGCCCACCCTCTCTCCGCTGCAGGTAAGTAATCCCTCTTTTTACTGGGTTCAACCTATTCCCCCACAAGAGTTGGAAGAACAGGCTGAGGAGCCTCGCCGAGAAAGATTCTGGCAAAGGAAAAATGACAGAGACGTACAAGAAGACGGGAACCAAGTAAGTCTTCAACATAGTGACCCTTTCTCTGTAGGTCAGCCTCCAGTTCTTCCATCGCTGAATCTTTGCATTTCCGGTTTCCAATATCTCTTCCCAATTTAGCTTGCCATTATCATCCCTCCCAAATTTAACCCCTAGGATCTTAATATGGGTGGAGGCTTTGGCAAACTGTGGCAGATCAAAGCCTGGTTCAGAATCCAATGTCCACAGAGCTTGACTCTTTTCAAGATTGACCAGAGACCCAGAGGCCTCCGAGTAGCTTCTGATTGCCGCCGATAACATCCGCACCTCATGAGGATCAGATATCACCAACGTCACATCATCCGCGTAGGCGACAATAGTCAGAGGCAAGCAGTGGGGGACCGGCACCCCCTGAAAGTCACACTCCTGTAGTGACCTCAAAAACGGGTCTATGGCAAAAACATACAGGAGCGGACTGAGCGGGCAGCCCTGTCTCACCCCTGCCTCAACTCCAAAAGTATCACCCTGCCAACCATTAATCAGAGGAAAGCTCACCGCCTCTCTATACAAAGTCTTCAGCCAATCCACGAATTGTCCCGGAACACCGTACTTTGACAAAGTGGCCCACAGATAATCGTGATCAACCCTGTCAAAGGCTTTAGCCTGGTCCAGACTGACAACATATCTCCCACACCGCAGAACTTTACATCTCTCAAACATCTCCCGTATCGAGATGACTGCTCCAGAGATATTCCGCCCTTTTACTGTGCCAAACTGAGAGCCTGCCAACAGTGCCGGGGACAAACAAACTAACGTAGAAAACAGGATCTTTGCCAGAATCTTCCTGTCTACATTCAAGAGGGCAATCGGCCTCCAGTTCTTGATGTCGCTTGGCTCTTTACCTTTAGACAGGAGAATTAACGAAGACACTCTCATGGATGGAGGCATCAGGTGATTTTCTAGACAATTTTTGTAAACATCCACAAGAATTGGAGCCAGGAGGTCTCTGAATTTCTTATAGAATTCTGCTATTAAACCATCTGGACCTGGTGCCTTCTTCAGATGTAACTTATTAATGGCCTCCTTAACTTCCTGCACCGTTAATTCTGCTGTCAAAGGAGAAAAGTCCAGATCGTTAGTGTCAGGCATTGGAGTTGCCTCCAAGAATTGAGCCATCTTGTCTTTATCCAAAACTTTCCTCTGAAACAAGTCAGTATAATAAGATCTCACGACCCCCAGGATACCCTCCCGAGATTCCTGCAATACACCCTGGGAGTTGGTGAGACCTGTGACCAATTTATTAGCCACTCGCTCCCGGCAATTCTCAAAGGGATCAGGTGCCCCCAAGGTCCCATAATCCCGCTCAAGAACCAGGGAGGTATACCTGCTGTACTGATACTGCCTTATCTCAGATTTCAGCCGGTCAATCCTCTCTTTGTCATCCCCGCCCGCCGAATAGAGTGACTCCAATTCCTTACGCAGTCTTAGGTACTGGCTGTACTTGTTCCTCCCTTTATTAACTGACAGTCTCTTCAAGAGGGATCTGATATCATCCTTGACGTCCTCCCACCAGTCGGCCATGTTGTCATAGAAATCTACCCTCTGTAAATGACCCTGAAAAAGGAAGTGGACACAACTCCGAACATGCATGTCATCCAGGAGGCTGGAGTTTAGCTTCCACAACCCTCTACCGATGTCAGGATGGTTAGTGGCCCCCAGGCAGAAACACAAGGCAAGGTGATCAGAGAAGGAAACGGTTTTCTCACTGATGGCACTGACAACTTCAGTAGGACTCACAAAAGCCAAATCTATCCTACTACTTCTGTTGGAACATGAGTAAGTAAATTTTGGCGTCCGACCTCTTTGCGTAAAAGCGTCAGTCAGTCCGGTCTGCAAAATTATGTTTTTTAAGACTTTGCCATCCCTGGTCACTGTCCTGCCTGAGATACTGTCACCAGATGTCATTATGGCATTAAAGTCACCCGCCATCACCACCGGGAGAGAGGTGAAGAGATATGGCTTCACATTATTGAACAGCTGGATCCTGTCAGTCACTGTCTGAGGCCCATAGATGTTAATAAGCCGGAGCCGTCTACCCTGAACAGTGGCTTCCAGGACCAGACACCTTCCCATAACCACCTCCGTCATTCTATGTAAAGTCACATTATTGGTGTTAAACAGGATAGCGACCCCGGCATAAGGCTCCACAGCCAGTGACCAGAATGACGGACCAGATCTCCATTCCCTCTCAGCCTCTCTCATAAGCCCCAGAGATGTCAATCTTGTTTCCTGTAGGAAAAAGACATCTGCATCAAGGTATCTCAGATGGTCATACACCGCATGTCTCGTCCTCCTCACCTTAATGCTGTTCACATTACTTGATGTAAATTTTAGGGAAAATCCGGCCATAAGAACACAGTATAAGAGGAGCAGAGAAGTAGAACCCGTCATCATAACTCAGAGGTGTTCTGTCCACTACTGGTCTCCATGTCTGACGCTACATTAGAGTCTATAGGTAAGGGTTTCCGCTTTGTAGGCGGAGGGTCCTCTGTTTCCCTCTCACACTCGGCCTCTATTCTTTTCAATTCCTGATCAAAATCTCCATCTGACTCAGATAGAACTTCATATCTGTTAGATACGACCATCACACCAACACCACTGCTGACTTTTTTCTTGGCTTTATGGTCAGCATCATATTGTTCCTCGGGTTTACGGGAGGACGTGTCTTTTTTCCTCCTTTTGGTCTGCTTGCTGTTACTATTATCAGGTAGAGATAGTGATACAGATGTGCAGGCCTCTTGGGGCGGCTGGCCTTGAAGGACAACCTCCATGCTCCCCTGTGCACCCTCTTCACACTGCTGCTCTGGTGTTACATGGTCTGACCCTTGGTGGACCTCTGATCTAGTGAGTATCTCCCCTGACATTAAGGCCTCCTCCTCCTGAGCCTCTGCTCCTACCACCAAATCCTCATCAGGAAAGTCCCTGCAGATGTTATGCCAAGCATCGGGACAGTCCTTGTGAGGGTGGCCGATCTTCCCACACAGGTTACACCTTATATTCTGGCAGTCTGCAGCTACATGGCCGACTTCCCCGCACAGACTGCACTTGACCACAGTACAGGAATTTGCCAGGTGACCCGCTTTGCCACATTTAAAACACTTACGAGGCTGCCCAGGATAGAAGCAAACACCTTTCTCCCGCCCAATGAAGAAGGAGTTGGGTAAGTGGGCAGTGACATTGTTACACTGGCGCAGCTTCACCAGGACCTTCCACCCTCCCGTCCAGATACCATCAACGTCACGATTCTTGGTGAGGTCAGAGACGAGGTCACAATGCCTCCGGAGCCACACCACAATGTCCTGCGGGGGAACAGACTCATTCCAGAAGATGATATTTACAGTAACTGTATCTGGCCTGGAAATGGGAACAAAGATAAATTTGTTCCATCCATCCGTGTCCCTGAACTTAGGGAAATTAGCCCAGAATCTGTCCAGATCAGGCATGATTTTAAAACGGACATCATATCCCTGTCTGTCTGGAAGATTAATCACTGCCAAGATATTTAATGGCGCAAACCCCATCTGACGACACAGGAGCTCCCTGACCACAAACCTCCTGTCCGGCAGATCCTCCTTGAGACCTCTATGCTTAAATCGCACCACGTTCCTTCTTTTGAAGGCCTGGCCGGTATAGTTGGTGCCAGAGGTGAAGGACGGAGCACCACGGCTCCAGGCATTACTGTGGGGAACCTGTGGGGTCACACTGGGCTGACTAACAGGGGGAGGGTCCGCTGCAGGGGGACCTGTCACCTCTTGTGCATTAGGTATCAAAGGGGGAAAATCACACACATTATTATCAACCACAATATCTTTATGAGGCAATGTGACATCCACCACAGACTGCGAGCCCCCTGCAGCCTCAGAGCCCCTGGGTACAGTGGGGTCATCCCCAGCCTGTGCATCAGCATTAGGGCTGTGCTGTGCACCATCAATACACACAGTCATACATGCAATGTCCTGCTCTTGTGTTGAGCATTCTGGGACTTGTGGTGCCTCTGCTGGATTCTGAGGTACATGTTGCTGCTCAGGCTCAGCTACAGTCTGCTGCTGCTGCAGTATTTGTCCCTCCTGGAAACAGAAACGTGCAGCTTGTAACACAGGTCGTGTCTGCTGCTTCAGGGGTTCATCCTGTACAGTCTCTGACCCTAATCCAGCATCAGAAGTCCTGGACTCCACAACAAAGTCCTGCTTGTGAGAGGTGAACCGCTCCCGGTTTCTGTAGGTCTCTGCCAGGGGCCCCATCCTCTCCAGGATACAGTCTATGTCCCTGACCACATTCGCCAGCTCCACACCCAGGGAGTAAAGTCTCTGGTCACACATAGCATTACTGTCAGGATTAGCAGCCTTCAGTTTATAGATAACATCAATCTCCATTTGCAGCATTTGTCTTTGCTGCTGTAACTCACCCATCTTCTTTACCAGGCCAGGTATCTCCTCTGCCAGCTGCAGCTCGGGTGCACGCGCCGTCTCCTTCTGAGGCTTGGACAATGGCTCTGGGTTTTTGAACACAGAGGTCTCCTTTGGTTTTACCACAGATGACTTTATGGTACCACTGCTGGCTCCGGGCTCCACAGCACTCTTACTGCTGCCACTCGCCTGTGCCCTTGTGCGTCCTGAGCGCGCCATGCTGGTCACAGTGTCTTGCTGCTGCAGGTTTTCTTGCAATTTCTGCCTCTCCAGAGATGTCCGTCTCTGCCTGGGTGGAGGAGTGAGCTGCACACCTGAGGCCGGTGATGGGAGCTGCACACCTGAGGCCGGTGATGGGAGCTGCACACCTGAGGCCGGTGATGGGAGCTGCACACCTGAGGCCGGTGATGGCAGCTGCCTCACCTTCTCTGCACCAGGCTGCCTCTGTTTGCTGACAGAAGATTCCTTTGGGGAATTACTTGTTTTTGGACTTTGCTGCATTTCTTTACTTACTGACAGTTTCACTTCAGGTTTCTTTGCTGTAACTGGAGCTGCTGTTCCTTCCATAACTTTACTCACATTCACTCTGCTTTCTTCCTTCTTGGAAACAGTGGAGCTTTGGCTTGTTGCTTTGCATTGCTTAACGGTGACTCTGGGATTTGTATTCCCATTAGAAGAAGCCTGGGAGTTGTCTCCCAGTGTAGGCCGGGAAGCCTGGGCCTTGCTTGGGGAGCTTCCCCGCCCAGAGTAGCCCCTCCCCGGGCTTGCTCCAGACATCAGGAGAGCTACTCAGACACGTCCTCACAGCTAGGAGGCAGTATTATAGTAGTTATATTCTTGTACATAGGGGCAGTATTATAGTAGTTATATTCTTGTACACAGGGGGCAGTATTATAGTAGTTATATTCTTGTACACATGGGGCAGTATTATAGTAGTCATATTCTTGTACACAGGAGCAGTATTATAGTAGTTATATTCTTGCACATAGGGGGGCACTATTTTAGTAGTTATATTCTTGCACATAGGGGGGCACTATTATAGTAGTTATATTCTTGCACATAGGGGGGCACTATTATAGTAGTTATATTCTTGCACATGGGGGGCAGTATTATAGTAGTTATATTCTTGTATATAGGGGGCAGTATTATAGTAGTTATATTCTTGTATATAGGGGGCAGTATTATAGTAGCTATATTCTTGTACATAGGGGCAGCATTATAGTAGTTATATTCTTGTACATAGGGGCAGCATTATAGTAGTTATATTCTTGTACATAGGGGGCAGTATTATAGTTGTTATATTCTTGTACATAGGGGGCAGTATTATAGTAGTTATATTCTTGTACATAGGAGCAGTATTATAGTAGTTATATTTTTGTATACAGGGGGCAGTATTATAGTAGTTATATTCTTGCACATAGGGGCAGTATTATAGTAGTTATATTCTTGTACATAGAGGCAGTATTATAGTAGTTCTATTCTTGTACATAGGAGCAGTATTATAGTAGTTATACTCTTGTACATAGGAGCAGTATTATAGTAGTTATATTCTTGTACATAGGGGGCAGTATTATAGTAGTTATATTCTTGTACATAGGGGCAGTATTATAGTAGGTATATTCTTGTACACAGGGGGCAGTATTATAGTAGTTATATTCTTGTACATGGGGGACAGTATTATAGTAGTTATATTCTTGTACATAGAGGCAGTATTATAGTAGTTATAGTCTTGTACATAGAGGCAGTATTATAGTAGTTATATTCTTACACATAGGGGGCAGTATTATAGTAGTTATATTCCTGTACATAGGGGGCAGTATTATAGTAGTTATAGTCTAGTACACAGGGGGCAGTATTATAGTAGTTATATTCTTGTACATAGGGGCAGTATTATAGTAGTTATATTCTTGTACATAGGGGCAGTATTATAGTAGTTATATTCATGTACATAGTAGCAGTATTATAGTAGTGATTTTCTTGTACATAGGAGCAGTATTATAGTAGTTATATTCTTGGACATAGGGGGCAGTATTATAGTAGTTATATTCCTGTACATAGGGGCAGTATTATAGTAGTTATATTCTTGCACATAGGGGGCAGTATTATAGTAGTTATATTCTTGTACACAGGGGGCAGTATTATAGTAGTTATATTCTTGTACACATGGGGCAGTATTATAGTAGTCATATTATTGTACACAGGAGCAGTATTATAGTAGTTATATTCTTGCACATAGGGGGACACTATTTTAGTAGTTATATTCTTGCACATAGGGGGGCACTATTATAGTAGTTATATTCTTGCACATAGGGGGGCACTATTATAGTAGTTATATTCTTGCACATAGGGGGCAGTATTATAGTAGTTATATTCTTGTATATAGGGGGCAGTATTATAGTAGTTATATTCTTGTATATAGGGGGCAGTATTATAGTAGTTATATTCTTGTACATAGGGGCAGTATTATAGTAGTTATATTCTTGTACATAGGGACAGTATTATAGTAGTTATTTTCTTGTACATAGGGGCAGTATTATAGTAGCTATATTCTTGTACATAGGGGGCAGTATTATAGTAGTTATATTCCTGTACATAGGGGCAGTATTATAGTAGTTATATTCTTGCACATAGGGGGCAGTATTATAGTAGTTATATTCTTGTACATAGGGGGCAGTATTATAGTAGTTATATTCTTGTACACATGGGGCAGTATTATAGTAGTTATATTTTTGTACACATGGGACAGTATTATTGTAGTTATTTTCTTGTACACAGGAGCAGTATTATAGTAGTTATATTCGTGTACATAGGGGCGCACTATTATAGTAGTTATATTCTTGCACATAGGGGGGCACTATTATAGTAGTTAAATTCTTGTACATATGGGGCAGTATTATAGTAGTTATATTCTTGTATATAGGGGGCAGTATTATAGTAGTTATATTCTTGTATATAGGTGCAGTATTATAGTAGTTATATTCTTGTACATAGGGGCAGTATTATAGTAGTTATATTCTTGTACATAGGGGGGCACTATTATAGTAGTTATATTCTTGCACATAGGGGGGCACTATTATAGTAGTTATATTCTTGCACATAGGGGGCAGTATTATAGTAGGTATATTCTTGTACATAGGGGTCAGTATTATAGTAGTTATATTCTTGTACATAGGGGGCAGTATTATAGTTGTTATATTCTTGTACATAGGGAGCAGTATTATAGTAGATATATTCTTGCACAAAGGGGGCAGTATTATAGTAGTTATATTCTTGTACATAGGGGGCTGTACTATAGTAGTTATATTCTTGCACATAGGGGGCAGTATTATAGTAGCTATATTCCTGTACATAGGGGGCAGTATTATAGTAGGTATATTCTTGTACATAGGAGTAGTATTATAGTAGTTATATTCTTGTACATAGGAGCAGTATTATAGTAGTTATATTTTTGTACATAGGGGCAGTGTTATAGTAGTTATATTCCTGTACATAGGAGCAGTATTATAGTAGTTATATTCTTGTACATAGGGTCAGTATTATAGTAGGTATATTCTTGTACATAGGAGCAGTATTATAGTAGTTATATTCTTGTACATAGGAGCAGTATTATAGTAGTTATATTCTTGTACATAGGAGCAGTATTATAGTAGTTATATTCTTGTACATAGGAGCAGTATTATAGTAGTTATATTGTTGTACATAGGGAGCAGTATTATAGTAGTTATATTCTTGTACATAGGAGCAGTATTATAGAAGTTAAATTCTTGTACATAGGGAACAGTATTATAGTAGTTATATTCTTGTACATAGGGGACAGTATTATAGTAGTTATATTCTTGTACATAGTGGGCAGTATTATAGTAGTTATATTCTTGTACCTAGGGGCAGTATTATAGTAGTTATATTACTGTACATAGCAGCAGTATTATAGTAGTTATATTCTTGTACATAGGGGCAGTATTATAGTAGTTATATTCTTATACATAGGGGCAGTATTATAGTAGTTATATTCTTGTACATAGGAGCAGTATTTTAGTAGTTATATTCTTGTACATAGGGGGCAGTATTATAGTAGTTATATTCCTGTACATAGGAGCAGTATTATAGTAGATATATTCTTGTACATAGGAACAGTATTATAGAAGTTATATTCTTGTACATAGGGAGCAGTATTATAGTAGTTATATTCCTGTACATAGGAGCAGTATTCTAGTAGTTATATTCTTGCACATAGGGGCAGTATTATAGTAGTTATATTCTTGTACATAGGAACAGCATTATAGAAGTTATATTCTTGTACATAGGGAGCAGTATTATAGAAGTTATATTCTTGTACATAGGGAGCAGTATTATAGTAGTTATATTCTTGTACATATGGGCAGTATTATAGTAGTTATATTCTTGTACATAGGGAGCAGTATTATAGTAGTTATATTCTTGTACATAGGGGACAGTATTATAGTAGTTATATTCTTGTACATAGGAACAGTATTATAGAAGTTATATTCTTGTACATAGGGAGCAGTATTATAATAGTTATATTCCTGTACATAGGAGCAGTATTATAGTAGTTATATTCTTGTACATAGGGGCAGTATTATAGTAGTTATATTCTTGTACATAGGAGCAGTATTATAGTAGTTATATTCTTGTACATAGGGGCAGTATTATAGTAGTTATATTTCTGTACATAGGGGCAGTATTATAGCAGTTATATTCTTGTACATAGGGGCAGTATTATAGTAGTTATATTCCTGTACATAGGGGCAGTATTATAGTAGTTATATTCTTGTACATAGGGAGCAGTATTATAGTAGTTATATTCTTGTACATAGGGGACAGTATTATAGTAGTTATATTCTTGTACATAGGAACAGTATTATAGAAGTTATATTCTTGTACATAGGGAGCAGTATTATAATAGTTATATTCCTGTACACAGGAGCAGTATTATAGTAGTTATATTCTTGTACATAGGGGCAGTATTATAGTAGTTATATTCTTGTACATAGGAGCAGTATTATAGTAGTTATATTCTTGTACATAGGGGCAGTATTATAGTAGTTATATTCTTGTACATAGGAGCAGTATTATAGTAGTTATATTCTTGTACATAGGGGCAGTATTATAGTAGTTATATTCCTGTACATATTGGCAGTATTATAGTAGTTATATTCTTGTACATAGGGGCAGTATTATAGTAGTTATATTCTTGTACATAGGGCAGTATTTTAGTAGTTATATTCTTGTAGACAGGAGCAGTATTATAGTAGTTATATTCTTGCAGATAGAAGCAGTATTATAGTAGTTATATTCTTGTATATAGGGGCAGTATTATAGTAGTTATATTCTTGTACATAGAGGCAGTATTATGGTAGTTATAGTCTTGTACATAGAGGCAGTATTATAGTAGTTATATTCTTGTACATAGGAGCAGTATTTTAGTAGTTATATTCTTGTACATAGGGGGCAGTATTATAGTAGTTATATTCCTGTACATAGGAACAGCATTATAGAAGTTATATTCTTGTACATAGGGAGCAGTATTATAGTAGTTATATTCCTGTACATAGGAGCAGTATTCTAGTAGTTATATTCTTGCACATAGGGGCAGTATTATAGTAGTTATATTCTTGTACATAGGAACAGCATTATAGAAGTTATATTCTTGTACATAGGGAGCAGTATTATAGAAGTTATATTCTTGTACATAGGGAGCAGTATTATAGTAGTTATATTCTTGTACATATGGGCAGTATTATAGTAGTTATATTCTTGTACATAGGAACAGTATTATAGAAGTTATATTCTTGTACATAGGGAGCAGTATTATAGTAGTTATATTCCTGTACATAGGAGCAGTATTCTAGTAGTTATATTCTTGCACATAGGGGCAGTATTATAGTAGTTATATTCTTGTACATAGGAACAGCATTATAGAAGTTATATTCTTGTACATAGGGAGCAGTATTATAGAAGTTATATTCTTGTACATAGGGAGCAGTATTATAGTAGTTATGTTCTTGTACATATGGGCAGTATTATAGTAGTTATATTCTTGTACATAGGGAGCAGTATTATAGTAGTTATATTCTTGTACATAGGGGACAGTATTATAGTAGTTATATTCTTGTACATAGGAACAGTATTATAGAAGTTATATTCTTGTACATAAGGAGCAGTATTATAATAGTTATATTCCTGTACATAGGAGCAGTATTATAGTAGTTATATTCTTGTACATAAGGGCAGTATTATAGTAGTTATATTCTTGTACATAGGAGCAGTATTATAGTAGTTATATTCTTGTACATAGGGGCAGTATTATAGTAGTTATATTCCTGTACATAGGGGCAGTATTATAGTAGTTATATTCTTGTACATAGGGGCAGTATTATAGTAGTTATATTCCTGTACATAGGGGCAGTATTATAGTAGTTATATTCTTGTACATAGGGAGCAGTATTATAGTAGTTATATTCTTGTACATAGGGGACAGTATTATAGTAGTTATATTCTTGTACATAGGAACAGTATTAAAGAAGTTATATTCTTGTACATAGGGAGCAGTATTATAATAGTTATATTCCTGTACATAGGAGCAGTATTATAGTAGTTATATTCTTGTACATAGGGGCAGTATTATAGTAGTTATATTCTTGTACATAGGAGCAGTATTATAGTAGTTATATTCTTGTACATAGGGGCAGTATTATAGTAGTTATATTCTTGTACATAGGAGCAGTATTATAGTAGTTATATTCTTGTACATAGGGGCAGTATTATAGTAGTTATATTCCTGTACATATTGGCAGTATTATAGTAGTTATATTCTTGTACATAGGGGCAGTATTATAGTAGTTATATTCTTGTACATAGGGCAGTATTTTAGTAGTTATATTCTTGTAGACAGGAGCAGTATTATAGTAGTTATATTCTTGCAGATAGGAGCAGTATTATAGTAGTTATATTCTTGTATATAGGGGCAGTATTATAGTAGTTATATTCTTGTACATAGAGGCAGTATTATAGTAGTTATAGTATTGTACATAGGGGCAGTATTATAGTAGTTATATTCTTGTACATAGAGGCAGTATTATAGTAGTTATATTCTTGTACATAGGGGGCAGTATTATAGTAGTTATATTCTTGCACATAGGGGCAGTAATATAGTAGTTATATTCTTGTACATAGGGGCAGCATTATAGTAGTTATATTCTTGTACATAGGGGCAGCGTTATAGTAGTTATATTCTTGTACATAGGGGGCAGTATTATAGTTGTTATATTCTTGTACATAGGGGGCAGTATTATAGTAGTTATATTCTTGTACATAGGAGCAGTATTATGGTAGTTATATTCTTGTACACAGGGTGCAGTATTAAAGTAGTTATATTCTTGCACATAGGGGCAGTATTATAGTAGTTATATTCTTGTACATAGAGGCAGTATTATAGTAGTTCTATTCTTGTACATAGGAGCAGTATTATAGTAGTTATACTCTTCTACATAGGAGCAGTATTATAGTAGTTATATTCTTGTACATAGGGGGCGGTATTATAGTAGTTATATTCTTGTACATAGGGGCAGTATTATAGTAGGTATATTCTTGTACACAGGGGGCAGTATTATAGTAGTTATATTCTTGTACATGGGGGACAGTATTATAGTAGTTATATTCTTGTACATAGAGGCAGTATTATAGTAGTTATAGTCTTGTACATAGAGGCAGTATTATAGTAGTTATAGTCTTGTACATAGAGGCAGTATTATAGTAGTTATATTCTTACACATAGGGGGCAGTATTATAGTAGTTATATTCCTGTACATAGGGGGCAGTATTATAGTAGTTATAGTCTAGTACACAGGGGGCAGTATTATAGTAGTTATATTCATGTACATAGGGGCAGTATTATAGTAGTTATATTCTTGTACATAGGGGCAGTATTATAGTAGTTATATTCATGTACATAGTAGCAGTATTATAGTAGTGATTTTCTTGTACATAGGAGCAGTATTATAGTAGTTATATTCTTGTACATAGGGGGCAGTATTATAGTAGTTATATTCCTGTACATAGGGGCAGTATTATAGTAGTTATATTCTTGCACATAGGGGGCAGTATTATAGTAGTTATCTTCTTGAACACAGGGGGCAGTATTATAGTAGTTATATTCTTGTACACATGGGGCAGTATTATAGTATTCATATTCTTGTACACAGGAGCAGTATTATAGTAGTTATATTCTTGCACATAGGGGGGCACTATTTTAGTAGTTATATTCTTGCACATAGGGGGGCACTATTATAGTAGTTATATTCTTGCACATAGGGGGGCACTATTATAGTAGTTATATTCTTGCACATAGGGGGCAGTATTATAGTAGTTATATTCTTGTATATAGGGGGCAGTATTATAGTAGTTATATTCTTGTATATAGGGGGCAGTATTATAGTAGTTATATTCTTGTACATAGGGGCAGCATTATAGCAGTTATATTCTTGTACATAGGGGCAGCATTATAGTAGTTATATTCTTGTACATAGGGGGCAGTATTATAGTTGTTATATTCTTGTACATAGGGGGCAGTATTATAGTAGTTATATTCTTGTACATAGGAGCAGTATTATAGTAGTTATATTCTTGCACACAGGGGGCAGTATTATAGTAGTTATATTCTTGCACATAGGGCCAGTATTATAGTAGTTATATTCTTGTACATAGAGGCAGTATTATAGTAGTTCTATTTTTGTACATAGGAGCAGTATTATAGTAGTTATACTCTTGTACATAGGAGCAGTATTATAGTAGTTATATTCTTGTACATAGGGGGCAGTATTATAGTAGTTATATTCTTGTACATAGGAGCAGTATTATAGTAGTTATATTCTTGTACATAGAAGCAGTATTATAGTAGTTATATTCTTGTACATAGGGGCAGTATTATAGTAGTTATATTCCTGTACATATTGACAGTATTATAGTACTTATATTCTTGTAAATAGGGGCAGTATTATAGTAGTTTTATTCTTGTACATAGGGCAGTATTTTAGTAGTTATATTCTTGTAGACAGGAGCAGTATTATAGTAGTTATATTCTTGCAGATAGGAGCAGTATTATAGTAGTTATATTCTTGTATATAGGGGCAGTATTATAGTAGTTATATTCTTGTACATAGAGGCAGTATTATAGTAGTTATAGTCTTGTACATAGAGGCAGTATTATAGTAGTTATATTCTTATACATAGAGGCAGTATTATAGTAGTTATATTCTTGTACATAGGGGGCAGTATTATAGTAGTTATATTCTTGCACATAGGGGCAGTAATATAGTAGTTATATTCTTGTACATAGGGGCAGCATTATAGTAGTTATATTCTTGTACATAGGGGCAGCATTATAGTAGTTATATTCTTGTACATAGGGGGCAGTATTATAGTTGTTATATTCTTGTACATAGGGGGCAGTATTATAGTAGTTATATTCTTGTACATAGGAGCAGTATTATAGTAGTTATATTCTTGTACACAGGGGGCAGTATTATAGTAGTTATATTCTTGCACATAGGGGCAGTATTATAGTAGTTACATTCTTGTACATAGAGGCAGTATTATAGTAGTTCTATTCTTGTACATAGGAGCAGTATTATAGTAGTTCTATTCTTGTACATAGGAGCAGTATTATAGTAGTTATACTCTTGTACATAGGAGCAGTATTATAGTAGTTATATTCTTGTACATAGGGGGCAGTATTATAGTAGTTATATTCTTGTACATAGGGGCAGTATTATAGTAGGTATATTCTTGTACACAGGGGGCAGTATTATAGTAGTTATATTCTTGTACATGGGGGACAGTATTATAGTAGTTATATTCTTGTACATAGAGGCAGTATTATAGTAGTTATAGTCTTGTACATAGAGGCAGTATTATAGTAGTTATAGTCTTGTACATAGAGGCAGTATTATAGTAGTTATATTCTTACACATAGGGGGCAGTATTATAGTAGTTATATTCCTGTACATAGGGGGCAGTATTATAGTAGTTATATTCTTGTACATAGGGGCAGTATTATAGTAGTTATATTCTTGTACATAGGGGCAGTATTATAGTAGTTATATTCATGTACATAGTAGCAGTATTATAGTAGTGATTTTATTGTACATAGGAGCAGTATTATAGTAGTTATATTCTTGTACATAGGGGGCAGTATTATAGTAGTTATATTCCTGTACATAGGGGCAGTATTATAGTAGCTATATTCTTGCACATAGGGGGCAGTATTATAGTAGTTATATTCTTGTAAACAGGGGGCAGTATTATAGTAGTTATATTCTTGTACACATGGGGCAGTATTATAGTAGTCATATTCTTGTACACAGGAGCAGTATTATAGTAGTTATATTCTTGCACATAGGGGGGCACTATTTTTGTAGTTATATTCTTGCACATAGGGGGGCACTATTATAGTAGTTATATTCTTGCACATAGGGGGGCACTATTATAGTAGTTATATTCTTGCACATAGGGGGCAGTATTATAGTAGTTATATTCTTGTATATAGGGGGCAGTATTATAGTAGTTATATTCTTGTATATAGGGGGCAGTATTATAGTAGTTATATTCTTGTACATAGGGGCAGCATTATAGTAGTTATATTCTTGTACATAGGGGCAGCATTATAGTAGTTATATTCTTGTACATAGGGGGCAGTATTATAGTTGTTATATTCTTGTACATAGGGGGCAGTATTATAGTAGTTATATTCTTGTACATAGGAGCAGTATTATAGTAGTTATATTCTTGTACACAGGGGGCAGTATTATAGTAGTTATATTCTTGCACATAGGGGCAGTATTATAGTAGTTATATTCTTGTACATAGAGGCAGTATTATAGTAGTTCTATTCTTGTACATAGGAGCAGTATTATAGTAGTTATACTCTTGTACATAGGAGCAGTATTATAGTAGTTATATTCTTGTACATAGGGGGCAGTATTATAGTAGTTATATTCTTGTACATAGGGGCAGTATTATAGTAGGTATATTCTTGTACACAGGGGGCAGTATTATAGTAGTTATATTCTTGTACATGGGGGACAGTATTATAGTAGTTATATTCTTGTACATAGAGGCAGTATTATAGTAGTTATAGTCTTGTACATAGAGGCAGTATTATAGTAGTTATAGTCTTGTACATAGAGGCAGTATTATAGTAGTTATATTCTTACACATAGGGGGCAGTATTATAGTAGTTATATTCCTGTACATAGGGGGCAGTATTATAGTAGTTATAGTCTAGTAAACAGGGGGCAGTATTATAGTAGTTATATTCTTGTACATAGGGGCAGTATTATAGTAGTTATATTCTTGTACATAGGGGCAGTATTATAGTAGTTATATTCATGTACATAGTAGCAGTATTATAGTAGTGATTTTATTGTACATAGGAGCAGTATTATAGTAGTTATATTCTTGTACATAGGGGGCAGTATTATAGTAGTTATATTCCTGTACATAGGGGCAGTATTATAGTAGCTATATTCTTGCACATAGGGGGCAGTATTATAGTAGTTATATTCTTGTAAATAGGGGGCAGTATTATAGTAGTTATATTCTTGTACACATGGGGCAGTATTATAGTAGTCATATTCTTGTACACAGGAGCAGTATTATAGTAGTTATATTCTTGCACATAGGGGGGCACTATTTTAGTAGTTATATTCTTGCACATAGGGGGGCACTATTATAGTAGTTATATTCTTGCACATAGGGGGGCACTATTATAGTAGTTATATTCTTGCACATAGGGGGCAGTATTATAGTAGTTATATTCTTGTATATAGGGGGCAGTATTATAGTAGTTATATTCTTGTATATAGGGGGCAGTATTATAGTAGTTATATTCTTGTACATAGGGGCAGCATTATAGTAGTTATATTCTTGTACATAGGGGCAGCATTATAGTAGTTATATTCTTGTACATAGGGGGCAGTATTATAGTTGTTATATTCTTGTACATAGGGGGCAGTATTATAGTAGTTATATTCTTGTACATAGGAGCAGTATTATAGTAGTTATATTCTTGTACACAGGGGGCAGTATTATAGTAGTTATATTCTTGCACATAGGGGCAGTATTATAGTAGTTATATTCTTGTACATAGAGGCAGTATTATAGTAGTTCTATTCTTGTACATAGGAGCAGTATTATAGTAGTTATACTCTTGTACATAGGAGCAGTATTATAGTAGTTATATTCTTGTACATAGGGGCAGTATTATAGTAGTTATATTCTTGTACATAGGGGCAGTATTATAGTAGGTATATTCTTGTACACAGGGGGCAGTATTATAGTAGTTATATTCTTGTACATGGGGGACAGTATTATAGTAGTAATATTCTTGTACATAGAGGCAGTATTATAGTAGTTATAGTCTTGTACATAGAGGCAGTATTATAGTAGTTATAGTCTTGTACATAGAGGCAGTATTATAGTAGTTATATTCTTACACATAGGGGGCAGTATTATAGTAGTTATATTCCTGTACATAGGGGGCAGTATTATAGTAGTTATAGTCTAGTACACAGGGGGCAGTATTATAGTAGTTATATTCTTGTACATAGGGGCAGTATTATAGTAGTTATATTCTTGTACATAGGGGCAGTATTATAGTAGTTATATTCATGTACATAGTAGCAGTATTATAGTAGTGATTTTATTGTACATAGGAGCAGTATTATAGTAGTTATATTCTTGTACATAGGGGGCAGTATTATAGTAGTTATATTCCTGTACATAGGGGCAGTATTATTGTAGCTATATTCTTGCACATAGGGGGCAGTATTATAGTAGTTATATTCTTGTAAACAGGGGGCAGTATTATAGTAGTTATATTCTTGTACACATGGGGCAGTATTATAGTAGTCATATTCTTGTACACAGGAGCAGTATTATAGTAGTTATATTCTTGCACATAGGGGGGCACTATTTTAGTAGTTATATTCTTGCACATAGGGGGGCACTATTATAGTAGTTATATTCTTGCACATAGGGGGGCACTATTATAGTAGTTATATTCTTGCACATAGGGGGCAGTATTATAGTAGTTATATTCTTGTATATAGGGGGCAGTATTATAGTAGTTATATTCTTGTACATAGGGGGCAGTATTATAGTAGTTATATTCTTGTACATAGGAACAGCATTATAGAAGTTATATTCTTGTACATAGGGACCAGTATTATAGAAGTTATATTCTTGTACATAGGGAGCAGTATTATAGTAGTTATATTCTTGTACATAGGAACAGTATTATTGAAGTTATATTCTTGTACATAGGGAGCAGTATTATAATAGTTATATTCCTGTACATAGGAGCAGTATTATAGTAGTTATATTCTAGTACATAGGGGCAGTATTATAGTAGTTATATTCTTGTACATAGGAGCAGTATTATAGTAGTTATATTCTTGTACATAGGGGCAGTATTATAGTAGTTATATTCCTGTACATAGGGGCAGTATTATAGTAGTTATATTCTTGTACATAGGGGCAGTATTATAGTAGTTATATTCCTGTACATAGGGGCAGTATTATAGTAGTTATATTCTTGTACATAGGGAGCAGTATTATAGTAGTTATATTCTTGTACATAGGGGACAGTATTATAGTAGTTATATTCTTGTACATAGGAACAGTATTATAGAAGTTATATTCTTGTACATAGGGAGCAGTATTATAATAGTTATATTCCTGTACATAGGAGCAGTATTATAGTAGTTATATTCTTGTACATAGGAACAGTATTATAGAAGTTATATTCTTGTACATAGGGAGCAGTATTATAATAGTTATATTCCTGTACATAGGAGCAGTATTATAGTAGTTATATTCTAGTACATAGGGGCAGTATTATAGTAGTTATATTCTTGTACATAGGAGCAGTATTATAGTAGTTATATTCTTGTACATAGGGGCAGTATTATAGTAGTTATATTCCTGTACATAGGGGCAGTATTATAGTAGTTATATTCTTGTACATAGAGGCAGTATTATAGTAGTTATATTCCTGTACATAGGGGCAGTATTATAGTAGTTATATTCTTGTACATAGGAAGCAGTATTATAGTAGTTATATTCTTGTACATAGGGGACAGTATTATAGTAGTTATATTCTTGTACATAGGAACAGTATTATAGAAGTTATATTCTTGTACATAGGGAGCAGTATTATAATAGTTATATTCCTGTACATAGGAGCAGTATTATAGTAGTTATATTCTTGTACATAGGGGCAGTATTATAGTAGTTATATTCCTGTACATATTGGCAGTATTATAGTAGTTATATTCTTGTACATAGGGGCAGTATTATAGTAGTTATATTCTTGTACATAGGAACAGTATTATAGAAGTTATATTCTTGTACATAGGGAGCAGTATTATAGTAGTTATATTCCTGTACATAGGAGCAGTATTCTAGTAGTTATATTCTTGCACATAGGGGCAGTATTATAGTAGTTATATTCTTGTACATAGGAACAGCATTATAGAAGTTATATTCTTGTACATAGGGGCAGTATTATAGTAGTTATATTCTTGTACATAGGGGCAGTATTATAGTAGTTATATTCCTGTACATAGGGGCAGTATTATAGTAGTTATATTCTTGTACATAGGGAGCAGTATTATAGTAGTTATATTCTTATACATAGGGGACAGTATTATAGTAGTTATATTCTTGTACATAGGAACAGTATTATAGAAGTTATAATCTTGTACATAGGGAGCAGTATTATAATAGTTATATTCCTGTACATAGGAGCAGTATTATAGTAGTTATATTCTTGTACATAGGGGCAGTATTATAGTAGTTATATTCTTGTACATAGGAGCAGTATTATATTAGTTATATTCTTGTACATAGGGGCAGTATTATAGTAGTTATATTCCTGTACATAGGGGCAAGTTTATAGTAGTTATATACTTGTACATAGGGGGCAGTATTATAGTAGTTATATTCTTGTACATAGGGGCAGTATTATAGTAGTTATATTCCTGTACATATTGGCTGTATTATAGTAGTTAAATTCTTGTACATAGGGGCAGTATTATAGTAGTTATATTCTTGTACATAGGGGGCAGTATTATAGTAGGTATATTCTTGTACATAGAGGCAGTATTATAGTAGTTATAGTCTTGTACATAGAGGCAGTATTATAGTAGTTATATTCTTGTACATAGAGGCAGTATTATAGTAGTTATATTCTTGTACATAGGGGGCAGTATTATAGTAGTTATATTCTTCCACATAGGGGCAGTAATATAGTAGTTATATTCTTGTACATAGGGGCAGCATTATAGTAGTTATATTCTTGTACATAGGGGGCAGTATTATAGTTGTTATATTCTTGTACATAGGGGGCAGTATTATAGTAGTTATATTCTTGTACATAGGAGCAGTATTATAGTAGTTATATTCTTGTACATAGGGGGCAGTATTATAGTAGTTATATTCTTGCACATAGGGGCAGTATTATAGTAGTTATATTCTTGTACATAGAGGCAGTATTATAGTAGTTCTATTCTTGTACATAGGAGCAGTATTATAGTAGTTATACTCTTGTACATAGGAGCAGTATTATAGTAATTATATTCTTGTACATAGGGGGCAGTATTATAGTAGTTATATTCTTGTACATAGGGCCAGTATTATTATAGGTATATTCTTGTACACAGGGGGCAGTATTATAGTAGTTATATTCTTGTACACAGGGGGCAGTATTATAGTAGTTATATTCTTGCACATAGGGGCAGTATTATAGTAGTTATATTCTTGTACATAGAGGCAGTATTATAGTAGTTCTATTCTTGTACATAGGAGCAGTATTATAGTAGTTATACTCTTGTACATAGGAGCAGTATTATAGTAATTATATTCTTGTACATAGGGGGCAGTATTATAGTAGTTATATTCTTGTACATAGGGCCAGTATTATTATAGGTATATTCTTGTACACAGGGGGCAGTATTATAGTAGTTATATTCTTGTACATGGAGGCAGTTTTATAGTAGTTATATTCTTGTACATAGGGGGCAGTATTATAGTAGTTATATTCTTGCACATAGGGGCAGTAATATAGTAGTTATATTCTTGGACATAGGGGCAACATTATAGTAGTTATATTCTTGTACATAGGGGGCAGTATTATAGTTGTTATATTCTTGTACATAGGGGGCAGTATTATAGTAGTTATATTCTTGTACATAGGAGCAGTATTATAGTAGTTATATTCTTGTACACAGGGGGCAGTATTATAGTAGTTATATTCTTGCACATAGGGGCAGTATTATAGTAGTTATATTCTTGTACATAGAGGCAGTATTATATTAGTTCTATTCTTGTACATAGGAGCAGTATTATAGTAGTTATATTCTTGTACATAGGGACAGTATTATAGTAGTTATATTCTTGTACATAGGGGCAGTATTATAGTAGTTATATTCTTGTACATAGGGAACAGTATTATAGTAGTTATATTCTTGTACATAGGAGCACTATTATAGTAGTTATATTCTTGTACATAGGGGGCAGTATTATTGTAGTTATATTCCTGTACATAGGGACAGTATTATAGTAGTTATATTCTTGTAGACAGGAGCAGTATTATAGTAGTTATATTCTTGTAGACAGGAGCAGTATTATAGTAGTTATATTCTTGTACATAGGGGCAGTATTATAGTAGTTATATTCTTGTACATAGAGGTAGTATTATAGTAGTTATATTCTTGTACATAGGGGGCAATATTATAGTAGTTATATTCTTGTACATAGGGGACAGTATTATAGTAGTTATATTCTTGTACATAGGGGGCAATATTATAGTAGTTATGTTCTTGTACATAGGGGCAGTATTATAGTAGTTATACTCTTGTACATAGGAGGCAATATTATAGTAGTTATATTCTTGTACATAGGACCAGTATTATAGTAGTTATATTCTTGTACATGGGGACAGTATTATAGTTGTTATATTCTTGTACATAGAGGCAGTATTATAGTAGTTATAGTCTTGTACATAGAGGCAGTATTATAGTAGTTATATTCTTACACATAGGGGGCAGTATTATAGTAGTTATATTCCTGTACACAGGGGGCAGTATTATAGTAGTTATATTCTTGTACATAGGGGCAGTGTTATCGTAGTTATATTCTTGTACATAGGGGCAGTATTATAGTAGTTATATTCTTGTATATAGGGGCAGTATTATAGTAGTTATATTCTTGTACACAGGGGGCAGTATTATAGTAGTCATATTCTTGTACACAGGAGCAGTATTATAGTAGTTATATTCTTGCACATAGGGGGCAGTATTATAGTAGTTATATTCTTGTATATAGGGGGCAGTATTATAGTAGTTATATTCTTGTACATAGGGGGCAGTATTATAGTAGTTATATTCTTGTACATAGGGGCAGTATTATAGTAGTTATATTCTTGTACATAGGGGCAGTATTATAGTAGTTATTTTCTTGTACATAGGGGCAGTATTATAGTAGCTATATTTTTGTACATAGGGGGCAGTATTATAGTAGTTATATTCCTGTTTATAGGGGCAGTATTATAGTAGTTATATTCTTGCACATAGGGGGCAGTATTATAGTAGTTATATTCTTGCACATAGGGGGCAGTATTATAGTAGTTATATTCTTGTACACATGGGGCAGTATTATAGTAGTTATATTCTTGTACACAGGAGCAGTATTATAGTAGTTATATTCGTGTACATAGGGGGCACTATTATAGTAGTTATATTCTTGCACATAGGGGGCACTATTATAGTAGTTAAATTCTTGTACATATGGGGCAGTATTATAGTAGTTATATTCTTCTATATAGGGGGCAGTATTATAGTAGTTATATTCTTCTATATAGGGGGCAGTATTATAGTAGTTATATTCTTGTATAAAGGGGGCAGTATTATAGTAGTTATATTCTTGTACATAGGGGCAGTATTATAGTAGTTATATTCTTGTACATAGGGGGGCAGTATTATAGTAGTTATATTCCTGTACATAGGAGCAGTATTATAGTAGTTATATTCTTGTACATGGGGGGCAGTATTATAGTAGATATATTCTTGTACATAGGGGGCAGTATTATAGTAGCTATATTCTTGTACATAGGGGGCAGTATTATAGTAATTATATTCTTGCACATAGGGGGCAGTATTATAGTAGTTATATTCCTGTACATAGGGGGCAGTATTATAGTAGTTATATTCCTGTACATAGGGGGCAGTATTATAGTAGGTATATTCTTGTACATAGGAGCAGTATTATAGTAGTTATATTCTTGTACATAGGGGCAGTGTTACAGTAGTTATATTCTTGTACATAGGGGCAGTGTTACAGTAGTTATATTCTTGTACATAGGGGCAGTGTTATAGTAGTTATATTCTTGTACATAGGGGCAGTGTTATAGTAGTTATATTCTTGTACATAGGGGGCAGTATTATAGTAGGTATATTCTTGTACATAGGAGCAGTATTATAGTAGTTATATTCTTGTACGTAGGAGCAGTATTATAGTAGTTATATTCTTGTACGTAGGAGCAGTATTATAGTAGTTATATTGTTGTACATAGGGAGCAGTATTATAGTAGTTATATTGTTGTACATAGGGAGCAGTATTATAGTAGTTATATTCTTGTATATAGGAGGCAGTATTATAGTAGTTATATTCTTGTACATAGGAGCAGTATTATAGTAGTTATATTCTTGTACATAGGAGCAGTATTATAGTAGTTATATTCTTGTACATAGGAGCAGTATTATAGTAGTTATATTCTTGTACATAGGGAGCAGTATTATAGTAGTTATATTCTTGTACATAGGGAGCAGTATTATAGTAGTTATATTCTTGTACATAGGGAGCAGTATTATAGTAGTTATATTCTTGTACATAGGAGCAGTATTATAGTAGTTATATTCTTGTACATAGGGAGCAGTATTATAGTAGTTATATTCTTGTACATAGGGAGCAGTATTATAGTAGTTATATTCTTGTACATAGGGAGCAGTATTATAGTAGTTATATTCTTGTACATAGGAGCAGTATTATAGTAGTTATATTCTTGTACATAGGAGCAGTATTATAGTAGTTATATTCTTGTACATAGGAGCAGTATTATAGTAGTTATATTCTTGTACATAGGGGACAGTATTATAGTAGTTATATTCTTGTACATAGGAGCATTATTATAGTAGTTATATTCTTGTACATAGGAGCACTATTATAGTAGTTATATTCTTGTACATAGGGGGCAGTATTATAGTAGTTATATTCCTGTACATAGGGGCAGTATTATAGTAGTTATATTCTTGTACATAGGGGCAGTATTATAGTAGTTATATTCTTGTACATAGGGACAGTATTATAGTAGTTATATTCTTGTACATAGGGGCAGTATTATAGTAGTTATATTCTTGTACATAGGGAATAGTATTATAGTAGTTATATTCTTGTACATAGGAGCACTATTATAGTAGTTATATTCTTGTACATAGGGGGCAGTATTATTGTAGTTATGTTCCTGTACATAGGGACAGTATTATAGTAGTTATATTCTTGTACATAGGGGACAGTATTATAGTAGTTATATTCTTGTACATAGGGAGCAGTATTATAGTAGTTATATTCTTGTACATAGGAGCAGTATTATAGTCGTTATATTCTTGTAGACAGGAGCAGTATTATAGTAGTTATATTCTTGTAGACAGGAGCAGTATTATAGTAGTTATATTCTTGTAGACAGGAGCAGTATTATAGTAGTTATATTCTTGTACACATGGGGCAATATTATAGTAGTTATACTCTTGTACATAGGAGGCAATATTATAGTAGTTATATTCTTGTACATAGGACCAGTATTATAGTAGTTATATTCTTGTACATGGGGACAGTATTATAGTAGTTATATTCTTGTACATAGAGGCAGTATTATAGTAGTTATAGTCTTGTACATAGAGGCAGTATTATAGTAGTTATATTTTTACACATAGGGGGCAGTATTATAGTAGTTATATTCCTGTACACAGGGGGCAGTATTATAGTAGTTATATTCTTGTACATAGGGGCAGTATTATAGTAGTTATATTCTTGTACATAGGGGCAGTATTATAGTAGTTATATTCTTGTATATAGGGGCAGTATTATAGTAGTTATATTCTTGTACACAGGGGGCAGTATTATAGTAGTTATATTCTTGTACACAGGGGGAAGTATTATAGTAGTCATATTCTTGTACACAGGAGCAGTATTATAGTAGTTATATTCTTGCACATAGGGGGCAGTATTATAGTAGTTATATTCTTGTACATAGGAGCACTATTATAGTAGTTATATTCTTGTACATAGGGGGCAGTATTATAGTAGTTATATTCTTGTACATAGGGGCAGTATTATAGTAGTTATATTCTTGTACATAGGGGCAGTATTATAGTAGTTATTTTCTTGTACATAGGGGCAGTATTATAGTAGCTATATTTTTGTACATAGGGGGCAGTATTATAGTAGTTATATTCCTGTTTATAGGGGCAGTATTATAGTAGTTATATTCTTGCACATAGGGGGCAGTATTATAGTAGTTATATTCTTGCACATAGGGAACAGTATTATAGTAGTTATATTCTTGTACATAGGAGCACTATTATAGTAGTTATATTCTTGTACATAGGGGGCAGTATTATTGTAGTTATGTTCCTGTACATAGGGACAGTATTATAGTAGTTATATTCTTGTACACATGGGGCAGTATTATAATAGTTATATTCTTGTACACATGGGGCAGTATTATAGTAGTTATATTCTTGTACACAGGAGCAGTATTATAGTAGTTATATTCGTGTACATAGGGGGCACTATTATAGTAGTTATATTCTTGCACATAGGGGGCACTATTATAGTAGTTAAATTCTTGTACATATGGGGCAGTATTATAGTAGTTATATTCTTGTATATAGGGGGCAGTATTATAGTAGTTATATTCTTGTATATAGGGGGCAGTATTATAGTAGTTATATTCTTGTACATAGGGGCAGTATTATAGTAGTTATATTCTTGTACATAGGGGGGCAGTATTATAGTAGTTATATTCCTGTACATAGGAGCAGTATTATAGTAGTTATATTCTTGTACATGGGGGGCAGTATTATAGTAGCTATATTCTTGTACATAGGGGGCAGTATTATAGTAGTTATATTCCTGTACATAGGGGCAGTATTATAGTAGTTATATTCTTGTACATAGGGGCAGTATTATAGTAGTTATATTCTTGTACATAGGGACAGTATTATAGTAGTTATATTCTTGTACATATGGGCAGTATTATAGTAGTTATATTCTTGTACATAGGGAACAGTATTATAGTAGTTATATTCTTGTACATATGAGCACTATTATAGTATTTATATTCTTGTACATAGGAGCAGTATTATAGTAGTTATATTCTTGTACATAGGAGCAGTATTATAGTAGTTATATTCTTGTACATAGGAGCAGTATTATAGTAGTTATATTCTTGTACATAGGGGACAGTATTATAGTAGTTATATTCTTGTACATAGGAGCACTATTATAGTAGTTATATTCTTGTACATAGGGGGCAGTATTATAGTAGTTATATTCTTGTACATAGGGGGCAGTATTATAGTAGTTATATTCCTGTACATAGGGGCAGTATTATAGTAGTTTTATTCTTGTACATAGGGGACAGTATTATAGTAGTTATATTCTTGTACATAGGAGCATTATTATAGTAGTTATATTCTTGTACATAGGAGCACTATTATAGTAGTTATATTCTTGTACATAGGGGGCAGTATTATAGTAGTTATATTCCTGTACATAGGGGCAGTATTATAGTAGTTATATTCTTGTACATAGGGGCAGTATTATAGTAGTTATATTCTTGTACATAGGGACAGTATTATAGTAGTTATATTCTTGTACATAGGGGCAGTATTATAGTAGTTATATTCTTGTACATAGGGAACAGTATTATAGTAGTTATATTCTTGTACATAGGAGCACTATTATAGTAGTTATATTCTTGTACATAGGGGGCAGTATTATTGTAGTTATGTTCCTGTACATAGGGACAGTATTATAGTAGTTATATTCTTGTACATACGGGACAGTATTATAGTAGTTATATTCTTGTACATAGGGAGCAGTATTATAGTAGTTATATTCTTGTACATAGGAGCAGTATTATAGTCGTTATATTCTTGTAGACAGGAGCAGTATTATAGTAGTTATATTCTTGTAGACAGGAGCAGTATTATAGTAGTTATATTCTTGTAGACAGGAGCAGTATTATAGTAGTTATATTCTTGTACACATGGGGCAATATTATAGTAGTTATATTCTTGTACATAGGGGGCAGTATTATAGTAGTTATATTCTTGTACATAGGGGACAGTATTATAGTAGTTATATTCTTGTACATAGGGGGCAATATTATAGTAGTTATGTTCTTGTACATAGGGGCAGTATTATAGTAGTTATACTCTTGTACATAGGAGGCATTATAGTAGTTATATTCTTGTACATAGGACCAGTATTATAGTAGTTATATTCTTGTACATGGGGACAGTATTATAGTAGTTATATTCTTGTACATAGAGGCAGTATTATAGTAGTTATAGTCTTGTACATAGAGGCAGTATTATAGTAGTTATATTCTTACACATAGGGGGCAGTATTATAGTAGTTATATTCCTGTTTATAGGGGCAGTATTATAGTAGTTATATTCTTACACATAGGGGGCAGTATTATAGTAGTTATATTCCTGTACACAGGGGGCAGTATTATAGTAGTTATATTCTTGTACATAGGGGCAGTATTATAGTAGTTATATTCTTGCACATAGGGGGCAGTATTATAGTAGTTATATTCTTGTACATAGGGGGCAGTATTATAGTAGTTATATTCTTGTACATAGGGGGCAGTATTATAGTAGTTATATTCTTGTACATAGGGGCAGTATTATAGTAGTTATATTCTTGTACATAGAGGCAGTATTATAGTAGTTATAGTCTTGTACATAGAGGCAGTATTATAGTAGTTATATTCTTACACATAGGGGGCAGTATTATAGTAGTTATATTCCTGTACACAGGGGGCAGTATTATAGTAGTTATATTCTTGTACATAGGGGCAGTATTATAGTAGTTATATTCTTGTACATAGGGGCAGTATTATAGTAGTTATATTCTTGTATATAGGGGCAGTATTATAGTAGTTATATTCTTGTACACAGGGGGCAGTATTATAGTAGTTATATTCTTGTACACAGGGGGAAGTATTATAGTAGTCATATTCTTGTACACAGGAGCAGTATTATAGTAGTTATATTCTTGCACATAGGGGGCAGTATTATAGTAGTTATATTCTTGTACATAGGAGCACTATTATAGTAGTTATATTCTTGTACATAGGGGGCAGTATTATAGTAGTTATATTCTTGTACATAGGGGCAGTATTATAGTAGTTATATTCTTGTACATAGGGGCAGTATTATAGTAGTTATTTTCTTGTACATAGGGGCAGTATTATAGTAGCTATATTTTTGTACATAGGGGGCAGTATTATAGTAGTTATATTCCTGTTTATAGGGGCAGTATTATAGTAGTTATATTCTTGCACATAGGGGGCAGTATTATAGTAGTTATATTCTTGCACATAGGGAACAGTATTATAGTAGTTATATTCTTGTACATAGGAGCACTATTATAGTAGTTATATTCTTGTACATAGGGGGCAGTATTATTGTAGTTATGTTCCTGTACATAGGGACAGTATTATAGTAGTTATATTCTTGTACACATGGGGCAGTATTATAATAGTTATATTCTTGTACACATGGGGCAGTATTATAGTAGTTATATTCTTGTACACAGGAGCAGTATTATAGTAGTTATATTCGTGTACATAGGGGGCACTATTATAGTAGTTATATTCTTGCACATAGGGGGCACTATTATAGTAGTTAAATTCTTGTACATATGGGGCAGTATTATAGTAGTTATATTCTTGTATATAGGGGGCAGTATTATAGTAGTTATATTCTTGTATATAGGGGGCAGTATTATAGTAGTTATATTCTTGTACATAGGGGCAGTATTATAGTAGTTATATTCTTGTACATAGGGGGGCAGTATTATAGTAGTTATATTCCTGTACATAGGAGCAGTATTATAGTAGTTATATTCTTGTACATGGGGGGCAGTATTATAGTAGCTATATTCTTGTACATAGGGGGCAGTATTATAGTAGTTATATTCCTGTACATAGGGGCAGTATTATAGTAGTTATATTCTTGTACATAGGGGCAGTATTATAGTAGTTATATTCTTGTACATAGGGACAGTATTATAGTAGTTATATTCTTGTACATATGGGCAGTATTATAGTAGTTATATTCTTGTACATAGGGAACAGTATTATAGTAGTTATATTCTTGTACATATGAGCACTATTATAGTATTTATATTCTTGTACATAGGAGCAGTATTATAGTAGTTATATTCTTGTACATAGGAGCAGTATTATAGTAGTTATATTCTTGTACATAGGAGCAGTATTATAGTAGTTATATTCTTGTACATAGGGGACAGTATTATAGTAGTTATATTCTTGTACATAGGAGCACTATTATAGTAGTTATATTCTTGTACATAGGGGGCAGTATTATAGTAGTTATATTCTTGTACATAGGGGGCAGTATTATAGTAGTTATATTCCTGTACATAGGGGCAGTATTATAGTAGTTTTATTCTTGTACATAGGGGACAGTATTATAGTAGTTATATTCTTGTACATAGGAGCATTATTATAGTAGTTATATTCTTGTACATAGGAGCACTATTATAGTAGTTATATTCTTGTACATAGGGGGCAGTATTATAGTAGTTATATTCCTGTACATAGGGGCAGTATTATAGTAGTTATATTCTTGTACATAGGGGCAGTATTATAGTAGTTATATTCTTGTACATAGGGACAGTATTATAGTAGTTATATTCTTGTACATAGGGGCAGTATTATAGTAGTTATATTCTTGTACATAGGGAACAGTATTATAGTAGTTATATTCTTGTACATAGGAGCACTATTATAGTAGTTATATTCTTGTACATAGGGGGCAGTATTATTGTAGTTATGTTCCTGTACATAGGGACAGTATTATAGTAGTTATATTCTTGTACATACGGGACAGTATTATAGTAGTTATATTCTTGTACATAGGGAGCAGTATTATAGTAGTTATATTCTTGTACATAGGAGCAGTATTATAGTCGTTATATTCTTGTAGACAGGAGCAGTATTATAGTAGTTATATTCTTGTAGACAGGAGCAGTATTATAGTAGTTATATTCTTGTAGACAGGAGCAGTATTATAGTAGTTATATTCTTGTACACATGGGGCAATATTATAGTAGTTATATTCTTGTACATAGGGGGCAGTATTATAGTAGTTATATTCTTGTACATAGGGGACAGTATTATAGTAGTTATATTCTTGTACATAGGGGGCAATATTATAGTAGTTATGTTCTTGTACATAGGGGCAGTATTATAGTAGTTATACTCTTGTACATAGGAGGCATTATAGTAGTTATATTCTTGTACATAGGACCAGTATTATAGTAGTTATATTCTTGTACATGGGGACAGTATTATAGTAGTTATATTCTTGTACATAGAGGCAGTATTATAGTAGTTATAGTCTTGTACATAGAGGCAGTATTATAGTAGTTATATTCTTACACATAGGGGGCAGTATTATAGTAGTTATATTCCTGTTTATAGGGGCAGTATTATAGTAGTTATATTCTTACACATAGGGGGCAGTATTATAGTAGTTATATTCCTGTACACAGGGGGCAGTATTATAGTAGTTATATTCTTGTACATAGGGGCAGTATTATAGTAGTTATATTCTTGCACATAGGGGGCAGTATTATAGTAGTTATATTCTTGTACATAGGGGGCAGTATTATAGTAGTTATATTCTTGTACATAGGGGGCAGTATTATAGTAGTTATATTCTTGTACATAGGGGCAGTATTATAGTAGTTATATTCTTGTACATAGAGGCAGTATTATAGTAGTTATAGTCTTGTACATAGAGGCAGTATTATAGTAGTTATATTCTTACACATAGGGGGCAGTATTATAGTAGTTATATTCCTGTACACAGGGGGCAGTATTATAGTAGTTATATTTTTGTACATAGGGGGCAGTATTATAGTAGTTATATTTTTGTACATAGGGGGCAGTATTATAGTAGTTATATTCCTGTTTATAGGGGCAGTATTATAGTAGTTATATTCTTGCACATAGGGGGCAGTATTATAGTAGTTATATTCTTGCACATAGGGGGCAGTATTATAGTAGTTATATTCTTGTACACATGGGGCAGTATTATAATAGTTATATTCTTGTACACATGGGGCAGTATTATAGTAGTTATATTCTTGTACACAGGAGCAGTATTATAGTAGTTATATTCGTGTACATAGGGGGCACTATTATAGTAGTTATATTCTTGCACATAGGGGGCAGTATTATAGTAAAATTCTTGTACATATGGGGCAGTATTATAGTAGTTATATTCTTGTATATAGGGGGCAGTATTATAGTAGTTATATTCTTGTACATAGGGGCAGTATTATAGTAGTTATATTCTTGTACATAGGGGGGCAGTATTATAGTAGTTATATTCCTGTACATAGGAGCAGTATTATAGTAGTTATATTCTTGTACATGGGGGGTAGTATTATAGTAGCTATATTCTTGTACATAGGGGGCAGTATTATAGTAGTTATATTCCTGTACATAGGGGCAGTATTATAGTAGTTATATTCTTGTACATAGGGAACAGTATTATAGTAGTTATATTCTTGTACATAGGGAACAGTATTATAGTAGTTATATTCTTGTACATATGAGCACTATTATAGTAGTTATATTCTTGTACATAGGGGGCAGTATTATTGTAGTTATATTCCTGTACATAGGGACAGTATTATAGTAGTTATATTCTTGTACATAGGGGACAGTATTATAGTAGTTATATTCTTGTACATAGGGTGCAGTATTATAGTAGTTATATTCTTGTACATAGGAGCAGTATTATAGTAGTTATATTCTTGTAGACAGGAGCAGTATTATAGTAGTTATATTCTTGTAGACAGGAGCAGTATTATAGTAGTTATATTCTTGTAGACAGGAGCAGTATTATAGTAGTTATATTCTTGTACATAGGGGGGCAGTATTATAGTAGTTATATTCTTGTACATAGGGGGGCAGTATTATAGTAGTTATATTCCTGTACATAGGAGCAGTATTATAGTAGTTATATTCTTGTACATGGGGGGCAGTATTATAGTAGCTATATTCTTGTACATAGGGGGCAGTATTATAGTAGCTATATTCTTGTACATAGGGGGCAGTATTATAGTAGTTATATTCTTGTACATAGGGAGCAGTATTATAGTAATTATATTCTTGCACATAGGGGGCAGTATTATAGTAGTTATATTCCTGTACATAGGGAGCAGTATTATAGTAGTTATATTCTTGTACATAGTGGGCAGTATTATAGTAGTTATATTCTTGTACATAGGAGCAGTATTATAGTAGTTATATTCTTGTACATAGGAGCAGTATTATAGTAGTTATATTCTTGTACATAGGAGCAGTATTATAGTAGTTATATTCTTGTACATAGGGGCACTATTATAGTAGTTATATTCTTGTACATAGGGGGCAGTATTATAGTAGTTATATTCTTGTACATAGGGGGCAGTATTATAGTAGTTATATTCCTGTACATAGGGGCAGTATTATAGTAGTTTTATTCTTGTACATAGGGGACAGTATTATAGTAGTTATATTCTTGTACATAGGAGCAGTATTATAGTAGTTATATTCTTGTACATATGGGCACTATTATAGTAGTTATATTCTTGTACATAGGGGGCAGTATTATAGTAGTTATATTCTTGTACATAGGGGCAGTATTATAGTAGTTTTATTCTTGTACATAGGGGACAGTATTATAGTAGTTATATTCTTGTACATAGGAGCATTATTATAGTAGTTATATTCTTGTACATAGGAGCAGTATTATAGTAGTTATATTCTTGTACATAGGGGACAGTATTATAGTAGTTATATTCTTGTACATAGGAGCACTATTATAGTAGTTATATTCTTGTACATAGGGGGCAGTATTATAGTAGTTATATTCTTGTACATAGGGACAGTATTATAGTAGTTATATTCTTGTACATAGGAGCAGTATTATAGTAGTTATATTCTTGTACATAGGAGCAGTATTATAGTAGTTATATTCTTGTACATAGGGGACAGTATTATAGTAGTTATATTCTTGTACATAGGGGGCAGTATTATAGTAGTTATATTCTTGTACATAGGGGGCAGTATTATAGTAGTTATACTTATTAATAAATGCTGTGTGTTAATCTGAAGAACAGAGCACCATCACATTAGGTGAAATCTTTCAGCCCATATCCAAAATTAAACATTCTTGACACCATGTTGTAAACAAGATGATGATGATTAAATCCACTGCATTTTTTTTTTTTTAGTAAAACAATTCTGAAAAGTTAAGCAATTTTCTATATACTTTGTAGCAGTTCGTTGCTATTTTCCCATCCTCTCGCGGTGAGGACACGTATAGTCTACATGCAGAGGCTCATTGTGAACGGCTTCTATTAAAATTCTGGTAACATGAATATAACAGTTCCTTTTGCCTGACCACAAGCAGATTTATGCAAGATAATACAATGTAATTACATAAACCCACCTATACCATTGATTTACATCAGACACTTACGTTAGGTCTTCGGTACCAGCCATAGACATATCTAGAGTTTGACACCAGCATAAAATCACAGAGGTTTCCAGTAAGGTTCTTACACCAGGACGCAATGGAGAGGACTGAGGGTCCGGCCGGGATTGCCCCGAGATCTACTAAATCTGGTATAGATCATGGATATAAAAGTAATCCTAGCGGTGGCAACCGCAGTCCACAGCCATAGGGCATCTCTGGGAGAAGGTCCTGGCCGCCTGCCGCAAAGATTAATATCAAAAGGTCATTCCCTGCCAGCTGCGACCAAGCGGTATAAAAATAGCGCCATCCGATGCATCATTCCGTTATTTCAGGTACCTGGTGCACCCCACCCCCATCCCCCAGGATCCCCACCTGTAGCGCCTCCAAATGGAAAATTAAAGCAATGCACACTCTGGCCCCCCCAAAAAAATGGGTTTTCAAAAACAAGACAACCTTTTCCAAAATGAACCAATAATAGTCGCACTTGCAACAATGTATTTGTTGTTTGTAAATTACACTGTTCCTAGGTTCTAAAGTCTCAGCTGTCACCACTAGGGGGCGATTTGGGTGAAATTCTAAATTTGAATCCTCTACAAATGGCCACCTAGTGGTGACGATAGGCTGCAAAGATTTGTTAGAGATGCGTTACTGGTGTAAGGAACTGTACTAGAAAAAGGCTCCAAATCCTTTATCCCTTTGTTTAGTCAGAATATAACACAGTAATTCTAGTTTTCTTGTAATTAAAAAGGTGCATAGAAGACACAGATCATCAACATTAATAAAAAGGTTTCTAATGTGATCCGTGCATCAGTCATCACATGCGATAAGTGCTATACAGCTGCAGCTGGGATAAGACGTCTATATGAACGGCTCTCAAAGGAAGCAGATTTAAATGGTTGATTTTACAAGACGGCGCGCTGACAGCGTGAAAGAAAAGCAATGGATCTGATCTATTTAAATAGCACAATGGCCTCCAAATCTTTTAGTGCTGACCTTGAAATACAGACTCCCTGATAGAGCTGTTCTTATTACAGCAGTGCCATCTAGTGGTAGAAAATGGAAGTGTTAGTGCAGTGCATAACATCAAGCGCAGTATTATAGCAGTTGTATTCTTGTACATAGGGGGCAGTATTATAGTAGTTATATTCTTGTACATAGGGGGCAGTATTATAGTAGTTATATTCTTGTACATAGGGGGCAGTATTATAGTAGTTATATTCTTGTACATAGGGGGCAGTATTATAGTAGTTATATTCTTGTACCTAGAAGCAGTATTATAGTAGTTATATTCTTGTACATAGGAGGCAGTATTATAGTAGTTATATTCTTGTACATAGGGGGCAGTATTATAGTAGTTATATTCTTGTACATAGGAGCAGTATTATAGTAGTTATCCTTGTGGCCATTCTTATCTCTAATGTACATTTAATTTTGGGGTTAACTCCATTCCCCCCCCACCCTTTCCAAATTTCTCCATATGAAATAAAACTCAAGGCTTTTCTGTGTTGAGCACCGGTTTAATATATAAAAGGGTATATAAACTGTACATTTGTCAGACACTTCATTTAATTTATAAAATCGCAATATATATTTTCTTTATTTATATCAAGCATTTACATATACAGTACAGACCAAAAGTTTGGACACACCTCATTTAAAGATTTTTCTGTATTTTCATGACTATGAAAATTGTACATTCACACTGAAGGCATCAAAACTATGAATTACCACATGTGGAATTATATACTTAACAAAAAAGTGTGAAACAACTGAAAATATGTCTTATATTCTAGGTTCTTCACAGTATCCACCTTTTGCTTTGATGACTGCTTTGCACACTCTTGGCATTCTCTTGATGAGCTTCAAGAGGTAGTCACCGGAAATGGTTTTCACTTCACAGGTGTGCCCTGTCAGGTTTAATAAGTGGGATTTCTTGCCTTATAAATGGGGTTGGGACCATCAGTTGTGTTGTGCAGAAGTCTGGGGGATACACAGCTGATAGTCCTACTGAATAGACTGTTAGAATTTGTATTATGGCAAGAAAAAAGCAGCTAAGTAAAGAAAAACGAGTGGCCATCATTACTTTAAGAAATGAAGGTCAGTAAGTGCGAAAAAATTGGGCAAACTTTGAAAGTGTCCCCAAGTGCAGTTGCAAAAACCATCAAGCGCTACAAAGAAACTGGCTCACATGAGGACTGCCCCAGGAAAGGAAGACCAAGAGTCACCTCTGCTTCTGAGGCTAAGTTTATCCGAGTCACCAGCCTCAGAAATCGCAGGTTAACAGCAGCTCAGATTAGAGACCAGGTCAATGCCACACAGAGTTCTAGCAGCAGACACATCTCTACAACAACTGTTAAGAGGAGACTTTGTGCAGCAGGTCTTCATGGTAAAATAGCTGCTAGGAAACCACTGCTAAGGACAGGCAACAAGCAGAAGAGACTTGTTTGGGCTAAAGAACACAAGGAATGGACATTAGACCAGTGGAAATCTGTGCTTTGGTCTGATGAGTCCAAATTTGAGATCTTTGGTTCCAACCACTGTGTCTTTGTGTGACGCAGAAAAGGTGAACGGATGGACTCTACATGCCTGGTTCCCACCGTGAAGCATGGAGGAGGAGCTGTGATGGTGTGGGGGGTGCTTTGCTGGTGACACTGTTGGGGATTTATTCAAAATTGAAGGCATACTGAACCAGCATGGCTTCCACAGCATCTTGCAGCGGCATGCTATTCCATCCGGTTTGCGTTTAGTTGGACCATCATTTATTTTTCAACAGGACAATGACCCCAAACACACCTCCAGGCTGTGTAAGGGCTATTTGACCAAGAAGGAGAGTGATGGGGGGGCTACGCCAGATGACCTGGCCGCCACAGTCACCAGACCTGAACCCAATCGAGATGGTTTGGGGTGAGCTGGACCGCAGAGTGAAGGCAAAAGGGCCAACAAGTGCTAAGCATCTCCGGGAACTCCTTCAAGATTGTTGGAAGACCATTTCCGGTGACTACCTCTTGAAGCTCATCAAGAGAATGCCAAGAGTGTGCAAAGCAGTCATCAAAGCAAAAGGTGGCTACTTTGAAGAACCTAGAATATAAGACATATTTTCAGTTGTTTCACACTTTTTTGTTAAGTATATAATTCCACATGTGTTAATTCATAGTTTTGATGCCTTCAGTGTGAATGTACAATTTTCATAGTCATGAAAAGGCGTGTCCAAACTTTTGGTCTGTACTGTATGTATTCTGGCTGTTGGCCAGGATGATTCCTCTAAAACAAAACCAGCAGAATAAAATCACCATATTGTAAAATGTAAAAGAAACATAAAACAGCTGCGGTGTAAAATCTTAGAATATTTGTTAAAAGAAAAAAATAAAATAAAGTTATACATAAAACTCTTTAGTGCAGGGTCGTCCTTGTATCGTTTCCTGGAGACGCAGAGGTTTGGATTTTGGTATTGACAGTCACATAGATGGTGGCGGTATTCCCCCCCCCCTCTGGTCATAGTATCAGTCTTTGATTAATTATTTTTCTGTTAATTTCTGCCAGCGCCACTGAAAACACAAAAGCCTTTTCGTCCGATAGGTTGGCGTACATGTCCACCTCCTTCTCCTGTTTCTCTACAAAAAAAAAAAAAAAAAAAAAAAAAGAAGTGAGATGCTTCATATGCAGTTATTTAAGAAACAAAAAGAAAACAGGCAACAATAAGAACCCAGCATTAAGTGTTCCCTGCAGCACCCCCAGAGGTCAAATGAAGAATTACATGAATCCCAATGAAGTCAATGGGCTGGGTGTAACGCTGGGTCCTCCAGAGAGATCAGTTCTTTGTGGCAGCTCATCTCTGGGATGTATCACTGAGAAAAGTCTGGGAAAGCTGTGACGCAATATGGAGGCCATATTATTTATTCCACAGCATTGCAACTAATTACCCATTTTCTTAATTTAGCACCCAGAATTTTTTTTTTTTTCCCCCCAAACATAAAAATTGCTTTCCTGATACGAGGCAGCAATCATAACCCTGCAAATATAAAGAAAAACGGTTCTTTGACTGGGTTAAGTACAACATTTAAAAGGGGCTTTCTTAAACACTGATGGACTGACAATATCACTTTGATCTCCCCCACCGATCAGTTTGTTTTTTTTTTGAGCCAGGAATAGCGCCAATCATATTGTTGTGGCCATGCCTAGTACTGCAGCTCAATCTCACACAGCACCAGACACAGCACCAGACACAGCACCAGACACAGCACCAGACACAGCACCAGACACAGCACCAGACACAGCACCAGACACAGCACCAGACACAGCACCAGACACAGCACCAGACACAGCACCAGACACTGCACCAGACACTGCACCAGACACTGCACCAGACACTGCACCAGACACTGCACCAGACACTGCACCAGACACTGCACCAGACACTGCACCAGACACTGCACCAGACACTGCACCAGACACTGCACCAGACACAGCACCAGACACAGCACCAGACACAGCACCAGACACAGCACCAGACACAGCACCAGACACAGCACCGTTTCTCTATAATTCACTGATCTTGGGCTGGCAGAAGCTGGAGCTCCACTACTTTGATACCTTACAGATGGGCCATCAATATTACAGACCTGGAAAGCCCCTTTTAAAAGGAAATGATCAAAACAATAAAAAGGTTAAGAACAAGTGATGTAACAACATAGACATACACGTATACAATATGGAAACCCCTTTAAAAAAAAGACGCCACTACCCTAATATACTTAGGAAGGTGACCCAGACTAGAAGATGATTACAGCCGAATTCTGATTTTTGCCCTTAGTGGTCAGGACACAACCGTGAAGGGCAGAGGGATTTCTTAGCTCTAATAAGCAGAATTTTGAATGCAGCTTTGGATGTGACCAGAGTACAAGACCTGATGCAGCTTATAGGACCTGAAGTCATTACAGCTCCCCCCCCACCACAGAGAAGCGCCGACCGCGGCCAATAAACAGCGACAGTAAAGAACAATATGGCGACATTTATCATCGGACGAAGACATACACAGAAGTGACACAAAGTAACATCTTATAAGACAAATGTAACAGTTTCTACAAAACATGGATGTAACAAACAGTACAGCAAAGGGGAAGATGACGGCATTACAGGATGATGCACATTTAAAGGGACAGTGCGTATCAGTGGGATTTTTCACTTGCTGTTACCCCCCATAAATTCCAGGAGTGCCTTGCTTTTTGTCATACTGTACAGGATTTTTTTTTTTTTTTTGGTCTTCAGGTCACTGGTGTTTTTTTTTTTTTTTGTGGAGGAGACCAGGAAGCGACACAATTATTTATAAGGAAAATAAAATATTTAATATAAAAAAAAAAAAAAAACAACAACAACCGATGCTTTTCCGAGCAATTGCCGCCCCTACAATTGCTCCCAAGCAGTTACATTACCTTCTCCCATCCACTGCTGCCTCCGGCTCCCGCGGTCTCCCCGCTGCGCTCTCGCGTCTTCGCCGTATCTCGCCGCCGTCCCTTCAGCTCCGGAGTCCTTGCCGCTCCTCCCTGCTGCCGAGCAAGACTAATGGGTTAGGGTCAAGCTGCGTGAGGGGAGATGGGGGTGACGTGTGGCTGGTGATGGGGGGGGGGGGGTGCGGGATTAGACAAAAAGGTGGGAACCACAAGGTGAGATAAGCGGAAGCACAGTGCCCCCTGGTGGCTGCCCTGCTCTATCCAAAAGTAGGACATGGTGGGAGAAGGAGAAATTGGCATGATTTAGAAATAGTGAGGGTTAGGCGGCATTAATGCGGTTCTCCACGTTTGGGGACTTTTTTTTTATATATATATATATATATATTTTTTTTTTTTTTTGGCTAAAAATCATTTTTGGCAATTCAGCTTTTATTAAAAATGTTGCACCGTCTGCCTTTTACAGTCTCTGTTTTGCACTGTCTATTGCTGGCTGCAGAATGAGTTAACTGAGAATCCATCAGTGAGCTCACTAAAAAGGATTCATTTAGAGTTGTTGCCTTTTTTTTCCAACCCATCTGCAAAATAAATTTATTCTTGGCGGTTCCATCTGGACTTTTCCTAAAAGTTACATAAAATGTAACGATGCTATAAATAAAACATTATGAAAAAAAAAAAAAAAAAAAAGATTCATCATGACCATGATGGTGAAAGTTTTATCAAATGCAACAAAGTTTTTTTTTTTAAGGTTTTGCTCCTTTAATTTAACCATTTACCTTTCTCTTCCTCCTGTTTCTTGGTGGCCGCTGTCTTCGGCCGCCCCCTCCCGCGGCGGATGGGGTCCGACTGGCTGTTGGATCGGGACCTTCTCCTGTTTTCCAAGTCTTTCCGGACCGTGGAGATTATCCGCTCTCTCTTGATTCGCTCTGTCCTCCGCCTCTTGGGATCGGAGCGGTTTTCTGTAGGAAGTGAATAAAGGGGGTTTACATTGGGGGGTCCTCAATTTTTAAAGCCGATTTCATTTCTGTCTCATCTGGAAATTGGATGTAACTGGACGTCGACCGATCAAGTGGCCAAGATGGTCGGTAGAATTTCAGTCTCGGGCCGGACAGACGGCACAAAAGTTCACGTATGAAAAAACGCGAGACTCCATGTGCTGCCGAGGAAATGCTGGATAAGGTGTATAGTACTGCAAGGACGGCAGGAGACCCCCCCTGACATACCGGAGGTGGGGGGCACTCGCTCCATCTGTCTCCCGTGCAGAAGTCTCCGGCTGATGAAGATATAACCACACGGACAAGACTTACAGGCAACAGGCACCTGGAAAACAGAAGAAGGCAGTGGGCAATGGGGAGAACTACAAGATCCAGCATAACTCAAGACATTACATGCTGCTCAGTGAGTGTATCTAAGCCTATCATGTGTGATACTGACTGCTAAATCAATGTATCTAAGCCTATCATGCAACAGTATGCTGCTGAGCCCATGTATCCAAGGTTATTATGTGTGATACTGTCAGATGAGCTGGTGTACCTAAGCCTATCTGTGCAATACCAACGGCTACACCAATGTATCTAAGCCTATCATGTGACCGTGTGCAGCTGACCCAATGTATCTAAGCTGTTGTGTGATGTGTGATGCCGTCTGCTGAGTTAGTGTATCTAAGCTCCCCATATGACAGTGTGCGGCTGAGGCAATGTATCTAAGCCTGTAATACATGATACTGTCTGCTAAATCAATGTATCTAAGCCCATCATGTGGCAGCCCATGTATCTAAGCTTATCACATGTGATATTACAGTGGTCTGCAGAGGCAATGTATCTAAGCCTGTAATGCATGATGCAGTCTGCTAAATCAATGTATCTAAGCTTATGTCACAGTGTGCTGCTGAGCCCATGTATCTAAGATTTTCACGCGTGATGCTCCCTGCAGAGTTGGGGTATCTAAGCTCATCATCATATGACAGTGTGCTGCTGAGGCAATGTATCTAAGCTCACCAGCTTTTCGTATGCGATACAGTTTTCTATGCCAATGTATTCTGCGGAGCCCATGTATCCAAGCTTGACAAGCGACACTGCACTCCTCAGACATTGTATCTGAGCCTAAGGTGTGATACTGTCTGCTGAGCTGGTGTATCTAAGGCAGTGATAGTCACTCAGTACCCACAGTATGAAGGCAAATTCCCATATTGAATATTTCCCCATTTTTTTTTTTTATACTTGTTAACTACAATCATTTGTGTTAAAACAAAAATCCTAAAAAAGTAAAACTTCAAATACGGGGAAAGTTTTTCTTTACACTGGCGCTATATCAGCTAGTAACCACTAGATGGCACAATTGTCAATGCAATCTGAAAGAAGCCAATTGTATCATTATCTAACAAACAATTAACAAATGTAACAAGGTAATAAAAAGCTGAATGTCTCTCCTCCTTCTTCCCATTTTGTGGTTAAATAGAAGGAAAAAGCAGCTGAAACATGAAAATATGCACCCAGAGGGGGCACAAAGTAAAACCACCAACCAAAATGTGCCCTGTATTAGTTAAAGACCCCCATCATGCCTCCAATCTATTATTTTACTCTCAAGGAGCCCAAGATGACCTGTGTTCATTGCAACACAGCCCAGCAACTCAACAGTTAAGTAAAAGCAGCATCAATAAGATGCAGCGTCCCCCTAGGCTTGGGCTGAGCCTCTCGCAAGAATTGCTAACTATTGCATATTGTGTGCTCATGCCGCGTCCCCATGGGGCAGAGACTGGCGCTGAGACTGGCGCGCAGACTGCAGAGAGTGGGGTTTCCTTTAAATAAGTGAAAGGATAGAGCGGTGTCTGCTGGTACTGGATCTGGGAGGGGTGACCCGTCCAGCATGGCAGGAGGGAAAAATAGAAAAACCTAAAGCTGCTGTGTCACTGGTATCGGCACCCTTTACATTAATTTAGTATGGAAACACATTTTGACTCGTCTGTGGTAAATCACAAAAGAGATTCACCTGTGATTAATTATCCGAGCCCATGTGACATGAATTAGCCAATGACTTCACCGTTTTAAAAAGCCACATGGTAGGTCCTGTTCCTTTGTCACAATAGTGAGGACAAAGGAGCTGTCTGAGGACATCAGAACTGCTATTATTAGCAAACAGTAGACTTTCAAAGGGTATAAGGCCATCTCCAAAGACCTTGGTATCCCCCAGTTTCAACAGTGTGCAATGTTATTAAGAAGTTTGCAAAGCATGGAACCGTCAAGAACCTCCCTGGACGTGAGGGAAAGAGGAAAATTGACAACAGATGTCTTCGATGGTTGGTGCGAATGGTGGAAAACACCCCACGTCAAACATCCAAAGACCTGAAGGCCAACCTGGAACAGTCTGGGGTCATGGTTTCAACAAGTACCATATGCAGCACACTAAACCAAGCAGAGATTAAAGGGCAAAGGCCAAGGAAGAAACCATTTCTGAAGAAGAATGACTGATCTTTGCCAAAGAGCACCTTGAAAAACCACAATCCTGCTGTGGACAGATGAAACAAAAATAGAGCTTTTTGGCAATGCAAAGCAACAGTTTTTACAGACGGCGCAAAGAAGCTTAAAAGGAAAAAGAACACCTTACCAACAGTTAAGCATGGTGGAGGATCTGGTACTGGAGGCCTTGACTGTACCACAGGAATCATGAAATCAGAGAATTATCAAGAGATTTTAGAGCGAAATGTCCTACCCAGTTTATGAAAACTTGGTTTGAGTTGAAGACAATGACCCAAAGCACGCATCCAAAAGTACACAGGAATGGTTGAAAAAGAAACAATGGACAGTTTTAAAATGGCCAGCAATGAGTCCTGACCTCAATCCCAATGAAAATCTTTGGGGGTGAGACGAAATCTCCCATTGGGAAAAAGAACCCTGCAAACATTCAAGAGCTCGAACCAACTGCAAAGGAAGAATGGGAGGAAATTCCAGCTGAGAAGTGCAAGAAGCTTATAGATGGCTACAAGAAATGTCTGGAGGCTGTCAGCAATGCCAAAGGGTGGGCAACCAAGTATTAATTAGGGGGTCTTTTTTGCTGCACATTCTGTTTCTTCTTTGAAATTGCAACATGGAAGTTGAAAAACAATATTTTATTGTTGTATTACTTTGGACCACTGATTAAAAAGTCCTTAGGATATAACTTTGTACAATATCTTCAGAAATAAATGAAAATGGACCAGTCTACGAAAAAAAAATGAACGGTTAGAAGCTACAACTCCCAGCATGGCAGAGTTTCCACCATCCACAATCCATAGATTGCAGAGTTCTGCTTGATGATCTGATAATCGTTTTAGTTATTATTGCAGGACCGGCGCCAGCTGCCCGCTGCGGGGAGCCTCAATTCTTGGAACGCGAGCCGAGGATCATGACTAAACACAGATCCTGGAAAACAAAATTCAGCAGACGGAAATAAAATTCCATAGCTGGAAAAAATGTAACAAGTTGTTGCATAAGAGCCAGGAACGTGGTGAGAAGCCGGGCCAGACGCTGCAGCTCCGTCCCGAGAGGCGATGTTCTGTCTATGGTCTCAATTCACTTACCATAGACTTCAATGCAAGTCACAAGCGCCTGCATTTCGTTTTTTTTTTTACTGCAGAATCGCAACCTTAAAGAAGTTGCGCGATACCAAGTTGCACAAATGTTTTCGGTTGTGCGACTTGTCTGAGTATTGCTGTCAAACATCACATCACCTTGTAGCCCCCCCCCCAACCTAATAGATGCCAGACTTGCCCGTTTACATGGACCATGAGACCCTTAACCGCCCTCCACACTGGACACCTCTTCCTATTAACCTGGAATTCCCTAATAGGACCCTGGGAAGCAGGTGTATTACCGCAACTCTTTTTTTGGGATTATAGAGAAGTTGTGTCAAGTTGAAATTTTTGCCACACAGCAGTGTTACTACTACGGCTTCAGAAACATTGTGGGAAAATCCTTGAAATGTGAAGAAGTCATGTATCTTCATTATGCTGCAATCAGACAGCACTAGGCATTATATAATGTGCAGCTTAAATACAGTAAGTCCGGTGCCAACGATGAAGCGACATTGTAATGTGTGGGGTCACAGAGAGGCAATACTGAACATGTCCATCTCTAAACATTGTATAAATACATTACTGATCCTGAATTACATCCTGTATTATACCCCAGAGCTGCACTCACTATTCTGCTGGTGCAGTCACTGTGTACATACATTACTGATCCTGAGTTACATCCTGTATTATACTCCAGAGCTGCACTCACTATTCTGCTGGTGCAGTCACTGTGTACATACATTACATTACTGATCCTGAATTACATCCTGTATTATACCCCAGAGCTGCACTCACTATTCTGCTGGTGGAATCACTGTGTACATACATTACATTACTGATCCTGAGTTACATCCTGTATTATACTCCAGAGCTGCACTCACTATTCTGCTGGTGCAGTCACTGTGTACATACATTACTGATCCCGAGTTACCTCCTGTATTATACTCCAGAGCTGCACTCACTATTCTGCTGGTGCAGTCACTGTGTACATACATTACATTACTGATCCTGAGTTACATCCTGTATTATACCCCAGAGCTGCACTCACTATTCTGCTGATGCAGTCACTGTGTACATACATTACATTACTGATCCTGAGTTACATCCTGTATTATACTCCAGAGCTGCACTCACTATTCTGCTGGTGCAGTCACTGTGTACATACATTACATTACTGATCCTGAGTTACATCCTGTATTATACCCCAGAGCTGCACTCACTATTCTGCTGGTGCAGTCACTGTGTACATACATTACATTACTGATCCTGAATTACATCCTGTATTATACCCCAGAGCTGCACTCACTATTCTGCTGGTGCAGTCACTGTGAACTTACACTACTTAGATGGGCTGTACAGGACTGGAAATACATAGCGGCTTTCTACCAAAGACAGTGCCACACGTATTCCATAGGCTGTTTCCGGTATTGCAGATTCGCACCATTGAAGTGAACAGGACTGAGCTATAATCCCAAACTGAACCCATCAGTAATCACGGCTCTGTGTTTGGAATAAAGCAGCCATGTCTATCTGAACCTGTACAACCTCTTCCAAGGGGATTTCCAGTCCTACGGAGCAGATCAGAGGACAGAATTCCAGCGGTGATTACATTACAACGCGCTCTTTGTTTCCTGTTACAACTATTATTTCCAACAAACCAAGAGCAGAAAATATCCTTGTAAACCATAATGGAGCGAAACAATAGATTTATAGATTTGAAACACGCACGCTGCCCCTAGTGTTGAAATAAAGAAATACACATAGGGCTTGGGCTTTACATAAATAAAAGTTTTGAGTCGTTAATGAAAAAGTTCTTAAAACTTCATAATAGGAATAATGTGTAATCCCGTGGGCAGTTCAGATCAGAGGAGAAACAATGTGGACACAAAGCCTTTGTGAAATACATTGTTTCAGCCACATGCAATATTCCACCACAATCCACTTCACTTTTTCCATTACGCTAGTGTTCATACAAGAGGTCCATTAGGTGTGCGATAATGTTACAATGTATGAATTTGATGCCCGATGGTCCAAATGTGGGGGGGGGGGTCCACAATATTACGCACGGTATTAATAGACAATTATAACAAAATCCGCTGATGTAGCACTAGACAGAAATCTACGTTCTCCTGGTGGTAAAAGGAGGCTGCAAACTGCATTACCAAATATTCTGCACTTAATAATAAATATATTGATTAAAATAATTTGTATAATATTCACACTGCAAAAAAAATATATATTCAGAAAAGGTACAAAAAAATAAATAAATAAATAAAGAAAGAAAAATGGAGGTTGGAACCTTTCTGCACTATTACTAATTATATATATATATATATATATATATATATATATATATATATATATATATATATATATATATATATATATATTAGTATAATATTCACAATGCACAAAGGATAAAGAGCAAAATTAGTTGCAAAACTGTACAATAAAAAAAAAAAAAAAATGGAGGCTGGAATGTTTCTGCACGTATTATTTTATATATTACACTATATATATATATTTTTTTGTAAAATTTATAAAGTGTAATATTCAGATTGCAGAGGATAAACAAAAAAACCCCCACAACTTTTCACTCCCCCCCCCCCCCCCCCACAATATAAGGTCTCCTTTCCTTAGCCTGTACAGTATGAGGCCCAGACATGTGTAGCTTATACACAGCTCAGCACAATGTGAGCGCCTAGTGTTAACCCCTCCCACCCTGCAGAGCTCTCACTTCCCTCTCTTCACTGTGACTCCTCCAGAAAAAAAAAAAAAAAAACACAAACAGCCCTTAACAGTAATAACTGTTCTCACAGTGCAAAGACCTGAAACCTGAGCTCAGCTTCCACATCACAGAGGAGGTCACCCTGCTCTACTGTATGTACAGGATGTAGGACACCAGCAATTACTACACCTTCCCACTCCCAGTACTGGAATCTGGGGGAGGGGAAAGCAAAATATCACCTTAAATGGGGAAAAAAAAAATATATATATTTATTAATATTTATTTTTTATAAAAAGGCACAAAAACACACACTAACCCCTCAATGTAGAGGCTATGGCCACTTTATCTACATGATGTAGGACACCAGTAATTACTACACTCCTCCAGCAGAGGAATCTGAGGAAGGGGTGGGGGGGGGGGGGACAAGATAACATCACCTTAAATAAAAATAAGTAAATAACACAAAACACACCAACCCCCTAGGCTGAGGCCTCTTTATCTACAGGACATCAGTACACACTCACAGGAACTAGAGGAAATACATATTTATACACAAACAAGTCAATATTTATATATACACTAAACAAACATATTAACCCCTCTGTGTCTGGGTGGCGGCCAAAATATGTACAGGACTTGGATCGTCAGAAATTATTATACCCCCCCCCCCCCCACCACCAAGTCTGGAGGGGAAAGAAGATGAAGTCACCTAATAGTAGAAGCAAAAAGCAGTACAAATAAATAAAATATATAATAATAATAAATAATAATAATAATATACAAACACAGTAGGATGTTGTAAAGTGAGGGGTTAATGTCTGTGTATATAGTTATTACACATACATACATTAACCCCTGCCTTTACAACATCCTATAGTTACCAGACCCCATTCACCTCCTAGAAATGAAGCCCCCCCCCAGCATAGTCGATGCTATAATTAACCCCTTCATTCCTGCACCAGCCTGCCATTTCCTGTAGCTCATCTGATCCATAATATATATATATTATAGGACACATTTATAACATATTTATACAATATCTCATTAGAAACATAATAAGGAAAGGAAAAAATGGATAAAAAAAAAAAAAATTGCACAAAATCGGTTACTAATTAGACAAAATGAAGGTGTCTCCTCCTCGGTATTGGGGCAGGTAACAACGTGGGAGATCCCCCCCCCTGAGGAGATAATACATAGTATCACCCATAGAGAATAGCCTCATGCTGACAGTGCCACAGACTAGCAGAGCCTGGCAGCTGCCCCGCCCCCTGCAGGGTGCCCGGCGGGGTGACCCGGCGCAGCTCGGGCTCTCAGCCCTCCTCACCTGTTGGTCGCACTGCGGGCAGGACTTGGTGGCCATCTTCACTTTCTTGGCTCTGGCCGCGGACATGCTCCCTCTCGCAGGGGCGCGTTCACATCGCTCGCCCCCGACGACATAAACTCCCCCCTCCCCGCCTCTAGTGGACGCGCCTCTGTGATGGCGTAGGACGGCAAACTCTCATTGGCTCACGGCGGGTAGAATGGGGCGTGTCCTAAGAATCAATCAAACGTGTGCGCTCCAGGGTTTCAGTGTACACACAGCAGCCAATCAGATTACAGCTTTGTTTCTACAACCTCCTTAGCAAGGACCTGATTGGCTGGCGTCAGCAGCGCTGATACATTTTGTTACAAATGTATCACTGAGGAGTCATGTGACCTACTGATTGATAAATACTGGGTTCTCACTTCCTACACGCAGCATTTCTTCTTCTTCCTCAGTTTTGTAGCTTTTTATATAGAAGCCTAAGAAGTAAATCACAATCTAATGAGGGGAAATATTGATTTATGTCACCTGTATTTAATAAATCTATCATATTCTCCATATTGGGTCATCTTCGGCTATAACACTTATGCTTTTTTTATTTTTTATTTTAACTTGCTGAAGTGAGAAGTGGGACTTTTTTGGGGGGACTTTTTAACCCATTATCTACCATGTGTCCTTTTTTTGGGGACGCCTAATTTTTTGCTTCTAGCAACTAAGATTTTCTAATTAGGTCCCCAAAAAAAATATGAAAATTGCTAATTTGGCAAGTAATGGGTTAAAAAGACACAAATCATAAATCTGGCTTTTCCCTATTTCCGCAGTTAACCACGCCGCCGACTTTCCCAATTCCATTTAACCCCTTCACGCCCCCTGACATACACGTACATAAGCATAAAGGCTCATTCACACGTCACTGTTTTTTCACGTACGAGAAAAACGGACGTATTTTTTTTATTTTTTTATCAGAGTTTGGTCTGAGCGTCACCAGTTTTTCTCGTATGTGGAAACAAAAAAACAAACAAAAAAATCTCTATTCTTTTTCCTATCAAGCAGTTCGTGATAATCGAATGCCATCTGAGTTCTGTCTGATTTTTTTTTTCACGGACCGACTTGCGGCTTTGATCTGGCGCTGGAACAGTATCAGACTTCATGATTTTTTGTGTGGACTGATCGGATCGGCAAAAAATCCACCAAAAAATCATGGCCCTATTCATTATTATTAAACACGGATAGTAATCGTACGGAAAAACGGACGTCCCTGTAAGTAGTTCGGATTGAGCCCAATACATACAGGGAAATGAAACATGTCAGTTGCAGTTTAACCATTTAGATCATTCGCTGAAAGAGGAATTTAAAGCGCCACTCCAGTGGTTTTGATTGCAGCGCTGGAGTGGTGCTACTCATTTATGTTCTCTGACCATAGTCTTATCAGTCGCTGTCTTCAGCTCTTCTTGGCGCCGCACCAGTCCTGCGCCGCCACCTTGTGACCGCAATGTCTGATTGACCATAAGTCAGGGGTAACAGTCACACGGTCATTCAGGCTCTCATAGACTTATATTGAGTTGTGACTTCCAGCTCTCAAGCCAAACACTGGAGTGATCCGGCAGGTCACAAACTGCAGAAGATGAGCAGAGTGGCGCTGGGAACAGATGAAGACGGTGGCTGATGATTATAATACTAGGGAAAGGAAACATTAGTGGCACCACTCCAGAGAGAAATAAAAAAAAATGCTGGAGTGGTGCTATAACCATTTAGATCAGAGGCATTTAAATAGTTTGGTTGGTGTGTACCTGCACCCATCAATCCCTCCATGACACAATCAGGAGTGCCGATTGGGTTTCCTTGCGGCTGGGCTTAATCAGAGATTGTCATTTTCACTATATACTGCAATACTGTCGCATTCCAATCTAAAGTATAACCAACCAAACAATCACAGGTTAAAGTCCCCAAAAATAGATAAAAAAAAAAAAAGTGAAAATAAAAAAAATGTGTTTGAAAATAAAAAATTATATTAAAATTTAAATCAACCCACTTTTACCAAATAAAATATGGAAAAAAAAATATATGTTTGGTATTGTCGCCGCCATAAAAGTCAGTAATATAAAAATATATAAATTAACCAACCTAAACGGTTCAATCAAGTGGACAAAAAAAAAGAAACAAAAAGCCAAATTATGCAAGAAAATGCGATCAAATTGTCATATGTGCCCCAAAGCAATATTAATAAATACTCAGCTCGACCTGCAATAAACAGCGACAAAAAAAAAATAATTAGAAGCTTTCAAGTCTCAGGAAATTGTGACAATGGTGACATTCAAAACTTCCTCTCGTCTCACAATAAACGGACTGAAGAATAGAAAAGTATAAAATAATGAAAATAAATTATATTCACCTTACCAATGCTCCATCACTATTGTACCAGAGCTTCTGATCTCTCTGGTCCAGATGAACTTGTGACCGCTGCAGCCAATCACACCACCCAGACCCAATAGGATGTTTGGAGACCGGCGGGGGATCCTTGGCAGCATTGGAACAGGAGTGATGACAGACTGGTAAGATAATACTTTGATATTTTACAGCATTCTGGGTGATTTTATACCTCCCTTAATGTTAATTCTTACTTGTAACAGTTTCAATATTTTTTCAACTATTTGATTTTTTTTCACATCTCTATTATATTTAAATGTATCATTATTATATTGTATATTAGATTTATTTATACTCTAATTGTTGTTTATATGACATTTATATTTATCGTATTTATAGTTATCATATTTATTGTTTTATATTATATTTATATTGTATTCATTGTTATTACATTTATATTATTTATCAGAATTATTCATCTGTTATAGACAAGAAGTGAAGCAGTTGACCATTGCAACCGACCAAAGAGGTGCATTGAAGCTGGGCTGTGATTGGCTACCACTGGGTTTATACCGAGTGCTGTAGTTTCCACATTTCACCACCAGAGGGCGGTGCAGGCACTGATGCCCAGCTTGTGGCTGCGCACGGGTCACGTGGTGCTGGCATCCCTCAGTCACTGCGCTGAGACGTCGGGTCGGACATGAAGGTCCGCTCCGCGCTCCGGGATCTCCTGCGGGGCCGGACATACAGCAGCTCCGCCGCCGGGGCCCCCGCTGTCCGCCCTGCCCGGGACAGGATCCTCACCCTGCAGTCCATGAACCCGCAGGTCCGGGCGGTGGAGTACGCGGTGCGTGGACCCATCGTGATGAAAGCCGGGGAGATCGAGAAGGAGCTGCAGCAGGTGAGGCAGTGCGGGGGGGACTACAGGTGCCAGCAGGGCTCTGACATCCAGCACCAGGAGGCTCCATGTCCCAGAATCAGGAGGATGACCCCGGGGGCAGCAGAGCCCAGCTTGTCCGGCCAGTGCAGCCGCCTCCGCTCTGCTGCATCTGCCTGATTGCATCATCCGCTGCTGCCTGCAGACCCCCGGCAGCTGCTGCCGCCCCCCGCTGACACCGCACTGCTCCTATACTGGGGTCACACAGGGCACAGGGGGGCGCACAGCTGCCGACAGGACTCATAGGGTTAACAGGGGGCAATCTCTCTCGCTCTCTTTTTCTTTTCTTCTCTTTTCTTCTCTTTTCTTCTCTTTTCTTCTCTTTTCTTTTCTTTTCTTCTCTCTCTCTCTTCTCTTTCTTCTCTCTCTCTTCTCTTTTCTTCTCTCTCTCTCTTCTCTTTTCTTCTCTCTCTCTCTTCTCTTTTCTTCTCTCTCTCTCTTCTCTTTTCTTCTCTCTCTCTCTCTTCTCTTTTCTTTCTCTCTCTCTCTCTTCTCTTTTCTTCTCTCTCTCTCTCTTCTCTTTTCTTCTCTCTCTCTCTTCTCTTTTCTTCTCTCTCTCTCTTCTCTTTTCTTCTCTCTCTCTCTCTTCTCTTTTCTTCTCTCTCTCTCTCTTCTCTTTTCTTCTCTCTCTCTCTCTTCTCTTTTCTTCTCTCTCTCTCTCTTCTCTTTTCTTCTCTCTCTCTCTCTTCTCTTTTCTTCTCTCTCTCTCTCTTCTCTTTTCTTCTCTCTCTCTCTTCTCTTTTCTTCTCTCTCTCTCTCTTCTCTTTTCTTCTCTCTCTCTCTCTTCTCTTTTCTTCTCTCTCTCTCTCTTCTCTTTTCTTCTCTCTCTCTCTCTTCTCTTTTCTTCTCTCTCTCTCTCTTCTCTTTTCTTCTCTCTCTCTCTCTCTCTTTTCTTCTCTCTTCTCTTTTCTTCTCTCTCTCTCTCTTCTCTTCTCTCTCTCTCTCTTCTCTTTTCTTCTCTCTCTCTCTTCTCTTTTCTTCTCTCTCTCTCTTCTCTTTTCTTCTCTCTCTCTCTTCTCTTTTTCTTCTCTCTCTCTCTCTTCTCTTTTCTTCTCTCTCTCTCTCTTCTCTTTTCTTCTCTCTCTCTCTCTTCTCTTCTCTCTCTCTCTCTTCTCTTTTCTTCTCTCTCTCTCTCTCTTCTCTTTTCTTCTCTCTCTCTCTTCTCTTTTCTTCTCTCTCTCTCTTCTCTTTTCTTCTTCTCTCTCTCTCTTCTCTTTTCTTCTCTCTCTCTCTTCTCTTTTCTTCTCTCTCTCTCTCTTCTCTTTTCTTCTCTCTCTCTCTCTTCTCTTTCTTTCTCTCTCTCTCTCTCTCTTCTCTTTTCTTCTCTCTCTCTCTCTTCTCTTTTCTTCTCTCTCTCTCTCTTCTCTTTTCTTCTCTCTCTCTCTCTCTCTTCTCTTTTCTTCTCTCTCTCTCTCTTCTCTTTTCTTCTCTCTCTCTCTCTTCTCTTTTCTTCTCTCTCTCTCTCTTCTCTTTTTCTTCTCTCTCTCTCTCTTCTCTTTTCTTCTCTCTCTCTCTCTTCTCTTTTCTTCTCCTCTCTCTCTTCTCTTTCTCTCTCTCTCTTTTCTTCTCTCTCTCTCTTCTCTTTTCTTCTCTCTCTCTCTCTTCTCTTTTCTTCTCTCTCTCTCTCTTCTCTTTTCTTCTCTCTCTCTCTCTTCTCTTTTCTTCTCTCTCTCTCTCTTCTCTTTTCTTCTCTCTCTCTCTCTTCTCTTTCTTCTCTCTCTCTCTCTTCTCTTTTCTTCTCTCTCTCTCTCTTCTCTTTTCTTCTCTCTCTCTCTCTTCTCTTTTCTTCTCTCTCTCTCTCTTCTCTTTTCTTCTCTCTCTCTCTCTTCTCTTTTCTTCTCTCTCTCTCTCTTCTCTTTTCTTCTCTCTCTCTCTCTTCTCTTTTCTTCTCTCTCTCTCTCTTCTCTTTTCTTCTCTCTCTCTCTCTTCTCTTTTCTTCTCTCTCTCTCTCCTTCTCTTTTCTTCTCTCTCTTTTGTTTTTTTCCATATTTTATCAACAGATTGTGCCTGTGACCTGCTGTCCTATACTTCTTACAAGTTGATACAATTGTATCCAGTGTGGCCTCCTGATACCTGAGCTGCACTGATACATTGTCACTATCAGGAGGGCAGAGATTGTGCTTTCCTTGTGTTTATCTCCAGTAGATCGAGGTCGGATGTGAGGCTATGTGCCCACATAGCAGATTTGATGCAGAGCGTTTTTGCCTCTCTCTGGCAGAAAAAAACACATGCAGATTTACATGAATTTTTCTGCCAGAGGCTGAGCGACGATGGTGAGGCTGAGCGACGATGGTGAGGCTGAGCGACGATGGTGAGGCTGAGCGACGATGGTGAGGCTGAGCGACGATGGTGAGGCTGAGCGACGAGGCTGAGAGATGATGAGGCTAATTGCTTAATTCTGTGGTGGGGGAGGGGGTAAATAACCCTCTTGGTGAACGAGCCTCCTGTCCGCGGTCTATTTCTGGCGCTGCGCGTGTGTATTAGACCATTTCTTGGCTCGCTTGCACGTCTTCTGCCTCACGAATCATTCCTGTAACTGTGGACAGAACAATAATCATTGATAGTCCCACTGCAACACCAGTCCGTCGCTAGTAACTCCCAGTGTTGACTGTTAAAGGGGGTCTTCCCATCTTCGTAATTGGGTTATTGTCGGATAGTACTTGTAAATCGAAGTAATTTTGCAATTTGCTGCTTGTTAAAATTCTCAGCCGTTCTTGAGATATTAACACTTTTCTTTTGTTTGTAACCTGTTGCCTTGGAAACCGACCACCGCTGCTAAACAGCAAAACATGCACAATGCTTACAGGCTCTTTTCTATTGAGCTTGTAAGTGCAGCTTTGAAGCTGGCAAAGATCTCAGGAGCGTCCTGTTACCTCCTAATCCCGGCCAGCTTCAGCACAGCGCTCACAAGCTAGACAGCAGCGGTGGTCGGTCTCCTAGGCAACGAGCTGCAAGCAAAAGAAAAGCGTTACTATCTCAGGAGTGGAAGAAAATTTTAAGACGCAGTAAATTGCAAAAGTGCTTGTATTTACAAGCTCTATCCAACAATATCCAAATATGATAGCTCCCCCGCAGGGGAAATGAAGTATTTCACAGGGTCCATTTAAATTCATGTAAAGTATGGACATGAGGGGTCCTCCATAGGGAGAGACGCTCAGTGCTCTTGGTAGATGAGGGTCTGGAATTGAAGAGACCCTCTAATGGCCATGAATACTGACTCTTAAAGAGACAGCGCAGTTAAATAGAGATGTGATTCAAAGCAGCTGAAATCTTATGTGACCGTTTCCCTTTAAGACGCTTTTCGGGATCAGTGCAAAAAAACAAGACGTCTTGTACGTTTAGATTTTAAATGAGAATAAAGGTTCGGATTTTGCAGGATTTTGTGGATCGGGGACATTCTGAGCAGATTTAGACATTTTATTTTTAGAGAAATGAAGTATTTCTGGAAATCTGCCGCTCACAAAGGGATCATTGTAGGAGAGGCAGTTACCATGGCAACGCCTGTGTCCTCGTCCTTGCGGCTACGGAATCGTGGAGGATGGGGGTTATCCTTATAGAACATGTGACTCCCGTATCGGTCATCATTAGTGTAGCCGCTCAGGTTGTCAGCCAGCTTTCCGCAGACTCTGAATAGTGGAGAGACGCCCGGTGCTAAGATTCATATTCATGAACCAGGAGGCTCAGGATGAACGTTGGCTTAGTCGATATTATCACATTGAGATTGGTCTCTTCTTTAGGGGATCAAGAAACCGTTCAGCGAGGTGATCAAGGCGAACATCGGCGACGCGCACGCCATGGGGCAGCAGCCAATCACGTTTCTCCGGCAGGTAAACACCATCCCCCGCTTCCACTTGGCGCCGTCTTTTCCATCTTGGGTGTCTGAATTTGTGTTTGCTTCGCAGGTCGTCGCTCTCTGCACATATCCGGATCTGCTAGATAGTCCACGATTTCCACGCGATGCCAAGGACCGGGCGCGGCGCATCCTGGAGTCGTGCGGAGGACAGAGCCTGGGTGAGTGGCGGGAACTAAAAATATATATATATATAATCAAGTCAACCACAGCTCTGCGCTGTCACTGCCTGGAGCTGCTGGGAGCGATGGTGCAGGGAGGGAGCGATGGTGCTGGGAGGGAGGGAGGGAGCGACGGTGCAGGGAGGGAGCGACGGTGCAGGGAGGGAGCGACGGTGCAGGGAGGGAGGGAAGGAGGGACGGTGCAGGGAGGGAGTGATGGTGCAGGGAGGGAGCGACGGTGCTGGGAGGGAGGGAAGGAGGGACGGTGCAGAGAGGGAGCGACGGTGCAGGGAGGGAGCGACGGTGCAGGGAGGGAGCGACGGTGCAGGGAGGGAGCGACGGTGCAGGGAGGGAGCGACGGTGCAAGGAGGGAGCGACGGTGCAGGGAGGGAGCGACGGTGCAGGGAGGGAGCGACGGTGCAGGGAGGGAGCGACGGTGCAGGGAGGGAGCGACGGTGCAGGGAGGGAGCGACGGTGCAGGGAGGGAGCGACGGTGCAGGGAGGGAGCGACGGTGCAGGGAGGGAGCGACGGTGCAAGGAGGGAGCGACGGTGCAGGGAGGGAGCGACGGTGCAGGGAGGGAGCGACGGTGCAGGGAGGGAGCGACGGTGCAGGGAGGGAGCGACGGTGCAGGGAGGGAGCGACGGTGCAAGGAGGGAGCGACGGTGCAGGGAGGGAGCGACGGTGCAGGGAGGGAGCGACGGTGCGGGCAAGGAGGGACGGTGCGGGCAAGGAGGGACGGTGCGGGCAAGGAGGGACGGTGCGGGCAGGGAGGGACGGTGCAGGCAGGGAGGGACAATTCAAGGAGGGAGCAATGGTGCAGGGAGGGATGGTGCAAGGAGCCATTGTGCAGGCAGGGAGCGATTGTGCAGGGAGGAAGGGAGGGATGATGCAGGGAGGGATGGCGTACACACAAAGCAGTGCTGCACACACGACACTGCCTCTCTATGTTATCCCCCCATCATAGAGGGTCCCACACATTGGTGATCACTTACAGACCACCACATCTGATCCATCTGACCCGTGGCACTCTCGTTTTCAGGTTCCTACAGCGCCAGTCAAGGGGTCACTTGTATCCGGGAAGATGTAGCCCGGTATATCGAGCGGAGGGACGGAGGGGTCCCCGCAGACCCAGACAATGTATATCTCACCACTGGAGCCAGTGACGGCATCGCGGTAAGTTCTGCGGATGTAGATGGATTCGGGACCCTGTATATGATGTTGTATAAGGATCTCCTGCTGGTTCAGGTTCTACCCCTGGAGGTCCACGTGGGTCTCCACTGATGTGACCTGTCCACAGTCAGTGCTGCCCCCTGCTCCTCAGCTGTGATCTGACTATATGTCTGCAGTCAGTGCTGTCCCCTGCTCCTCAGCTGTGATCTCACTATATGTCCACAGTCAGTGCTGCCCCTGCTCCTCAGCTGTGATCTGACTATATATCCGCAGTCAGTGCTGTCCCCTGCTCCTCAGCTGTGATCTGACTATATGTCCACAGTCAGTGTTGCCCCCTGCTCCTCAGCTGTGATCTGACTATATGTCCACAGTCAGTGCTGCCCCCTGCTCCTCAGCTGTGATCTGACTATATGTCCACAGTCAGTGCTGCCCCCTGCTCCTCAGCTGTGATCTGACTATATGTCCACAGTCAGTGCTGCCCCCTGCTCCTCAGCTGTGATCTGACTATATGTCCACAGTCAGTGCTGCCCCCTGCTCCTCAGCTGTGATCTGACTATGTCCACAGTCAGTGCTGTCCCCTGCTCCTCAGCTGTGATCTGACTATATGTCCACAGTCAGTGCTGCCCCCTGCTCCTCAGCTGTGATCTGACTATATGTCCACAGTCAGTGCTGCCCCCTGCTCCTCGGCTGTGATCTGACTATATATCCACAGTCAGTGCTGCTCCCTGCTCCTCAGCTGTGATCTGACTATATGTCCACAGTCAGTGCTGTCCCCTGCTCCTCAGCTGTGATCTGACTATATGTCCACAGTCAGTGCTGTCCCCTGCTCCTCAGCTGTGATCTGACTATATGTCCACAGTCAGTGCTGTCCCCTGCTCCTCAGCTGTGATCTGACTATATGTCCACAGTCAGTGCTGTCCCCTGCTCCTCAGCTGTGATCTGACTATATGTCTGCAGTCAGTGCTGCCCCCTGCTCCTCAGCTGTGATCTGACTATATGTCCACAGTCAGTGCTGTCCCCTGCTCCTCAGCTGTGATCTCACTATATGTCCACAGTCAGTGCTGCCCCCTGCTCCTCAGCTGTGATCTGACTATATGTCCACAGTCAGTGCTGTCCCCTGCTCCTCAGCTGTGATCTCACTATATGTCCACAGTCAGTGCTGCCCCCTGCTCCTCAGCTGTGATCTGACTATATGTCCACAGTCAGTGCTGCCCCCTGCTCCTCAGCTGTGATCTGACTATATGTCCACAGTCAGTGCTGCCCCCTGCTCCTCAGCTGTGATCTCACTATATGTCCACAGTCAGTGCTGCCCCCTGCTCCTCAGCTGTGATCTGACTATATGTCCACAGTCAGTGCTGTCCCCTGCTCCTCAGCTGTGATCTGACTATATGTCCACAGTCAGTGCTGCCCCCTGCTCCTCGGCTGTGATCTGACTATATGTCTGCAGTCAGTGCTGTCCCCTGCTCCTCGGCTGTGATCTGACTATATGTCTGCAGTCAGTGCTGCCCCCTGCTCCTCAGCTGTGATCTGACTATATGTCTGCAGTCAGTGCTGTCCCCTGCTCCTCAGCTGTGACCTGACTATATGTCCACAGTCAGTGCTGCCCCCTGCTCCTCAGCTGTGATCTGACTATATGTCTGCAGTCAGTGCTGCCCCCTGCTCCTCAGCTGTGACCTGACTATATGTCCACAGTCAGTGCTGCCCCCTGCTCCTCGGCTGTGATCTGACTATATGTCCACAGTCAGTGCTGCCCCCTGCTCCTCGGCTGTGATCTGACTATATGACCGCCCCCTGTGTCTATTCCAGAGTATCCTGAAGATCCTAGTGTCGGGGGAGGGGAAGTCTCGGACTGGGGTTATGATCCCCATCCCCCAGTATCCTCTATACTCGGCGGCCATATCTGAGCTGGACGCCGTGCAGGTGAATTACTACCTCGACGAGGGACAGTGCTGGGCTCTGGACGTCACTGAGCTGCAGAGGGCGCTCTACCAGGCCAGGGAGCACTCCAACCCCAAAGTACTGTGCATTATAAACCCAGGGAACCCCACAGGTGAGGAGCGGGGGGCTCGGGGTTCGCTGTGTGTACATAATATTGTAATAACCCGCTCCTCGTACAGGACAGGTGCAGAGCCGCCGCTGCATCGAGGACGTCATTCACTTTGCCTGGGAGGAGGGGCTGTTTCTCCTGGCGGACGAGGTGAGGAGACTTTGTATTTATTTAGGGTTCTACCAGGGAGCGCTCATCCGCCCTGATACCATGCCTCTCTAGGTCTATCAGGACAATGTCTACTCCGAGGACTGTCAGTTCCATTCCTTCAAGAAAGTCCTGTACGAGATGGGACCAGAGTACAGCAGCCAGGTGGAGCTCGCCTCCTTCCACTCCACGTCCAAGGGCTACATGGGAGAGTAAGTGGGGCTCCGGCAAAGGACACAGAAACGACCCCGAAACAACTCGGACCGCCGACCAGACCCATAAACTGGATCGGACCCCAGATAGGATCTCTAAACTTGCTGGTACCCTATACGGGACCCCAGACCGGACCCCTAAACAAACTCACTTTGACCCCTGATCAGACCCCAGACCAGACCCCTGAATAAACTCTCTGGGAGCCTAGACCAGACCCCTGAACTAAATCTGTGGGACCCCAGACCAGACCCCTGAACTAACTCTGTGGGACCTCAGACCAGACCCCTGAACTAACTCTGTGGGACCTCAGACCAGACCCCTGAACTAACTCTGTGGGACCTCAGACCAGACCCCTTCACTAACTCTGTGGGACCCCAGACCAGACCCCTTCACTAACTCTGTGGGACCCCAGACCAGACCCCTTCACTAACTCTGTGGGACCCCAGACCAGACCCCTTCACTAACTCTGTGGGACCCCAGACCAGACCCCTTCACTAACTCTGTGGGACCCCAGACCAGACCCCTTCACTAACTCTGTGGGACCCCAGACCAGACCCCTTCACTAACTCTGTGGGACCCCAGACCAGACCCCTTCACTAACTCTGTGGGACCCCAGACCAGACCCCTTCACTAACTCTCTGGGACCCCAGACCAGACCCCTTCACTAACTCTGTGGGAACCCAGACCAGACCCCTGCACTAACTCTCTGGGTCCCCAGACCAGACCCCTGCACTAACTCTCTGGGTCCCCAGACCAGACCCCTGAACTAATACGTGGGGTCCCCAGACCACCCTCCTGAATCAGGTTGCCCAGACCAGACCCCTGAACTAACTCTCTGGGACCCCAGACCAGACCCCTGAACTAACTCTCTGGGACCCCAGACCGGACCCTGGACTCAGTGTGACCTTATTGGTGGTCTGCAGTGAGTCCTCCTGGACCAGGTATCTCTGGTACTACCCATTATATTCTGCGGTGCGCTCGTGTCTCGCAGGTGCGGGTACCGCGGGGGGTACATGGAGGTGGTGAACCTGCACTCGGACATTAAAGCGCAGCTGGTGAAGATGCTGTCCGTGCGCCTGTGCCCCCCGGTGTCCGGCCAGGCCGCCATGGATGTCGTGGTGAACCCCCCTCAGCCCGACGAGGAGTCCCACCAGCAGTTCATACAGGTATGTGTACTGCAGCCCCCACTACCTGCTGATTATAGAGAAGATGAAGACCCCTGATCATGTAATGTCCTTACAGGAGAAGGGGGCCGTCCTCTCCACCCTCGCTCACAAGGCGAAGCTGACGGAGGAATTGTTTAACCAGGTTCCGGGCATTCAGTGTAACCCTCTGCAGGGGGCGATGTACGCCTTCCCCCGGATCTTCATCCCTCCTCGTGCTGTAGACCAGGCTGAGGTCAGTGTGAAGCAAAGCTCCTTGCTTGTGGTCCGCACTACTGCTCTCATCATCCACATCCAGACGGATAAGTGGCTGCAGCCACAAGCCATAGCCTGCAGTGACTCGTGCGCCACCTGGTGGTTAAAGCTCGGAACTGCACAGAAGGAAATCGTGTTTCTGGTTTTCCTGCTCTCATGATGAATGTATCTGTACAATGTCATCACCAACCAATTGTTACATCTCATTTAAAGAGATGCTGTTAACTCCTCTGCTGTATTCTTTATGAGACTGCAGGGGTTAAATATAAGACAAGACTGCGTTTTATAGGTTTGTAAAGAATAAGTGCGCCATTTCATTGTTCCCAGGAATTGCAGATGGCCGCTGACATGTTTTACTGCATGCGGTTACTGGAGGAGACCGGGATCTGCGTGGTTCCTGGCAGCGGGTTCGGACAGCGAGAGGGGACTTATCACTTTAGGTGAGGTTTTTACTATTAATATTATTATAAAATGGAGTCTAGGAGAAACCTCTGCGATCAGTTATACTGAAGTGGCTGATAACCGAGAGTAATAGCCCAAATTTTCCTGTGCTACCATCACTGTCTCCCCAGATGGCTGATAACAGGGAACAATAGAGTGTAGCCTATTTCAAAGAAAAAATTTACCATATCCGACAGGAAATTTTCTCCCAATCCCCAAACGTTATGCATGCTCTCCCCCGCCACATTGTATCTTGCTCACTTTCTGATTTCGAACCAGTCACGGAAGATGAAGTGATCAGGCTCCTTGCATCTTCTCGCCCTACCACCTGCCCCAGTGACCCTATTCCCTCACATCTCCTTCAGTCCCTTGCTCCAGCTGTCACCACTCAACCTAACTAAAATTTTCAACCTCTCCCTCTCATCTGGTATCTTTCCCTCTTCTTTTAAACACGCCAGCATTCATCCATTACTTATAAAACCATCCCTAGACCAGAACTGCACGGCCACCTACAGACCTGTTTCCAATCTTCCCTTTATCTCTAAACTCCTGGAACGCCCGGTCCATTCCCGTCTAATCTGCTGCCTCTCAGACAACTCTCTTCTTGACCCTTTACAATCTGGTTTCCGCTCCTCACACTCTACTGAAACTGCCCTCACTAAAGTCTCTAATGATCTACTAACAGCTAAATCTAATGGTCACTACTCCCTGCTGATTCTCCTGGATCTCTCTGCAGCATTCGACCCTGTGGACCACCAGCTCCTCCTCACTATGCTCCGCACTGTCGGCCTCAAGGACACTGTTCTCTCCTGGTTCTCCTCCTACCTCTCTGACCGCTCCTTCTCTGTGTCTTTTGCCGGCTCTTCCTCCTCTCTCCTTCCCCTTACTGTCGGGGTTCCTCAAGGATCAGTCCTAGGCCCCCTTCTTTTCTCCTTATACACTGCTCCCATTGGACAAACAATCAGTAGATTCGGTTTTCAGTACCATCTCTATGCTGATGACACCCAATTATACACCGCTCCTCCGGACATCACCCCTGCATTACTACAAAAGACCAGTGATTGTCTTTCTGCTGTGTCTAACATTATGTCCTCCTTCTGCCTAAAACTGAATCTGTCAAAAACTGAACTACTCGTCTTTCCTCCCTCCATTAACCTACCTGTGCCCGATATTGCCATTTCCGTTTGTGGCTCAATCATTACTCCCCAGCAACAAGCCCGCTGTCTTGGGGTCATTTTTGACTCAGATCTTTCCTTCACTCCTCACATCAAATCACTCGCTCGCTCATGTCATCTACACCTCAAAAACATCTCAAGAATCAGGACTTTTCTCACCTTTGACTCGGCAAAAACTCTTACTGTAGCTCTTATTCATTGTCGCCTGGACTACTGCAACGCTCTACTCATTGGGCTCCCTCTTACTAAACTCTCCCCTCTCGAATCCACCCTTAACGCAGCAGCCAGGATCATATTCCTCGCCAACCGCTACACCGATGCCTCTTCCCTGTGCCAGTCATTGCATTGGTTACCCATCCAATATAGAGTTCAATTTAAACTTATCACACTTACCCACAAAGCGCTCCATGCTTCAGTACCCCCCTACATCTCCTCCCTTGTCTCAGTCTACCACCCTACACGTGCCCTCTGTTCCGCCAGTGACTTAAAACTAAAATCCTCCATAATCCGAACTTCCCACTCCCGTCTCCAAGATTTCTCGCGTGCTGCGCCAATTCTTTGGAATGAATTACCCAGGACAGTTTGATTAATTCCCAATTCCCACAGTTTCAAGCGGACCCATTTCTTTAGACTGGCGTATCGCCTCCACACACTATCTGTCCATCCCAGTTTTCCCCCATATTAAAATCTTCTTCAATTTCAGGTTCATACTAACCATGCACATAATAGCCTCGGTCAGGACTGCACACATACTGGCTGGCGACCAGTCCATGTATTATTTATCCTATATAGTATATCAAGGCTGCATTATACAATATATGTTCGTTCTACCTTTTGTCTCCCCCATTTCCTCATAGACTGTAAGCTCGCGAGCAGGGCCCTCACTCCTTTCCATATGAGTTATGTTTATTCTGTATTGTTTGTATAAGTCCCCCCTAAAATTGTAAAGTGCTGCGGCATATGTTGGCGCTATAAAAATAAAAACTATTATTATTATTATTAGCCTCATCTCCTGCCATCAACCGCTCACTGCAATGACAAATGCTACTGAGACTCAAATGACTGATAACAGAGAGTAAAAGAGTGAATTAATTTCTCCTACAATCACCATTTGCCCCCTGCTGGCTGATAGCAGAGAAAAATAGCATGTATGTCTTGCCTTTAGTCACTCACTCCATTGAAGACCCTCTCCAGACTGAAATGGCTGATAACAGGGAGTAATCGCTTGCATCTCCGATAGTCGGGAGCTGTAGATTGTGTTCACCGGTCTGAACCGTCAGCCTCGCACTAACCCCATTAAACAACACTACTCGGACTGAAGTGGCTGACGCCAGAGAACAATAGAGTACGATCCTCCATAATGGCGTCTCCTTTCTTTTGCAGGATGACTATTCTTCCCCCGATGGAGAAGCTGAGACACCTACTACAGAGCGTGAAGGATTTCCACGTTCGTTTCTTGGAAGATTTCTCCTGAACGTCAGAAAAAGTCACAGAGAAAGGAAATCACCGCATTCACCTTACAGCAGAGAAGGGGTTAAAATGCATTTTGTGAGGGGGAGGGATGCAACACAAGGACGAGGGGGGTCACACAAGAAAAAAAGTGTCCCCCCTCTATCTGCCGCGGACGGTACGGCCCTCGCTGTAGGACTTGGTTTACGGACTGTTACAATGTTTCGGCTCCGAGTTGCTTTGTTTTTATACTTTTCTGATTTGTTACAATTGTTTACAAAACATTCTGGAACCTTTCAGCCATAATAACGGAAGAAAAAAAGAAAACTCTCAGAGGACGGCTACAGGGGGAGTGAAGCCGGGAACCTCCTAAACTCATTAAAGGGGGGATCCGGCACACAGTGGTGTCACTAGAGTCCAGTGCGCAACTGTGCAAAATTTGGATCTGGATTTTCCCGTTGTTCAGATGTATGGACCCTTGTAGCATCCTGAATCCAATAAAGATAAATGCTTCCCCTCCCCATTATATAGCAATGTCCCCCATCCTGTGCCCCTTTCTGGTATACGTGTCCCCCATCCTGAGCTTCTTTCTGGTATGTGTGTCCCCCATCCCTGGTCCCTTTCCGGCATACATGTCCCCCATCCTGTGCCCCTTTCTGGTATGTGTGTCCCCCATCCCTGGTCCCTTTCCGGCATACGTGTTCCCCCATCCTGGGCCCTTTTCTAGTATACGTGTCCCCCATCCTGGTCCGCTTTGGTATACGTGTCCACCATCCTGTGCCCCTTTCTGGCATACTTGTCCCCCCATTCTGGGACCCTTTCCGGTATACGTGTCGCCCCATCCGGGGCCCCTTTACGGCATACGTATCGCCCCATCCGGGGCCCCTTTACGGCATACGTATCGCCCCATCCGGGGCCCCTTTACGGCATATGTGTCCCCTCATCCTGGGCCCTGTTCCAGCATACGTGTCCCCCTATCCCAGGCCCCTTTCCTGCATACTTGTCCCCTATCCCGGGCCCTTTTCCGGCATACACGTCCCCCATCCCGGGACCCTTTCTGGCATACGTCAGGTCTCCTCCTCTCCTCTCATCAGTATTGTGCACCTGTCCTTCTCTTATGAGGCTGTGTGCCCACTATGCGTTTTTGATGCGGAATTTCCGCAGCAGAAACGCTTTAAAAACACTTGGTAATCCGTGCCCCATGATCACCAATGAAAATCTGCATGTTCTGTGCCGGTAAAATCCACAGCATGTCCATTATTTGTGCGTTTCTGCATGCAGATTTGAGGTCCCAATGCATTTGAAAACCGCAAGTCAAATCCTCATGTAAAAACGCATGCAAAATCCGCAAGCGTTTTTGACTGCCAAGAACATACAGATTTCTGCTTCATTTCTACATCGTGGGCACATAGCGTCCGGCTAGCGGGCATGAAGGTTTAGGCTATGTTTAGACGTGACGTCACCTACCGCTGCAGAAGTGAGCGGAGCGGGATTATCCCTTTAAGACACCATGCATTACTTCCTTTAACCCTCTCAGGGCCAAAATCGAGCCTGGCTGCAGCATTAAGAAGTGCTACCTGTGCCGCCGTTCCCCATCATGGATGCAGTGTAACGGGGGCAGTTCCCGACTTCTGATCCCCCCCGGATGCATTTTGCATAAGTTTACACGGTCATACTGGTACTAACTGGGCCTTAATGGGAACATTTTAGGTAATAAAAGCTGAGCTCTGATTGGTTGCAACGCATTATTCATTCAGTGCCGTCAGTCGTAGAAGAAAATGCCGCCACCGTGCCGGAGATGGCGGCGGCACGGACTCAGCCGGGGAGGCTTATATTGAACGGGGAGTCACGTACGTTGTAAAATCTGATGCAGCAGAGTTGGCAATAACATATATAATACAATAAAAATCAAATCTGGTGGAAAAAATGTGAAAAACTCCCCAAAAATCAGTCCGGATCGCTCCTGTCTCTCTACTGCCACCTAGCTGTGCAGTGGGGTAATACCACATTATCAGCAGACTGTCATCCAGTATGGCGGACGAGTGCTGTCAGTATGGAGGATATATGTCGTGTGGATTAATACGGAGCAGAAATTCTGTATTTTATCCCAGGTATCACAATCCATGATTGTGCCGCCATCTTTAGGGCAGGTCACAGAATAAAACACCTGGACATGAACGCGTCATAAATTTGTGCTTCACTGACAGCAAACAGAGATCCTAACATGATAAAGGAAGTCCAGGCATGCTGGGAGTTGTAGTTGTGCACGGGCGCTCCGCCCCTGTGTTAGCAGCCTCAGGTGTTGCATTGCAGCCTCACCTCCTCATTATATAAAGGGCGGCTCTCAGGGGGGTTTCTGCAGGCTTCTCTCAGGTTTTAGGTGTTGTAGAGTGGAAGAATGCCCCCAAAGAGGACCAGGAAGAAGCTGGCGTCCCGGCCTCGGGAGAGTGGAGATTCTGGGCTGGGGATGGTGGATCCTCTGCAGGAACAGAAGAATGAGAAGATCCGGCTCTTCATGCAGGACTTCATACAGCAAGGTGAGTGGTGGCCAAAATGGCTTTAAGGGGTCCTCCAGCTTCAACCCAGATGTGAACGCACAACTCTCCGCATGCTCTGTCCACAGGCTACGATGGGAGTTGTAGTTATAGATCTATTCCCCACTGATCTGCTCCAATGTGGCCACCAGCTGCATGGCTGATACCATGGGTGGGGTTCTGGCCACTAAGTGTAGAGTAGCCTGGATACATTGTACCTTATTCTCAGCAGTCTGTGCAGGGGTGGTCAGACGTCAGTAGGGGCCCCGGGCCCTCGGTCACCTATATGCTCCTATTTTCCTGTCTTATGCAGGGAAGGAGCGTAAGGCGGAGGTGATGAAGGAGCTGGAGGTTCTCTCCATGCTCCCAGACCAGATCCTGGAGGTGGAACTCCTGAAGATGCCGATGTCCGTACGACAGATGAAGGTTGCCGAGTACTACAGTGAGTCTGACACTGCCCAACAACATGGCGGTCACCCAGCTCTGCGAGGCTCCTGACTGGCTGTGAATAGGGGAGAGGGAGGATGGAGGCCGTACACATTAGCTCCCAGCTTTTCTATAAAATAACAGGCACTCTTCTACTGATCCAGGATGGGTTTCTGTATTCATAATTCTGCAGGCTTCAGAGCTGAAATCCTCTCATTACTTTCTGCTTGTATTCTGGAAAGTAGAATAGTGAGTGCAGCTCTGGAGTATAATAGTGACTGCATGGCACCAGCAGAAGTCCCACTTCTTATCTGTTTTTAGAGCTGATGGACATGGACAAGGCTGACACTGCTTCCCTTCTGAAGGTGAGGGGCATCCTGATACTTGTAGTTCTGTCTCTAGTGTTGGCTCCTTTATGGGCTGTTCTTTGCGTCTTCCTTGGTCGCAGGCTGACAGACTGGATGAAGAACTGCAAGAGGCCAAACTAGTAAGAAAGAACAGCAAGAAAGGTAAGTGTGTGTCTGGAGCTGGATGAGGTGGCTGTAGTGGTCAGGTTTCCGGCAGACTCTCTTCTCAGTTAAGGTCACCACGACTGTAGAACATGATCCTAAAGTGATGTCCACGAAGCAGAAGAACCGGACAGTGCAGAAGGTGAGCGCAGATGGTCCTCATTAATGGAGAAGCTTGGTGAGGGTACTGTCCAAAGGTCAACTACTACCAGTACCTGGATGGTGGTATCCAAATATTGCTGGAGGAACAGGACTCTGGAGCAATGGTGCAGAAGCCTTCACCAGGTCGTGCATCCCGCCATGTGATGACTCACGCTGCATCTAACTCTTCTCTCCTTTGTAGGTTGTAAAAAGTAAATCTCTTGTTTCACTGACTAATGATTCTGGGAAGAAAACGGCCTCTTTACCCAGGTAACTTCTGGGGGCTCCGCCGGGTTGACATTTGATCAAGACAACATCGGCCGTGCGTTAATTTACATCGCACTCCCAAAAACCTATGTATGTGGGATATTGGGGAGCAGAGGGGTAAATGCTGCTGACCCATCATGTTCAATTTATAGCAATGGCTTAATAACTGCCCCTGCCACTGGGGGGCGACAGGTGCAAATAAAGCTGTATGCACACTGCTGTAGTCAGTGGTGTAACTACAGTCCAAGGGGCCCCAGTGCAGAATTTGGACTGACCCCCAACCCCCTTGGCCTTGTGTTCCAGATCCAGTGAAGATGTGCATACCCTCATGTAACAATGTCCTCCATCCTGATGTAATGTCTCATCCTTGGCCCCTTCCTGGAATAATGTCACCCACCCTGGACCCCTTCTAGTAGTGATGTCTCAATCCTTGGGCCCCCTCCATTAATGGCTTCCCATCCTGGTATAATCTCTCCATCATTGGGCCCTTTCCTGGTATAATCTCTCTGTCCTTGGGCCCTTTCCTGGTATAATGTCCTTCCATCCTGGGCTTCTTCCATTAATAAAGTCCCTGTTCTTCTGCTCTTATCCAACAAATCTCTAAAAAATAAATGGTTTCCTCTTGCCTTCTCCTGCTCCCCCACAGATCGTCATCCTCCTGTATTGCTGGGGTAGAAACCGTCAGCTGACTTCAGCGAGCGACAGACAGCACATGTCACTGCCACGCGCCCCCAGTTCCTTGCGTGCTGATGTCCGCTGCCGGCCTCTGATTGGCCGGTGGTCTGTACTGTGGTGCAGGGATCTGGTAGGTCTCTGCACCACAATACATTTAAGCTTAACCTGCATCCTCTGACATCCAACTGAAATGGCTGTAGGCGAGCCCGGTCATGGCTTCTAAACAGTCACCACTAGAGGGAGCTGCCTGTATACAGCTTATAGTGAGTGGTGGGGAGCTCCCCCTAGTGGTGGCTAAAAGCAGTATTTATCTGAATATTAGGTTTCATGGAATTCTAATTTGATTCATTAGGTCGATATCTGCAACTCCATTAAATAAAGCTCCCAAGAAGATGATGTCCACTTCATCCTGCAGAACGTTATCCAGACCCTCCAAGTACATCGGACTTTATACCTTGAGTGGTTGCTCTCTGCAAATGTACGATGTAAATTCTTTTTCTTTTTTTCAGAAATGTGATCGCACCTTCTACCCGTGTCACAAGAAGCCGCACCGGCTTGTCAGTGAATGCCATCCCGACGCTACATGAAGGCCTTCCTCTTGTACAGATACCATTGGTGGATGGGCAGGTAATGTGGGGTACCCAGATCTTGCTGCAACTACAGAAATCCTAATGGTGCCATCCTGGTAGGTGCCCTATGCTTAGTCCATGTCCTTTGTCACAATTTTTCATCCTCTTATGAAGTTTGGAGTCTTGCACAAGTTTTTGGTATCAATGAATTTTAGGGAGCCCCCTCTCTGAGGTCTCCAGGGGTCCGCCTGCCCTCATCCTATAGTTTCTTCTTTCCTTGCAGACTTTATCATCTGCATATGACGACCTGGAGTCTCTGGACGTGGAGCTGCTGAGACAAGACACTGTACAGCACATACACACACTGGTGGTGAGCGGCTCTACATGGAGGCCTATACATAGAGCTCATGTATTCCTTCACTGGCTGCAGGCGGAAATGCCGACAATGAGGAATAGAGAGAAAGCTGGAGGCTTCTTGTACCATCAACTCAATCTGCTTTGTCTCCGCAGGGTCAGCTCACCACCCTGTGCACCAAAGCAACGCAGCATCTTGGGAGCTGCCAAGCGTGATGGAGACCTGGGAGCCGCGTCCTCAGGACAGTTTAATGTCTTATTTATGCAAATGACTTTGTAATTCTAATTAATAAAGCTATGAACTAATCTTGCGGTGTTGATCTGTGAGCAAGGGCTGGTAAGGAACAAGTGTTTGCTGCATTATACTCCAGAGCTGCACTCACTATTCTGCTGGTGCAGGCACTGTATACATACAGTAGTGTTCAAAATAACACCAGTGTTCAAAAACACGAGTTAAGAACAATCTTTCTACTAGTTATTTCCAGCATTGGGAACACTACACAGTTTTCTAATTCAAAACATGAAGAGAAATGTATATAATTTTTAACTACTTTACAGAAAAATAACAAAAAATGAACATTGGGCTGTTCTAAAAAAATGGCAGTGTCTGCATTCGTCTTTACAAACTCACAATAGTTCTCTTTTTTTTGAGGATTTAACATTCCTGTGAATCACTATCCTAATTAGTTGTTACCCACAGTTTGTTAGAACTGCTTCACATCTATGTTGCATAGAGTCAACCAACTTCTGCCAGTGTCAGCTGTTATTCCAGCCCAGGATGCTTAGATTACATCCCACAATTTCTTGGCATTTGTTGGCTTTATCAAAAACGTAGTTTGAGGTGTCACCCCACAAGTGTCCTATCAGATTAAGGTTTGAGGATTGGTCTGGTCACTCCAAAAAACAATTTTGTTGGACTGGAACAAAGATTTTGCTAGTTTCCTGGTGTGTTTAGGGTCGTTGTCTTGTTGAAACACCCCCCCCCTGCCCATGACGGCACCACTGAGAGAGGGGATCCACCATTCAAGGACAGGAAATTTACAGACAAAAGGGTGGTACCTCTCTCCCGCATTAGTTGGTTTCTTGTCCTTAATGGGATCCTACAGCTCATATAGGAGGCATACCTGTGGGGTGCCAGAAGATGGATGTTGTGGGATACCAGGCCCGGCCAGTCAGATTCAGGCAGTGGTGGTTCCCTGCTGCGGCTGGTGCGGTGCCCTGAAGCGCTATCGCTGGGGCCAGAGGCCTTTAGGGTGTGTGTGGTGGGGGGTTTCCAGACCAAGAGGATGGGGCCTGTTGGGGCCCGCTGAGACTTACTGTGCTGGACCCCCCTGGTTGCGGCAGGTGGGATCGCGGCGCTGCCCGGAGGCAATCTAAAAGACTTCTGGGCTGGCCGCGCGAGCGCCTCCTGATGACTCGACGCCGCAATGCATGACTGGGAAACCAGTCTGCACAGGCGTGAGCGTTCCCCCGCAGGTTCTGGAGGAGGAGGGGTGCAACAGACACCGCAGGCACTATGGGAGGGACTCCCAGTGCCTTAAGACAGCTGGAGGCGCCAGTAAATGCTTCTCTGAGGCTCTGGCATGCTGTCTGGGGAAATGAGTGACCAGGAGCTACTTGAGGGGCAAGAGCTGCATCCTCAGTCGCCACCGCCAACTCAGCGCAAGAAGAATCCGGAAGTGATGGGACACCAGGATCGTAACGGTGGTAGCGGGCGCTCCGGCAGATCGTCGCAGCACAGCAAAGGCTCCACTTCAGCATGTTCCAGGAGGACCCCGTCTACAAAAATGACTCCGTCTCCTGAGCCGGTACCCTCTCTTCCGTCTGGTTGATAAGTGATCTTCGTGAAAGTCCACTTTGTAACTCGGGCCTCCCTCTCTTTTTTTCTCTTATTAGGGAAGAAAGAGTACAGGAAAAACAAAGAATAGGATGTAACATACCTGGCGGCGTCCTTGCATAGTGGTCCATCTCCCACTGTGCAAGAGCGCGCACTTGATCTCCAGTCCAGTCTGCTAGCCTGGCTTCCCTCCATGCTGTCTGCTTGCCTCTGTTTCTGCTGCTTAAGGGCAGCGCCCGATCACTTCCTGCTTCTTGTAGCTGCTGCAGGCACACCCCTAATGCGTCATCAGCCTATTGCTGTCTGTCACCTGGTATTTAACCCAGCTCCTCCCTGGAATCCATGCCTGAGCATTGTGTTCTGTCAGTTGGCTTTCTGTCACTGATGTGCCTGGTCCTGTCTATGCTTCCTGCCTGGCGGAATATCGGTTCCCGTGTCTGAACTGTGTCCTGTCTGAACTATCTTCTAGCCTGTTGTCGTCTGCCTATCCTGGAGGCTGTATTTCCAGGCCAGTGTGAACACGCTCCTAGCCTGTTCTTTCCGCCTTCAAGGGGCCGCATACCTAGACCCGCTCCTGTATCTTGCTGCTGTGTCTGTTCTTGTCTGAATACTCTCCTAGCCTGTTACCTGTTTTTCTCTATGTCCGTACCTTCCCTTTTCCTGCAGAATCTGATCCCGTACCTAACTCCTACTCGTTGTCCCTGTACTCCCGTTTGTGAGTTGAGTCCACTCGCTACTTCATTTCAAGTATCCTGTGTGTACCTGGTTCTGCCTTTCCCTTCCAGTCTGTTCCGTGTGAACAGAGCCCTGTCCCCTCTGCTCTGCCTTGCTCACCGCTCTGGCGGTTCTTGCCTGCTCTGCCTTGCTCACCGCTCCTGCGGTTTCCGCTCTGCTCTGCCTTGCTCACCGCTCCTGCGGTTTCCGCTCTGCTCTGACCCTTTGCTCGCTGCTCCGGCAGTCTCGCTCTGCTCTGACCCTTTGCTCGCTGCTCCGGCAGTCTCGCTCTGCTCTGACCCATTACTCGCTGCTCCGGCAGTCTCGCTCTGCTCTGACCCTTTGCTCGCTGCTCCGGCAGTCTCGCTCTGCTCTGACCCTTTGCTCGCTGCTCCGGCAGTCTCGCTCTGCTCTGACCCTTTGCTCGCTGCTCCGGCAGTCTCGCTCTGCTCTGACCCTTTGCTCGCTGCTCCGGCAGTCTCGCTCTGCTCTGACCCTTTGCTCGCTGCTCCGGCAGTCTCGCTCTGCTCTGACCCTTTGCTCGCTGCTCCGGCAGTCTCGCTCTGCTCTGACCCTTTGCTCGCTGCTCCGGCAGTCTCGCTCTGCTTTGACCCTTTGCTCGCTGCTTCGGCAGTCTCTCTCTGCTCTGACCCTTTGCTCACTGCTCCAGCAGTCTCGCTCTGCTCTGACCCTTTTCTCGCTGCTCCAGCAGTCTCGCTCTGCTCTGACCCTTTTCTCGCTGCTCCGGCAGTCTCGCTCTGCTCTGACCCTTTGCTCGCTGCTCCGGCAGTCTCGCTCTGCTCTGACCCTATGCTCGCTGCTTCGGCAGTCTCGTCCTGCTCCTCTCTCGCTCACCGCTCCAGGTGGCCTTGTCCTGCTCTTCTCTCGCTCACCACTCCAGGCGGTCTCGTCTTGTTCTGCTCTTGCTCGCCGCTCTGGGCAGCCTCACTCTGCTGTTTGTCCACCGCATCTGCGGTTCTGTTCCTCAGTCCCAGTCTGTACTGGGTCCTATCCACTCGGTGCTCAAACCTGTCGTACCTGCCAGTACCTCCCTGCCTGCATACCAGTCGTGCTTACCAACATCCGCCAGTCTGCATACCAGCCGTGTCTGCCTATACCCAGCAGTCTGTGTGCCAGCCTAACCTGCCTGTTCCTGTATTCCCCTGTGTGGGTCAACAGCCGTGTCCGGGGTCTGTCCTGGAGTAGCACCTGGTCCCTCTGCTCGGTTCCTCCTTGGTGTACTGGTGTCATATGCCGTCATGCGACCCTGGTCGGATCGGGTGGATACTTAGTTACGCCCCTCCAGGCATTCACTCTCCAGCACGGTCCAGTGGAATCACTACATATACACGCACACGCCACTCAGCCCGGGCGTGTGCATTACAGCATGCTCAGGCCATGGTTCCCGTTGAGCCCCACGGCCTTCGCTCTCTGAGATGTTTTCCAGCGAATACGTGCATCTAGAAGAAATTATTATTTTTTTTTGCTACTAGCTGAGTTCCAGGGGAATTACGCACCCGTCCAGGTGGAGCTTTCTGCACCCGTTCCAGCTGATCCGCCACGGTATTATGGAGATCCAAGACAGAGTCGTGCATTTGTGGAGCAATGCATGCTACACTTCAAGTTCTACCCTCTTTGTTTTCCCACCGATCGGGCTAAGGTGGGATTCATGATGTCTTACCTAGCGGGTGATGCCTTGAAATGGATCACCCCCCTATGGGATGCACAGGATCCTATCGTCCTGGAAATAATGGCCTTCCTGGTGGCCTTTCTAATGGTCTTCGATGACCCTAATCCGGAGGCTCCTGCTGAAGCTTCACTTCCCAATAACCCGGAGCAGCCCCGTTGGGTAATGTGTGTGGGTAGCGCACTAGTCCTCCTGCCCGAAGAGACTACTGCCCACCCAGAATCCACACAGGATGACTACGCTCTCCGGAATACTTCTCCCAACCTCAAGAGGCAGTCCAGACGTGCTAGGCGTAGAAGCAAGCCATCACGCTAGGGTCTGTCCTCCCAAAGACCTCCTGACCCCAAACTTGAAGTCCCTGCTGAAGCTTCACTTCCCAGTATCCCGGAGCAGCCCCGACGGGTAATGTGCGTGGGTAGCGCACCAGTTCTCCTGCCCGAAGAGACTGCTGCCCACCCAGAATCCACACAGGAGGACTTCCTGCACCCGGTATCTGATGCTTCACCCACTTTAACCGGTGAGCCTGTCCAAGGGTACTCTGAAGCAGTGATTACCTCCGAGTCTGTGCATCTCTACTACCTGGCGGAGGACCCCCTGTTGCTTCCTTAATCCTCCGGGATACCACCTGATGACAAATGGAGAGAGACTTCCCTACACCCGGTACCCGATACTTCGTCCGCTCCGTCCTGTGAGCCTGACAATGGGTACCTCAAAGCGGTAGTTAACCCCGAGTCTCTACACCCCTCCGACCAGGCGGAGGACCTCCAGTTGTCTCCAGAACCCTTCGGGGTGCTACCTGGTAGCAAATGGACAGAGTCTTCCCTATACTCTGTACCTGATACCTCGCCCGCTTCGTCCAGTGAGTCCGACCTAGTGTACTCCGAAGCAGAGGTTATCCCCAAGTCTCTGCACCCCTCCGACCAGGCGGAGGACCTCCAGTTGTCTCCTGAACCCTTCGGGGTGCTACCTGATAGCGAATGGACAGAGACTCTCCTATACTCGGTGCCTGATACCTCGGCCGCTTCTTCCAGTGAGTCCGACCTAGTGTACTCCGAAGCAGAGGTTGTCCCCGAGTCTCTACACCCCTCCGACCAGGCGGAGGACCTCCAGTTATCTCCTGAACCCTTCGGGGTGCTACCTGATAGCGAATGGACAGGGACTCTCCTATACTCGGTACCTGATACCTCGCCCGCTTCTTCCAGCGAGTCCGACCTAGTGTACTCCGAAGCAGAGGTTACCCCCAAGTCTCTGCACTTTTCCGACCCTGCGGAGGACCCCCAGTTGTTTCCTGAATCCTCCGGGGTACCACCAGATAACAAAGAGACAGTGACTTTTCTACACCTTGTACCTGATACCTCGCCCATTTCATCCTGTGAGCTTGACAAGATGTACCCCGAAGCAGAGGTTACCCCCGAGTCTCTGCACCCCTCCAACCCAGCGGAGGACTTCCAGTTGTCTCCTGAACCCTCTGGGGTGCTACCTGATAATAAGTGGAGAGAGACTTCCTTGTGTGCTGTTCCTGGTACTTCACCCGTTTCGTCTGTTGCTGAGGATGGCTGGATAGGAGGTAGCATCCTAGCTACCCAGATTAGACCAGTTTTGTCTCTTCCTGTGGACAGTAGAAGTAATCTCCTTGAAGAGAAGGATTGGCCCTCAAATTCCCTGCGGAAGATTCTGGCAGGCCTGAAGAAGAGGGGGTGTAAGGGGGGGGTACTGTAACATACCTGGCGGCGTCCTTGCATAGTGGTCCATCTCCCACTGTGCAAGAGCGCGCACTTGATCTCCAGTACAGTCTGCTAGCCTGGCTTCTCTCCATGCTGTCTGCTTGCCTGTGTTTCTGCTGCTTAAGGGCGGCGCCCGATCACTTCCTACTTCTTGTAGCTGCTGCTGACACACCCCTAATGCGTCATAAGCCTATTGCTGTCTGTCACCTGGTATTTAACCCAGCTCCTCCCTGGAATCCATGCCTGAGCATTGTGTTCTGTCAGTAGGCTTTCTGTCACTGATGTGCCAGGTCCTATCTATGCTTCCTGCCTTGCGGTATCAGTTCCCGTGTCTGAACTGTGTCCTGTCTGAACTATCTTCTAGCCTGTTGTCTTCTGCCTATCCTGGAGGCTGTATTTCCAGGCCAGTGTGAACACGCTCCTAGCCTGTTCTTTCCGCCTTCTAGGGGCCGCATACCTAGACCCGCTCCTGTATCTTGCTGCTGTGTCTGTTCTTGTCTGAATACTCTCCTAGCCTGTTACCTGTTTTTCTCTATGTCCGTACCTTCCCTTTTCCTGCAGAATCTGATCCCGTACCTAACTCCTACTCGTTGTCCCTGTACTCCCGTTTTTGAGTTTAGAGTCCACTCGCTACTTCATTGCAAGTATCCTGTGTGTACCTGGTTCTGCCTTTCCCTTCCAGTCTGTTCCGTGTGAACAGAGCCCTGTCCCCTCTGCTCTGCCTTGCTCACTGCTCCGGCGGTTCTTGCCCGCTCTGCTTTGCTCACCGCTCCTGTGGTTCTCGCTCTGCTCTGACCCTTTGCTCGCTGCTCCGGCAGTCTCGCTCTGCTCTGACCCTTTGCTCGCTGCTCCGGCAGTCTCGCTCTGCTCTGACCCTTTGCTTGCTGCTCCGGCAGTCTCGCTCTGCTCTGACCCTTTGCTTGCTGCTCCGGCAGTCTGGCTCTGCTCTGACCCTTAGCTCACTGCTCCGGCAGTCTCGCTCTGCTCTGACCCTTTGCTTGCTGCTCCGGCAGTCTCGCTCTGCTTTGACCCTTTGCTCGCTGCTTCGGCAGTCTCTCTCTGCTCTGACCCTTTGCTCGCTGCTTCGGCAGTCTCTCTCTGCTCTGACCCTTTGCTCGCTGCTCCGGCAGTCTCCCTCTGCTCTGACCCTTTGCTCACTGCTCCGGCAGTCTCGCTCTGCTCTGACCCTTTGCTCGCTGCTCCGGCAGTCTCCCTCTGCTCTGACCCTTTGCTCGCTGCTCCGGCAGTCTCGCTCTGCTCTGACCCTTTGCTCGCTGCTTCGGCAGTCTCGTCCTGCTCCTCTCTCGCTCACCGCTCCAGGCGGCCTTGTCCTGCTCTTCTCTCGCTCACCGCTCCAGGCGGTCTCGTCTTGTTCTGCTCTTGCTCGCCGCTCTGGGCGTCCTCCCTCTGCTGTGTTTGTCCACCGCATCTGCGGTTCTGTTCCTGAGTCCCAGTCTGTACTGGGTCCTATCCACTCAGTGCTCCAACCTGTCGTACCTGCCAGTACCTCCCTGCCTGCATACCAGTCGTGCTTACCAGCATCCGCCAGTCTGCATACCAGCCGTGTCTGCCTATACCCAGCAGTCTGTGTGCCAGCCTAACCTGCCTGTTCCTGTATTCCCCTGTGTGGGTCAACAGCCGTGTCCGGGGTCTGTCCTGGAGTAGCACCTGGTCCCTCTGCTCGGTTCCTCCTTGGTGCACTGGCGTCGTATGCCGTCATGCGACCCTGGTCGGATCGGGTGGATACTTAGTTACGCCCCTCCAGGCATTCACTCTCCGGCACGGTCCAGTGGAATCACTACATATACACGCACATGCCACTCAGCCCGGGCGCGTGCATTACATAGGACCTGTGCACTATGCACGGAAGTCTTACCCGCTACTTGGGAGAAGAGTCTCTGCAGCTCCTGTATTGAGCAAACCATATGCGAGGAATCTCCGAAAATTGCCTCAGAACTTAGATACCTGATAAAGTCGCAGGTTGAAGATACCATTAAGTCCCTTCGGGGGGGTAGAAAACTTAAAAAAACAAAAACATATCCCCCGAGTCCGGGTCTAGCAGCTCTGAGAACGGCGGAGATTCGGACACGTCCGTTTCTTCATCATCTTCTTCCTCGTCTACAGATAGGGGAGGACGGAGCTGTTTCCCTATCGAGGAAACAGCCTCATTAAGGCCGTCAGGTCCACCATTGGGTTAGCAGATCCCCGGCCCAAGAGATCTATCCAGGACGTAATGTTAAGCGGTCTAGAACAAAAAAGAGGAGATCTTTTCCACTTAATGAGCAAGTTCACTCTTTAATTAAAGAGTGGATAAGACCGGAGAGGAAGGGCCTCCTTTCCTCAAAAAGGAAGTACCTGTTCGATGACCCTGCGTGTTCCTTTTGGAAGAAAGCGCCAAAACTGGACATCGCGATTGCCAAAGCCTCAAAGAAGTTCTCCCTCCCATTTGAGGACATGGGCGTCTTAAAAGACCCCATGGATAAAAAAGCAGACACCTTCCTAAAGGGTTCCTGGGAAGCCGCTGGGGGGGGGGGTAAAAACCTGCGGTAGCTGCCACATCTAAGGCCAGGTCATTAATGGTCTGGTTAGACCAGCTTGAAACGCAACTGCGACAGAAAACATCTAGAGACACAATACTAGAAACCATCCATGTAATGAAAGGAGCAGCGGCTTCCCTAGATGACGCCTCGGCGGACTCCGTCAGATAGGAGCTAGGGCGATAGGGCTCGCTAACGCGGCCAGACGAGCCCTCTGGCTTAAATGTTGGCCCGGGGATCTACAAACAAAATCAAGATTTTGTTCCATCCCCTCTGAGGGCGAATTTCTATTTGGGCCCACCCTTGATGACATCTTAGAGAAAGCGGGGGACAATAAAAAGCAGGTCCCTATCCTGTCTAACACTACTTATGCTTACGGGAAGCCTTTTCGGAGCAAAAGGTTTATCCGCAAAAAGCCCCCTAAAGAGCAGGATAAGTGGGAGGACAGGAGAAGGAAAACCAAAGGGTTCCTATTCAACAAACCCCACAACGATAGCAGAAAGCCCTCCCAATGAGAATTGGCCCCAGGTGTAGGGAAGGCTATCAGATTTTCTCCCAGCCTGGGAAACAATATCCAACAGCTCATGGATTCTGAGCCTAATACAATCAGGCCTGAAATTCCAGTTCCTCTCATTTCCACAGCCAAACTTTGTTTTAACCCCCAAAAGGTCCTCAAACGAGGAGCAACTGGCCTTAGAACAAGAAATCCGGGGACAGGTAGGGAAAGCGGTCCTTCAGGAGGTCCAGAAGGGAGAGGAAGGCGAAGGCTTCTACTCTCCGTTATTCCTAAGAAGAAAAAAACAGATGGGACTTACAGGACGATTATAAATTTATAAAAGTTGAACAAGCATTTGAAGGTCGAAGCCTTCAAAATGGAGACAATAAAATCATCAGTAAAAATGCTGTTTCCCGATTGTTTCATGGCTGTTCTGAATTTAAAAGACTCCTATTATCATGTCCCAATACACAAAGATTACCAGAAGTTCCTCAGAGTAGGAGTTCCCATAAGTGGAGAGGTCAAACGCTATCAATATACGGCCCTCCCATAGCCCCAAGGGTATTCACCAAAGTTATTGCGGAGGTGATGGCACATCTAAGAGAACAGAACACCCTAGTCGTTCCATACCTGGACGACTTTCTGGTAATAGGCAGTTCCTTCCTAAACTGCAGAACCCATCTGAAAAAGGTCATGGATTCCTTGACACACTTAGGATGGCTTTTGAATCTGAAAAATTCCAAAACAGAACCATGCCAGTGTCGCGCCCCCGGGGCCGTGGGGTACTCAGCACCGGGCCTTCAGAAGCTTGGGGGGTTTCACGGTGGCTGGCCCGGTCCGTGGCCCAGGATGGACAACTGAAAATAGGGGAATGTATATTGGGATAATAGGTTTGTAAATGTTCGTGACGCCACGTGTGGTGTCTGGTGAGGATCACCAGCACTGCAGCAGTCCACTGAGGCCGGTGTTGTGGCAGCTTAGATGGTATCGCTCCCCACAGGTGGAGCAGGGCCTCAGGGCAGCATAGGAGGGGGGATGCAGAACAGAGGGGACCCAGCCGGGTCAGAGCAAGAATAGGAGCACACACGAAAGTCACTTCAGTACCTTTTACTGATGGAAATGCCTGCACATCATGGAGCACTGTAGGGTGAGGGGTGCACGTCCGGATTCTCCCCAGTGAGCGGGTGTAGGGCCTCCTGTTTCTTGCCTCTCTGTAGTAAGTTTCTGACCTGCCTGGAGCTAGGCCTAACTTGGTTTCTGTTCTGCACTTGCTGACTTGGTGATAGGGCCTTCTGTTGGAGATCACTCTCCCTATTCTCTGGGGTCTCCGTGATTCCTGGCCCTGGTACGTATCAGCTTTTGGTGATCCTGGGACATGTAGTTCGCCAGGGATTCCGTTTGTTTTCTACTGGTTATGAAGATCCACGTAGACTCGGACCCGGTGTCCGGTATATGCTTCTGGGGTGAGCTTGTAAAGCTCCTCTGCCCCCTATGTTACTCTCTTCCACTTGCCTTCGGCCCGGCTCGGGCCCTCACTAGGCTACACACACTGCAGCCGGGACGCTGCTCTATCCTGAGCTCTGTGAGTTCTAGTCTGGACTCACTCTACAGACTATACTGAACTCTTTCTGCAGGAACTGCTGAATCACTGAGCTGCCTAGCGGAGGTGTGTGTATGCTGTGGGGGCCTCTTGTGGAGAAATCCGGTAATGCACCCCTCTAGGATCTGTGATACCAAGCGCAGCTGGGCACCACACCAGATACAGGAATACCTAGGCATCATGTTGGATTCAAAAAGACAAGAGTGTCATCTCCCCACAGGGAAAATTCACAAAATCATAGACCAAATATCGCGTGCAAGGACCCGCCCATCTATGTCCCTACGGAAAGCCATGTCCCTTCTAGGCTCCCTGACGGCATGTTTCCCAATGGGCCCAAATACACAACTGGGCCCTGCAGTGGGAAATCCTAAAGGCAGAAAAATTCCTAAAAGGGCATTTAGAAGGGCAGCTAACGCTATCTGCAGAAACCACACTTTCCCTAGAGTGGTGGGGGAAGATAGATAATCTAACCCGGGGTATTCCATGGACAATCCCTATACCTCAAATTCTGACCACAGACGCAAGCCCCGGGGGCTGGGGGGCTCACCTCAACAATCTTGTAGCTCAGGGGGTCTGGACAGAACATCTGAAGCCAGTTTCCTCAAACATGAAGTAGCTTCTAGCAGTAGAGTGGGCACTCTGGGAATTCATACACACACTACAAGGCCACCACGTGAGGGTGTTCTCAGACAACCAAGTAGTAGCGTACCTGAACCACCAGGGGGGTACCCAGTCCCATTCTCTGATGCAGGCAACAGAGGTCATCTTTCATTTAGCCGAGGAAAACTTACAATCCCTATCGACCCTACACATAAAAGGGATAGAAAATTGCACCGCAGACTTCCTGAGTCGGACACAGCTAAAGCAGGGCGAATGGGAGTTAAATCAGTCAGTTTTTCATCAGATTGTACAAATGTGGGGACGTCCTTCCATAGACCTGTTCGCCAACAGTCGGAACAAGAAAACACACTCATTCTGCTCTCTAGACCCCAAAGGAAACCCCATAGCTTTAGATGCCTTTATGATCCCATGGAGTCACCCTCTAGCTTACGCTTTTCCTCCGACCGCCCTGATTCCAGTTGTTCTGAGGAAAATCAGGGAAGAGAAAGTGAGAGTAATCTTGATAGCCCCCTTCTGGTCAAAGAGGGCGTGGTTTTCGTGGCTGAGGATGATGTCAATCTCCGACCCATGGGTTCTTCCGGAGCTTCCGGACCTTCTTTCACAGGGTCCAGTACTTCATCCTCAGGCTAATGTGGCACCCCAGTGGTCCGGTTGCCATAGTGGCATTGCCTCCCTCAAAAGAGATAATGCCATGCCTGGAAGCAAGCAGGGGTCCCCTAGTCAGGTATACTAAACATGCAACACTGTCCTGGCTCCAGACCAGCAAGGGGAGTTTCTCCCCTTGGCAACTGGTATCTGGGGGCGGGGTTAGTTAGTCTTAGTGTGAGGAGTTGAAGAGAGGACGTCGAGGAGAGAGGAGGTGGGGAGTTAAGCTGCACGGCAGCTCACCCCAGAAGCATCAGCACAGAAGAACCGGACACCGGAGTCCAAGGTTGTGGGGCACTCAAGGCCCAGCCGCAGAAACCGGAGGGCAGGAGACTGCAGGTCTCCTGGCCCCATCAGACGCTCGGAGGCTCAGCAGCACATAGGGCCCAGCACCGCCACGAGGGAGTGACGCGCCAGCAAGGCCCGAGCTGCCTGCCATACGGGTGAGCACGGAAACGTTACACTCAGGGACGAGGGCCACCGCACAGCTACAAGCAGCAGGGCCAAAGAGTTTAGTGGAAAGGGAAGGCCTCCAACTTCATCTGGCAAGGAGGATTCTTTACTTGCTTCCAGGCTGCCTGGACTTCCACTTCTAGCCAGTACCCTAGTCCCGGCTTGTTTAATCAGCGCCAGTAAAGACCCTGGGACTGCACTTCCTTGACTCTGTGTTTCTTGCTGCACCATCAACCCATGCACTACAACGACCAGCACAACCTGCAACATCATCTACACTGCCCTGGAGCTAGCTCTTCCTGTGGAGAGCCACACCATCCCTGCTGCAGTAACATCAGCTTCAGAGGACTGCTCCGCAGCGGCGGCTCCCTTTAGCCACATTCCACACGTGGCGTCACGAACTCTATAAAAACTCTATAAATCCCCTATATATAATCCCTTTTATTGACCGCCCTGGGTCACGGACCGGGTCTCCGCCACTGTGACATTCCCCCAGCATCCACCGGCCCGGCACCGGGTACCCCACGGCCCAGGGGGCGCGTCAACTTGGCGTCACGAACAGGATTCACGAAGCCCGGTATAACCGGGTCCTGTGTGCCATAGACTTTATTGAACTGTGTTATCACGTCATTTGCCGCCCGCTGAGGGGGAAGAAAGAAGCCCCGATCCGGAACCGCCAGGTAAGAGATCCTTCCGCCTACAGAGCAGCATACTGGTATGTCAGCAGACGCCCAGGACCTGACTGAGGTTCACTAGGGGGGAGGAAGATGCCCAACATGGAGGAGGGTTCAGCCGCAGGCTCGGCCGCTGCCACTGTGATGCCGTTATCAGTGCCGTACATACCGGGGGCAGCGTGGTTGCCCCAGTACTCAGGGGAGTCGCACACCCTGAACGACTTTGAGGAAAGACTGCACAGTTTGTTTAAAGTATACCCCCTGTCTGAGGAGCAAAAAGTCAGCATCCTCATAGGCTAGCTAATCGGTGCAGCCCAGAGAGAGGTGAAGTCCTGGCCGGGCTGAGACAAAGGCACTGTCAAGGAAATACTGGCCCGATTGAAGGATACCTTTGACACCCGCACTGCAGCAGAAATTAAAATGAAGTTTTACGGGTGCAAACAAAGGATGCAGGACAGTGTACGGGACTATGCTCTAAACCTGCAGAAGGCGCTGCGGGCCATCAAACAGGTAGACCCCGACAGTGTGCGAGAAGAGGACAGATTGCTAACTGAGCAGTTTATTGAGGGGCTCCAGTCCAGCGCTCACAGGACACAGCTGCGCATTATGGCTCTGCAAAACCCCGATCTGGACTTTGCTAAATTTAAAGACAGAGCCATCCGGTGCTGCGGGAATCAACACCAGGAGGCGCTGCATCCCACCGGCGCCCAGCTATCACATACCACCAGGAGGTGGCATCCTTTTCCCCAGAACCTGTGGAGGCTGACGCGCAGACTCTGGACATTGACCCGTCTGCCGACCTGCGCCTTCAGGTCCAGGAGCTGACCAAAAGTGTGGCTGCGTTAACCAAAACCGTGCAGGCCCTGCAAGTGTCTCCCCAGGAAAAGATCCAGCTAGCTTCCAGTCCAGATGACGTCCCATGGCGACGACAGAAGAGAATTCCACTGATCAGAGGGAGGAACAGCGATCGCTACGACCTGGACGGACAACCCATCTGCCGCTGCTGTCAAAAGGCGGGACACTACGCAAGATTCTGCAATTTAAACGGGCAACACCTGGGGCAGAGGGCGAACCCCCAGGAGTAAGACAACCAGGCCCACAAAGCTGGCGAGACAAGTACGTGGGAGGACGACCGGTCCTACCCATCGTGCTTGATGGCATCTCGATGAACGCACTGCTGGACACTGGATCCCAGGTGACCATGATGCCATATATCCTTTATAAACAATACTGGACTGATTCAGACATTACCCACAGTCCAGATGAACTTCTTAACATCTATGCCAGCAATAGTCAGCCCTTGCCTCAGGTGGGGTATAAAGAGGTGACCATAAAAGTTGGCAAAGTAGAATTGCCATCACAAGGAATGATTATTGTTGATATTGATTGAAAGTCATCCCATGATAACCTTAGGCACTAATGTGATAGAAAATTGTCTTGGAGAAATTATTGTTTTGTTACAACAGGTCACAGAGACTGCCAGTTCCAGTCAGCAGCGGGTTCTGCAGAAGGAGATCAGAGCCCTGATGAGAAGACAACAGGTAGAGCTGTCTGGTGGAGAAGTCGGCAGTGTCAGGATGAGTGATCCGTTCCCCATTGCAATGCCCCCTAGGAGTGAAATGTTGATATCGTGTCGGGCAGCAATTGGTCTCAGGGGTCAAGATTATCAGGCCCTGGTAGAACCCGTGTACTCTGATAATAGGCCCACCATCTTGACAGCCAGGGGGGTAGTCGATGTCCGCAAGGGGAGAGTACCGATACGCATCCTGAATTGTGGGGAGAAAGAGGTCCATTTACCCCGGTATGCTACCCTTGCTAAGTTATTCACTGTCAGTAACAACTCAATAAAGGCAGTGGAACCCTTGCCTCCATCCAAACCGGCGGAGGATAACGGCTCCAAGGGGCAGATGGAGGATTGGTGTCAGAAGCTACAAGTGGGCACTGACTCCACCCCTTTACACCAAAAGCATGGAGTATACTGGGTGGTCCAAGAGTATGAGCGGGTCTTCAGTAAATACCCATTAGACTTTGGGCAGGTAAAAGGGGTCCAACATCATATCCCCACAGGAGATCATCCACCCATTAAAGAGAGGTACCGGCCTGTACCTCCAGCTCACTATCAATGTGCCAAAGGGATGTTATGGGAGATGAAGGAGGCTGGGGTGATCAGAGATAGTTGTAGCCCCTGGGCAGCTCCATTAGTTCTCGTGAGAAAGAAGGATGGTACAATGAGGATGTGTGTTGACTACAGGCAGATTAACCGCATTACACATAAGGATGCCTACCCATTACCCAGGATTGAGGAGTCACTAGCTGCATTAAGATCAGCTAATTATTTCTCCACTTTGGATCTCACCAGTGGGTATTGGCAGGCTCCTGTGGCAGAGGCGGACAAATAAAAGACCGCATTTACAACACCAATGGGCCTCAGCGAGTTCAACTGCATGCCATTCGGGCTCTGCAACACCCCAGGAACCTTCCAGCGGTTAATGGAGTGCTGCCTAGGACACAAGAACTTCGAAACTGTCCTGCTGTACCTGGACGACGTAATTGTCTACTCGAAGACATATGAAGACCACCTGGAGCACCTGGCCGAGGTGTTTGAAGCCCTATCTGGCCTGAAGGTAAAGCCATCCAAATGTCACCTGTTGAAGCCCAAGGTGCAGTACCTAGGTCATGTGGGAAGCGCTGAAGGTGTAGCGCCAGACCCTGAAAAAGTCACCGTAATCAAGGACTGGCCAAGACCCTCCACTATCAAGGAAGTGCGGCAGTTCCTCGGGCTGGTAGGCTACTACAGGAGATTTATCAAGGGTTTCACCAAGATAGCAGCACCCATGCAGGACCTCCTGGTAGGCCAGTCCAAGAAGGCCAAGAACCCGAAACCTCCGTTCAAATGGGGTAAACCAGAAGACGAATCTTTCACCCGACTGAAGATGGCTCTGACCGGAGACGAAGTCCTGGCCTACCCCGACTATGGCCAACCCTTTATACTTCATACAGATGCCAGCAACGTGGGATTAGGAGCGGTGCTGTCCCAGGTACAGAAAGGCAGATAGAGAGTGATTGCCTACGCCAGCAGGAAGTTCCATCCTACGGAAAGGAACCCCGACAACTACAGTTCCTTCATGTTGGAGTTTCTCGCCATAGTCTGAGCTGCAACAGAGCGCTTCAAGCACTATCTCGCCTCCTCCAAATTTACAGTCTTCACAGATAACAACCCACTGACGCACCTGGAGACTGCGAAGCTTGGTGCCCTAGAGCAACGATGGATGGCCCGACTGTCTAACTACGAGTTTACCATCAAGTATCGGGCGGGGCATAAAAATGCAAATGCTGATGCGCTGTCCAGGATGCCCAACCTGCCAGATGGGGGAGAAGACCCGGAAGAGCTGGAGGAGATAGAGATACCTGCTTTCCATCGTCATGGGGTAACCCAGTGCTCCCACTGTGTAAGGGACAAGAGCTCCGCCAACAGAGAGGCCACGTTCAACCCATTGCCCCACCATGGATGGGCAGAAACGCAGGATAGCAACCCGGCTGTCCGCCTAGTCAAGGAGTTGCTGACACAAGCTGATTCGCACCCTGATCTAGATGCTCCACAGGAAACCAAACAGTTGTGGAAGGAGAAGGGTAAACTGTTCATCTACAAAGGAAAGCTGTGTTGAAGAAGCATCAACTCCCGGACACACGAACTGGTCTGGCAGGTGGTAGTCCTGAGGCGGGATGCGTCAATGGTCTTAGAAGCGTACCACGATGGAGCAGGTCACTTTGGGTGGAAGAAGTTGGAAGTCCCGCTACGTGAGCGATTCTACTGGTCTGGCATGAGGAAAGCAATCGAGAGATGGTGTCGAGAATGTGGTCCATGCAACCTGAGATGAAAAGACCGTGACAGCCAGAGGGCTCCCCTGCAGCCCATCATCACCAAACAGCCACTAGAACTGGTAGCCTTGGATCACGTGAAGCTAGCCCCAAGCTGGTCAGGCTATGTCTACGCTCTCACCATAGTAGACCACTACTCCCGGTTCTTGGTAGTAGTGCCAGTGAAAGACCAGACGGCTCAGACGGCAGCCAAAGTGTTCCAACAGCACTTTTGTCGACCGCACGGTTACCCTGAACGAGTGCTTACCGACCAAGGTCCAGCCTTTGAAGCAGAGGTGTTCCAGGAATTCTGTAACTTGTACGGCTGCAAGAAAATAAGGATGACGCCGTATCATCCCCAGACCAACGGATTGTGTGAGAAGATGAACCAGGTGGTAATAGACCTGTGGAAGACGTTGCCCCTTGAAGAACGTAGACTGTGGCCAGAGAAGTTACCAGATTTGGTGGACCTATATAACCACATCCCGGTGAACTCCACCAACTGTACACCTGCTTACCTGATGAGAGCAAGACCTGGTAAGCTACCCATTGACTTAGACATGGGAGTCCTAACACCAGAGACAACATCACCAGATGCGGATTGGGATACCGAGTGGCAGCAACAATACCGCAAGCTGCAAGAGTGTGTTGAGAGAAGTTTGTCCCAGGCGAGACAGAAGCAAGAGAAAACTTACAATCAGCACGCACCTGCCGTTCCCTTATCACCTGGAGAACAGGTACTTAAGAGGAAAAGACGAGTCCACAAGTTAGATGACCAGTGGGAGGTTGAGCCATACACCGTCCTACCCTCAAATTACGACAACACCAAAGTGTGCCTCATCAGCAAAGATGGAGGGGAAACTTCAGCGGCAGTCTCAAGAGATCACTTGAAGATATATCCTGAACAGTTGAAACACACAGAAGAAGATCAAGACAGCCTTTGGCCCACAGAAAAAGTGGTGGAAACGGTTCAGACAGTCCTCGGAGAATTTCCCCGGTCTTGGACGCAGGTGAACAGTGCGATTGTAGTACCGATCCTTACCTTTCTCCAAGCGGCCTCACCGGAAGCTGTAGAAGTCCCAGAACAGCTGGAAGACCAGTCGGCCCCAGAGACAGAAGTTTCATCATCAGCAGACCAGGAGAATCTACCTTCTGCTAGCAGTGAACCTGTCGTACCCAGGGTGAGTCAAAGAATTCGTAGGAGATTACCCAGCCTACCGGTGTTACCTCAGGCTACCTGTAGTGTAGTTCACACTGAACCCACCACACCAGGAGTAGACACTAGGGACCAGTGTAGGGCAGTGAAAACTAACGTACTACGTAGATCGACCAGGAGTACAAAAGGTCAGCTCCCTGCTCGCTGGAGAAACTAAAGTATAAGAGAATTAAAGTGTATGTTGTATATAGTTGTAACTGTTAAATAGTCTAGGAAATGTATATTTGTTAAATTTATGCACAATTGGGCCACAGGACTAGGTGTGGTCAGGACAATATTGAATATAGTTACTAATAGGCCTAGAAAATAAACCGCAGGCGTGGCTGAAGACCAGGCCCAACAAAAGAGTGCCCTGAAGCCACGCCCAGGGACGATACACAAAGTGGGTTGATGCGGTTCCCACCAGCCAAATTACAGTTACCTGGATTGTGCCGTAAAGACTAAGCGCCGCAGTGACTGCTTTCAATTTTTGTTGGGTTTTTGTAATTTTTGACTTTGTAACCTGTTTGTAATGTGAATTGTTATTTGTTAATTTTAAAAGGTATCCTCAGTCCGGGAGTACTGAAGTTAACTAGGGGGGAATGTGGCACCCCAGGGGTCCGGTTGCCACAGTGGCATTGCCTCACTCACAAGAGGTGATGCCATGCCTGGAAGCAAGCAGGGGTCCCCTAATCAGGTTTTACTAAGCATGCAACACTTTCCTGGCTCCAGACCAGCAAGGGGAGTTCCTCCCCTTGGCAACTGGGATCTGGGGGCGGGGTTAGTTAGACTTAGTGTGAGGAGTTGAAGCGAGGACGTGGAGGAGAGAGGAGATGGGGCCTGGAGCTGCACGGCAGTTCATCCCACAAGGAACAAACACAGAAGAACCAAACACTGGAGTCCGAGGCTGTGGGGCACTGAAGGCCCAGCAGCAGAAACCGGAGGGCAGGAGACTGCAAGTCTCCTGGCCCCATCAGACACCCGGAGGCTCAGCAGCATCACAGGGCCCAGCACTGCCACGTGGGAGCGACGCACCAGCAAGGCCCGAGCTGCCTGCCACACGGGTGAGCACAGAAACGTTACACTCAGGGACGAGGGCCATCGCACAGCTACAAGCAGCAGGGCCAAAGAGTTTAATGGAAAAGGGAAGGCCTCCAACTTCACCTGGCAAGGAGGATCCTTTACTTGCTTCCAGGCTGCCTGGACTTCCACTTCTAGCCAGTACCCTTGTCCCGGCTTGTCTAATCACCACCAGTAAAGACCCTGGGACTGCACTTCCTTGTCTCTGTGTTTCTTGCTGCGCCATCAACCCCTGCACTACAATGCCCAGCACAACCTGCAACATCTACACTGCCCTGGAGCTAGCTCTTCCTGTGGATAGCCACACCATCCCTGCTGCAGTAACATCAGCTTCAGAGGACTGCTCCGCAGCGGCGGCTCCCTTTAGCCACATTCCACAGGTGGCGTCACGAACTCTATAAAAACTCTATAAATCCCCTATACATAACTCCTTTTATTGACCGCCCTGGGTCACGGACCGGGTCACCGCCACTGTGACATTCCCCAGCATCCACCGGCCCGGCACCGGGTACCGCACAGCTCAGGGGGCGCGCCATACGCCTTCCCCCGGATCTTCATCCCTCCTCATCCCTGACCAGGCTGAGGTCAGTGTGAAACAAAGCTCCTTGCTTGTGGTCCGCACTACTGCTCTCATCATCCACATCCAGACGGATAAGTGGCTGCAGCCACAAGCCATAGCCTGCAGTGACTCGTGCGCCACCTGGTGGTTAAAGCTCAGAACTGCACAGAAGGAAATCGAATTTCTGGTTTTCCTGCTCTCATGATGAACGTGTCTGTACAATGTCATCACCAACCAATTGTTACATCTCATTTAAAGAGATGCTGTTAACTCCTCTGCTGTATTCTTTACGAGACTGCAGGGGTTAAATATAAGACAAGAGTGCGTTTTATAGGTCTGTAAAGAATAAGTGCGCCATTTGATTGTTCCCAGGAATTGCAGATGGCCGCTGACATGTTTTACTGCATGCGGTTACTGGAGGAGCCCGGGATCTGCGTGGTTCCGGGCAGCGGGTTCGGACAGAGGGGACTTATCCCTTTGGGTGAGGTTTTTACTTATACTATTACTTTTTTTTTATTTTTTTTGCAGCTTTTATAGGGGCTATCAATCATACTAAAATGGCTGATAACAGAGAGAAATAACCTGAATTCTCCTGTACTACCCCATTAACCGCTCACTGCAATGACAAATGCTACTTAGACTCAAATGACTGATAACAGAGAGTAAAAGAGTGAATTAATTTATCCAACAATCACCATTTGCCCCCTGCTGGCTGATAGCCGAGAACAATAGCATGTATGTCTTGCCTTTACTCACTCACTCCATTGAAGACCCTCTCCAGAATGAAATGGCTGATAACAGGGAGTAATCGCTTGCATCTCCAATAGTCGGGAGCTGTAGATTGTGTTCACCGGTCTGAACCGTCAGCCTCGCACTAACCCCATTAAACAACACTACTCGGACTGAAGTGGCTGACGCCAGAGAACAATAGAGTACGATCCTCCATAATGGCGTCTCCTTTCTTTTGCAGGATGACTATTCTTCCCCCGATGGAGAAGCTGAGACACCTACTACAGAGCGTGAAGGATTTCCATGTTCGTTTCTTGGAAGATTTCCTCTGGGGGGAGGGATGCAACACAAGGACGAGGGGGTCACAAAAGAAAAAAAGTGCCCCCCTCTATCTGCCGCGGACGGTACGGCCCTCGCTGTAGGACTTGGTTTACGGACTGTTACAATGTTTCGGCTCCGAGTTCCTTTGTTTTTATACTTTTCTGATTTGTTACAATTGTTTACAAAACATTCTGGAACCTTTCAGCCATAATAACGGAAGAAAAAAAGAAAACTCTCAGCGGACGGCTACAGGGGGAGTGAAGTCGGGAACCTCCTAAACTCATTAAAGGGGGGATCCGGCACACAGTGGTGTCACTAGAGTCCAGTGCGCCTCTGTGCAAAATTTGGATCTGGATTTCCCCGTTGGTCAGATGTATGGGCCCTTGTAGTGTTCTGAATCCAATAAAGACAAACGTGTCCCCTCCCCATTATATAGCAATGTCCCCCATCCTGGGCCCCTTTCCGATATACCTGTCCCCCCATCCTGGGCCCGTTTCTGGCATACATGTCCCCCAATCCTGCGCCCCTTTCCGGCATACATGTCTCCCCATCCTGGGCCCCTTTCTGGCATATGTGTACCCCATCCTGGGCCCCTTTCTGGCATATGTGTACCCCATCCTGGGCCCCTTTCCGGCATAAGTGTCCCCCCATACTGGGCCCTTTCCGGTATATGTGTCCCCCCCATCCTGTGCCCCTTTCGGGCATACGTGAGCCCCATCCTATGCCCCTTTCTGGCATACGTGTACCCCATCTTGGGCCCCTTTCTGGTATTCCTGTCCCCCCATCCTGGGCCCCTTTCTGATATTATTGTCCCCCCATCCTGGGCCCCTTTCTGGCATACATGACCCCCGTACTGTGCCCCTTTCCGGCATACGTGTACCCCATCCTGAGCCCCTTTCCGCCATACGTGCCCCCATCCTGGACCCCTTTCTGGCATACGTGTCCCCCATTCTGGGACCCTTTCCGGTATACCTGTCCCCCCATCCTGGGCCCCTTTCCGGCATACGTGTCCCCCATCCTGGGCCCCTTTCCGGCATAAGTGTCCCCCGATACTGGGCCCTTTCCGGTATATGTGTCCCCCCCATCCTGTGCCCCTTTCGGGCATACGTGAGCCCCATCCTATGCCCCTTTCTGGCATACGTGTACCCCATCTTGGGCACCTTTCTGGTATTCCTGTCCCCCCATCCTGGGCCCCTTTCTGGCATACATGACCCCCATACTGTGCCCCTTTCCGACATACTTGTACCCCATCCTGGACCCCTTTCTGGTATACCAGTCCCCCCATCCTGGGCCCCTTTCCGCCATACGTGTCCCCCATCCTGGGCTCCTTTCTGGCATACACATCACCCCATCTTGGGCCCCTTTCGGCATACGTGTCCCACCATCTTGTGCCCTATTTCAGCATACGTGTCCCCCCCCATCCCGGGAACCTTTCCGGCATACACCTCCCCCGATCCCGGGCCCCTTTCCTGCATACTTGTCCCCCCACAGCATCTTGCAGCGGCATGCTATTCCATCTGGTTTTCGTTTAGTTGGACCATCATTTATTTTTCAACAGGACAATGACCCCAAACACACCTCCAGGCTGTGTAAGGGCTATTTGACCAAGAAGGAGAGTGATGGGGGCTACGCCAGATGACCTGGCCTCCACAGTCACCAGACCTGAACCCAATCGAGATGGTTTGGGGTGAGCTGGACCGCAGAGTGAAGGCAAAAGGGCCAACAAGTGCTAAGCATCTCTGGGAACTCCTTCAAGATTGTTGGAAGACCATTTCCGGTGACAACCTCTTGAAGCTCATCAAGAGAATGCCAAGATGAAGAACCTAGAATATAAGACATATTTTCAGTTGTTTCACACTTTTTTGTTAAGTATATAATTCCACATGTGGTAATTCATAGTTTTGATGCCTTCAGTGTGAATGTACAATTTTCATAGTCATGAAAATACAGAAAAATCTTTAAATGAGAAGGTGTGTCCAAACTTTTGGTCTATTCTGTATATAAGAAAATAATTTTGGTGAGTCCCAAAAATAATTTAAAAGATCATACAGGTTGGGAATACATCTCAACGCGTTTTTGGCAAAAAACCCTTATTCACTGAGATACAGATTCCTTATGATACATGGTATAAAAACAAATGGTGACCAACCGCTGATCAATAAACACATATGTTAACAATCAATCACATTAGAAAAAAAAAAACCCACAAAAAAACAAACAAACAAAAAAAAAACAAAAAGGCAAAAAAACAAAAACCCTGCATTCAAATCCCTAAAATGTAATATAGGTAAAGGGTATCATTCCTATGGTTCATACCGTTGGGGTATTTTGTATCCAGTTTAATGATCCAAAATAATTCTCTTAGGAGGAGTTTTTTCCTCTAATAGGAATATCCACTTTTTCTAGCCCATAGACTGAAAAATTGTTTAATTCCCCTTTATGTCTCTCTACAAAATGCTTGCATGCTCCTGAATAGGATGCCTTTTTATTGTTGATGTTGGTAACATGTTCTCCATCCTTTTCTTTAATTTACATATTGTGCAGCCAATGTATTTTATTTTACATTCTTTCCAAAATATGCAATACACAACATAATTTGTATTGTAATTGATAAATCTTTTAATATCATTGGCTGCATCAATTCTTTGCGTTTGCAATGTATACTGGCACATGGTACATTTGGAACATGCACATTTAACAAAACCTTTACAACTTCGCCAGGTTTTTTTTATCACTTTTTTTGTGGCATGTATAGACTTGGGGAAAGAGTAGCACCTATTCATCTCCCTTTTCTCGGCACACATACTAATCCATTTCTCAGAACTATATTTAAGTCCCGATCTTGGAATAATACAGGGAGATATCTGTTTATAATAGTTTTTATTTCCTGAAATTGGCAACTATATGGGGTACTGAAGATGTTTTTTTGTCCATATTATTAGATTTTATTGTTATTGGTTTCTGGTTGTTATTAATACCATCATCTCTGTGGTTTACATGAGTATTTCTTATGACGCGCCCCCTGGGCCGTGGGGTACTCGGCAGCTGGGCCTATGGACGCCGGTATGGGGGATATCACGGTGGCTGGCCCGGTCCGTGATCCAGGGCGGTCAATTTAAAGGGGAAAAAAGGATTATTATTTATAGGGGATTTGTAAAGTGTTCATGACGCCACCTGTGGATTGCGGCTAGAGGGAGCCGCCGCTGCGGAGCAGTCCTCTGGAGCTGATGTTACGGCAGCAGGGATGGTGTGGCTCTCCACAGGTAGAGCTAGCTCCAGGGCAGTGTAGGAATTGGTGGTTGCGCTGGGCGTTGTCGGGAGGCGAGAGGGCACAGCTTGAATAATGGACGGAGGCAGTGCGGTGCAGTCATCCGAGTCTTTACTCACAGTTCTTATGACAGTTCCACTAGTGCACTGTACAGATATCAGCCTCCCACGTCGCGCTGCGTTCACCAGGCAGGGATTCAGCTCTTCCTCAGGCAGATTGGGAGCACCTGACGGAACCCCACTGTCTTATGTTCCTAGCTAGACCGTCTTTATGCTGGGTCTTTCTCCCTCCTGCCCTGCGCTTCCCCACTCTCAATCCCGCTCGGATGCTCTGAAGTCCTTCCTGTCTTACTGGAGTTCCCAGACCTGCTTGACCCTCACGGAGATTAGATTAGGGCTTCGGCAACTGGTCTATGTAAGCCAGAAGCCTCCGGTTTTTCCAGCCGAGACTTGGAGTTACACGACTGGTCCAGGGGCCGATCCCCTTCTTGCGGCCTACGATCCCTCTGTCTTCTGGCAGATGCGGGGCGTACAGGTGCTGTCCTGCACTCTCCGTACCCCCTGGGATCCCTTCAAAGATCGGAGCCTACTCCTCTGCTCCCCTCCTGGGCCTCTAGGACTGGGCCCTACTTGTGGAGCAGAGCTCCTAAAGAGACTCTGCTCCCTGACTGACTTCACCCACTGACTGATCTGCCACCCTAAAATGGCTTTCCTTTAAATACGTACTGTCAAAGTGCTCCGCTAAACTACTTCCTCCACCCACATCCACTACTGGTTCCCCCTACCTCTGGGTTCCCCCCACTCCAGCCAGAGTCAGGGCTCAGCAGGAAAACACATTGCATCTTGCCCTTCCAGCCGGCCTGGAGCAGTGTAGTGTTGGATGCAGGTGTTGGGGTTCCATGCAGCACTCCCTCCTTACCTGAGAGAAGGAGACACCACACCTCTGGTTGAGGTGCAGTACCTCTGTGGCGACTGAACCCTCAGGGGCGCCACATTCCCCCCTGGTCAAACACAGCACGTCCGCGGGCTTGACCAAAGCAAAACAGGGTATATTACAGACATGCAAATTTTTAGATGCATCACATATAAGATCATAGAACATAACATTTCTTCCCTTTTTGGGAGGCACTTTTTTCTTGAACATTACAGGTTATTGTTACGCTATAAAAACATTTTTAATAAAATTTCTGTAACAGGGTGTAAAAGTAGCAGCATGAGGGACCCGTCCGCACACCCTCAACGTAGGCCCTGGGCGTGGCTGCAGGGCACAGGTGATCCTGGGGCTGGACCACGTCTTCCGCCACGCCAAACGGGTTTTTCCTCTGAGGTCACTTGATTGTTCTTATAAAACCAATAGGAAGCACTTTAAGAAGTGCAAAACTATATACAAGATAAGTTTTTGGCTGTTCACAGTCTGTAGTCTGTATACCCTGACGGGTAATTATGCACACACTTTAAGAAAACATTATTCTGAACTTTCAACTACTGTACCCTTACGGGTGACTATGTACAGTTTTTAGTCCCACCTACTGGACTAGTAGTTGGGTCCCCGCTTGGGGTATTTCTGATTTTTGCTGGACCCAGCCGGGTCGCTAGCTATGTCCTGCGGGGGTGTGTCCTCAATCCCGCGGTACACTTGTAGGGCGTACCACCCGCATTCCCAGTGGTGCCGAGTGTAAGTGACACGTCACCGGGGTATAGATTCCTGTTGGGATGGCCCTGTTCCTGCTCGGGCTCAACATCCCGCCGGTTTACAAAAATGTCCCTCGCGAAGTCGGGGTCTTGAATGAAGCCCCACCCAGCCTTCAGGTCGAACTTCACTACGAGTCCTTCTTCACGGGGGCTGGGGTGGGCAGACTCCGCCTGACGGGTTTGGGCCTTTGTGGCCTTGTTCCGGGCCTCCAGACGCTCGCAACGCGCCCGCCGAGAGCGCCGCTCCTTCTCCAGCTGCTGGAGCTCCCGCCTGCAGAACTCCTTCCTCTGCAGGGCTTCGGCCTGGGTCTCCTGCGGGAACCCCATCAGGTCCCCACCCTGGTTGTCCCAGCTAAACTCTTCTCCGCTGGGGCAGGCAACCGGGGGCGCTGGTGTCAGGAGTAGCGGGCACGGCTGCTGGTCCTCGAACCGGGTGGACCAATCGAAGGCTGGCGCGCCGTACACCCACTCAGGTGCCGGAGGTGGAGGCTCCAGGAGGGAACCGAGCAGGAGGTTCCTGGCTTCGGCGCCCGGGAGTGGAGGTTCCGCGAGGGCACCAAGTAGAAGGTCCTGCGGGTCAGCGCCCGGGGGTGGAGGTTCCGGGCTGAGCAGCTGCTCCAGAGAGGGCATGGCGGGGTACGGGGAGTGCTGATGTAGGAGACCCAGGAGCAGGTCGGCGCTTGCAGCGCCCGAGACAGGGGATTCCTTCCTACCTGCTCCTGTGCTGCACACGGCCTCCTGGTATTCAGTGGGCTCCGCCGGGGCTGGGGTGCCACTGCTGGTATCCTGTGCTGCTCTCCGCCGGGCTGCCAACTTCTCTAACAGCTCGCTCCTTCACTTGGTGACCACTGCTCCCTGGGCCCTTTCCACTTGTTGGCTCAGCTCCAAGACTTCACTCTGGAGGAATTCCGCATCCTCCGGGGTCAATTTGCTGCCTTCCCCTTCCAGGGTGAGGAGGGTTGCTTGCCACTGCAGGCTAGAGGCGGAGGCTGGATCCTGGCTTCCGTCCATGCTGGCTGCCGGGTACGGTCTGTCTAGACTGGTTAAGACCACACCCTGTCTCCATTCCTTCTCTCCTCCTCCTCTCCTCTTTCGGGGGCGGTCCCATGACAATCTGCTGTCGGTCACTCCTTGCGACGTCCCCCCTGCCTTGACGGACACATCTATGCGGACAGTCACTGTTGCAAGGGGCAGGGTGTGCTTTTGGTGCCATTCTGGGACCCGGCCCACGATGGGAGGTTCCATATTGTTGTTTTTGATCACGCACATAATGGCGCCCGTTCTTCTGGGGCGGGCGCCACATTCAATGTAGAAAAACAGTTCCTTAGGCACACAATACCCGCTGATAACGGGTTGGTCACGTATCCTGTTCGTGACGCCAGATTTGACGTGCCCCCAGGGCTGTGGCGTACTCGGCAGCTGGGCCTATGGACGCCGGTATGGGGGATATCACGGTGGCTGGCCCGGTCCGTGATCCAGGGCGGTCAATTTAAAGGGGAAAAAAGGATTATTATTTATAGGGGATTTGTAAAGTGTTCATGACGCCACCTGTGGATTGCGGCTAGAGGGAGCCGCCGCTGCGGAGCAGTCCTCTGGAGCTGATGTTACGGCAGCAGGGATGGTGTGGCTCTCCACAGGTAGAGCTAGCTCCAGGGCAGTGTAGGAATTGGTGGTTGCGCTGGGCGTTGTCGGGAGGCGAGAGGGCACAGCTTGAATAATGGACGGAGGCAGTGCGGTGCAGTCATCCGAGTCTTTACTCACAGTTCTTATGACAGTTCCACTAGTGCACTGTACAGATATCAGCCTCCCACGTCGCGCTGCGTTCACCAGGCAGGGATTCAGCTCTTCCTCAGGCAGATTGGGAGCACCTGACGGAACCCCACTGTCTTATGTTCCTAGCTAGACCGTCTTTATGCTGGGTCTTTCTCCCTCCTGCCCTGCGCTTCCCCACTCTCAATCCCGCTCGGATGCTCTGAAGTCCTTCCTGTCTTACTGGAGTTCCCAGACCTGCTTGACCCTCACGGAGATTAGATTAGGGCTTCGGCAACTGGTCTATGTAAGCCAGAAGCCTCCGGTTTTTCCAGCCGAGACTTGGGGTTACACGACTGGTCCAGGGGCCGATCCCCTTCTTGCGGCCTACGATCCCTCTGTCTTCTGGCAGATGCGGGGCGTACAGGTGCTGTCCCGCACTCTCCGTACCCCCTGGGATCCCTTCAAAGATCGGAGCCTACTCCTCTGCTCCCCTCCTGGGCCTCTAGGACTGGGCCCTACTTGTGGAGCAGAGCTCCTAAAGAGACTCTGCTCCCTGACTGACTTCACCCACTGACTGATCTGCCACCCTAAAATGGCTTTCCTTTAAATACGTACTGTCAAAGTGCTCCGCTAAACTACTTCCTCCACCCACATCCACTACTGGTTCCCCCTACCTCTGGGTTCCCCCCACTCCAGCCAGAGTCAGGGCTCAGCAGGAAAACACATTGCATCTTGCCCTTCCAGCCGGCCTGGAGCAGTGTAGTGTTGGATGCAGGTGTTGGGGTTCCATGCAGCACTCCCTCCTTACCTGAGAGAAGGAGACACCACACCTCTGGTTGAGGTGCAGTACCTCTGTGGCGACTGAACCCTCAGGGGCGCCACATTCCCCCCTGGTCAAACACAGCACGTCCGCGGGCTTGACCAAAGCAAAACAGGGTATATTACAGACATGCAAATTTTTAGATGCATCACATATAAGATCATAGAACATAACATTTCTTCCCTTTTTGGGAGGCACTTTTTTCTTGAACGTTACGGGTTATTGTTACGCTATAAAAACATTTTTAATAAAATTTCTGTAACAGGGTGTAAAAGTAGCAGCATGAGGGACCCGTCCGCACACCCTCAACGTAGGCCCTGGGCGTGGCTGCAGGGCATAGGTGATCCTGGGGCTGGACCATGTCTTCCGCCACGCCAAACGGGTTTTTCCTCTGAGGTCACTTGATTGTTCTTATAAAACCAATAGGAAGCACTTTAAGAAGTGCAAAACTATATACAAGATAAGTTTTTGGCTGTTCACAGTCTGTAGTCTGTATACCCTGACGGGTAATTATGCACACACTTTAAGAAAACATTATTCTGAACTTTCAACTACTGTACCCTTACGGGTGACTATGTACAGTTTTTAGTCCCACCTACTGGACTAGTAGTTGGGTCCCCGCTTGGGGTATTTCTGATTTTTGCTGGACCCAGCCGGGTCGCTAGCTATGTCCTGCGGGGGTGTGTCGTCAATCACGCGGTACACTTGTAGGGCGTACCACCCGCATTCCCAGTGGTGCCGAGTGTAAGTGACACGTCACCGGGGTATAGATTCCTGTTGGGATGGCCCTGTTCCTGCTCGGGCTCAACATCCCGCCGGTTTACAAAAATGTCCCTCGCGAAGTCGGGGTCTTGAATGAAGCCCCACCCAGCCTTCAGGTCGAACTTCACTGCGAGTCCTTCTTCACGGGGGCTGGGGTGGGCAGACTCCGCCTGACGGGTTTGGGCCTTTGTGGCCTTGTTCCGGGCCTCCAGACGCTCGCAACGCGCCCGCCGAGAGTGCCGCTCCTTCTCCAGCTGCTGGAGCTCCCGCCTGCAGGACTCCTTCCTCTGCAGGGCTTCGGCCTGGGTCTCCTGCGGGAACCCCATCAGGTCCCCACCCTGGTTGTCCCAGCTAAACTCTTCTCCGCTGGGGCAGGCAACCGGGGGCGCTGGTGTCAGGAGTAGCGGGCACGGCTGCTGGTCCTCGAACCGGGCGTACCAATCGAAGGCTGGCGCGCCGTACACCCACTCAGGTGCCGGAGGTGGAGGCTCCGGGAGGGAACCGAGCAGGAGGTTCCTGGCTTCGGCGCCCGGGAGTGGAGGTTCCGCGAGGGCACCAAGTAGAAGGTCCTGCGGGTCAGCGCCCGGGGGTGGAGGTTCCGGGCTGAGCAGCTGCTCCAGAGAGGGCATGGCGGGGTACGGGGAGTGCTGATGTAGGAGACCCAGGAGCAGGTCGGCGCTTGCAGCGCCCGAGACAGGGGATTCCTTCCTACCTGCTCCTGTGCTGCACACGGCCTCCTGGTATTCAGTGGGCTCCGCCGGGGCTGGGGTGCCACTGCTGGTATCCTGTGCTGCTCTCCGCCGGGCTGCCAACTTCTCTAACAGCTCGCTCCTTCACTTGGTGACCACTGCTCCCTGGGCCCTTTCCACTTGTTGGCTCAGCTCCAAGACTTCACTCTGGAGGAATTCCGCATCCTCCGGGGTCAATTTGCTGCCTTCCCCTTCCAGGGTGAGGAGGGTTGCTTGCCACTGCAGGCTAGAGGCGGAGGCTGGATCCTGGCTTCCGTCCATGCTGGCTGCCGGGTACGGTCTGTCTAGACTGGTTAAGACCACACCCTGTCTCCATTCCTTCTCTCCTCCTCCTCTCCTCTTTCGGGGGCGGTCCCATGACAATCTGCTGTCGGTCACTCTTTGCGACGTCCCCCCTGCCTTGACGGACACATCTATGCGGACAGTCACTGTTGCAAGGGGCAGGGTGTGCTTTTGGTGCCATTCTGGGACCCGGCCCACGATGGGAGGTTCCATATTGTTGTTTTTGATCACGCACATAATGGCGCCCGTTCTTCTGGGGCGGGCGCCACATTCAATGTAGAAAAACAGTTCCTTAGGCACACAATACCCGCTGATAACGGGTTGGTCACGTATCCTGTTCGTGACGCCAGATTTGACGTGCCCCCAGGGCTGTGGCGTACTCGGCAGCCGGGCCTATGGACGCCGGTATGGGGGATATCACGGTGGCTGGCCCGGTCTGTGATCCAGGGCGGTCAATTTAAAGGGGAAAAAAGGATTATTATTTATAGGGGATTTGGAAAGTGTTTGTGACGCCACCTGTGGATTGTGGCCAAAGGGAGCCGCCGCTGCGGAGCAGGTCCTCTGGAGCTGGTGCTACGGCAGCAGGGATGGTGTGGCTCTCCACAGGTAGAGGTTAGCTCCAGGGCAGTGTAGGAATTGGTGGTTGCGCTGGGCGTTGTGGTGCAGGGAGGGAAAGATGGCGCAGCTTGAATAATGGACGGAGGCAGTGCGGTGCAGTCATCTGAGTCTTTACTCACAGTTCTTATGAAAGTTCCACTGGTGCACTGTACGCGTGCTAGCCTCCCACGTCGCGCTGCGTTCACCAGGCAGGGGTTCAGCTCTTCCTCAGGCAGATTGGGAGCACCAGACGGAACCCCACTGTCTTGTGTTCCTAGCTAGACCGTCTTCAAGCTGGGTCTTTCTCACTCCTGCCCTGCGCTTCCCCACTCTCAATCCCGCTCAGATGCTCTGTAGTCCCTCCTTTCTTGCTGGAGTTCCCGGACCTGCTTGACCCTCATGGGGATTAGAATGAGGCTTCGGCAACTGGTCTATGTAAGCCAGAAGCCTCCGGTTTTTCCAGCCGAGACTTGGAGTTACACGACTGGTCCAGGGGCCGGTCCCCTTCTTGCGGCCTACGATCCCTGTGTCTTCTGACAGATTCAGGGCGTACGGGTGCTGTGCCGCACTCTCCGTACCCCTTGGGATCCCTTCAATAGATTGGAGCCTACTCCTCTGCTCCCCTCCTGGGCCTCTAGGACTGGGCCCTACTTGTGGAGCAGAGCTCCTAAAGAGACTCTGCTCCCTGACTGACGTCTCCCACTGACTAATCTGCCACCCTAAAATGGCTTCCCTTTAAATACCTACTGTCAAAGTGCTCTGCTAAACTACTTCCTCCACCCACACCCACTACTGGTTCCCCCTACCTCTGGGTTCCCCCCACTCCAGCCTGGGTCAGGGCTCAGCAGGAAAACACATTGCATCTTGCCCTTCCAGCCGGCCTGGAGCAGTGTAGTGTTGGATGCAGGTGTTTGGGGATTGAATTCACAGTATGGGCGGGTGCCCGCTGTCTGCTCTAAGTGCAGCGTTCACACTAATAGGTTTTCTATAGTTGCCATATTTAATCTTTTGTTGTTTTACATCCCCCATGAGATACAAATCCAAAAAGCTGATATTATCCTGCGGTTCAGTATAAGTAAATTGTAAATTGACATCATTAGCATTGATATAGGATAAAAAATCTGGGATTTTTTCCACTTCTCCTACCCATATTAGTAAAACATCGCCCAAATATCTAACATATAGTTCAATGTCATTTTTAAAAGGATTTTTGTCTGTAAAAATAGCGTTTTCTTCCCACCACGATACAAAAAGTGCGGCTAAAGATGGGGAGAAACATGAGCCCATTGGGCAACCTTTGATTTGGAAATAATATTCTTCATTGAACATAAAAAATTATTCTCCAGGAGATATTCAATGCTCCGGATAATCATTTCCTTCGTTTCGTCCATATATTTTTGTAAATGGTGGAATACAGCAGTTAATGCCAGATTATGTGGAATAGATGAAAACAGATTTACCACATCGCATGACAGAAATTTACATTTTTCATATAATCAATTACTGATGACTAGTGATGAGTGAACGCGCTCGCCACTGCTCGGTACTCGCCCGAGCATCATGGTGCTCGACAAGCTCGGCGAGTATTTCCGGGTTGCTCGGCGGGAGCTCGGGTCCCCTCCCTGCATGTTTGGCGCTCTTTACAGAGCCAATGAACATGCAGGGATTGCCTGCCATGCACTGTAATGCTGTAGCCATGTTGGTTGTGGCATTACAGTGATTGGCTGGCCGCACAGCGTCATCAGGTCTAAATCAGACCTGGCGCCGCCATGCTCGTCACAGTCACTCCGGATCAGACAGTGTAGGGAGAGCTGCTGCTGTAACAGGGAGAGATTCGCTTGTGTATTAGGTAGTGTAGGGAGAAAAACCGTATATTACGCATATCTATCTTAGCAAACAGTCCTTCTGAGGACTAATCCATCTGCAGAGATATCAGGCAGGCAGTGTATATAGGCAGGCAGGCAGGGTATATAGCAGACTGGAGTGCATATAGCACAAGAGGCTCCATTCCAATTCTGCCTTCTGCTGCTGTTAGATATTTCTATACAAAGGTCCAGGTCTCAGGGGCCAGGAATACTTTTTTTTTCATCTTAATCCTCATTATTTGCTTATAAAGCAATCCAGAGAACACCATTTTTCTGCGCCATTTGCTTGTTGGCACTGCAGAATACAGCCAGGTCCTTTCCATATTGCAGGGCTAGAAACCCAGCTATTTAAAACTCCGTCACACGGATCACATATACGTTGTCAGAAAATACTGCCATTTCTGGCCTCCATTAAAAATTTCTTTCAGTGTGTCAGTGAAGCAATTCACACCAGATTGGTGTTCAAACTACTTACCTACAGGCCAGGTATTTAAAACTGTGTTTTCTCCATCACACGGATCACATATAAGTTCGCTCCAAACTCAGTCATTTGTAGTGAGCGTGGAAGATACTGTCCTCCATTTAAAATGGGCAAGGCACGTCGCAAGTGACGGGGAACTGGACGTGATGGTGATGGTGCATGCAGAGGCCGAGGACAAGGCCGTGGGCAAGCTGAAATTGTGCCACAACAAACACCAACATCTTCTCGCCTGACCTTCCTGTCCCAATTTGTAGGGGACCGCAGCACACCACTATTGAACCCAGAGCAGTGTCAAAAGGTTGTTGGTTGGATAGTGGATAATGCTTCCAGTCACTTAGCCACCACCACCACCACCCTGTCTTCCACACGGTCAAGTCTCAGTAGCCGTGAGTCTGGACCGCATATTCCTCACCCTGATCCTCCTTCCTCCCACCATGCCGAGTGCCCGGAGACAACTGATCCCACACTTGGACACTCTGAAGAGCTGTTCACTTTTCCATTTATAGATTCGTGCCTCTCGCCCGGTCCACTTGAAGTGGGGCAAGAGGAGATCGCGTGTAGCGATGCCCAAATATTTGAGCAGCCACGGTCACACGAAGGCGACGGCGGGAAAGTGTCACAAGAGGTGGACGATGATGAGACACAATTGCCAGAAAGTCAGGAGGAGGACCAGGGTGCAGAAGTGGAAGACGAGGTGGTGGATGATATAGTAACTGACCCAACCTTGCAGGAGGACATGCAGGGCAAGGAGAGCAGCACACAGGGGGAGGGAGGCAGAGCACCCCAACAGGCAGGAAGAGGCAGTGTGATGGCCGCAGACAGAAGGCGGGCAACCGTTCCCCGTAACACCAACGCGAAGGAAGTTGCCAGTACAACTGTTAGGTCTTCCCAAGTCTGGTTGTTTTTTAAAGACTATGCCGATAACCCCAAAAAGGCCATTTGCACCACCTGCCATGCCAGCATCAGCAGGGGTGGCAAAACGACCAGCCTGACCACCAGCATGATGAGGCACATGGCAGCAAAGCACCCGACTTTGTGGGCCGAACTCCAGGGTCCAGGAACAGTGTCTGCAGGTGGCACCATTGCTTCTTCCGCTGTTGTGCATGTAAGCCAATCCCCTGTCCATGGTACATGCGAAGATGCCTCCTGCCCTGCACCTGTCGTTGCGCACTCTCAAGTAGCAGCATCGGGAAGCACGTCCATTTCCTTGTCCCAGCGCAGCGTTCAGTTGTCTCTACCCCAGTCCTTGGGACGCAAACGCAAATATGCAGCCAACGCCTGACAGGCCACACTACTAAATTCTCACATTTCACGACTGCTTGTGCTCGAAATGTTGCCTTTTAGGCTCGTGGAGACGGAAGCATTCCGCAACCTGATGGCGGCGGCCGTCCCTCGGTACTTGGTCCCCAGTCGCCACTATTTCTCCCGGTGTGCCGTCTCCTCATTACACAAGCACGTGTTGCAAAACGGGAATTGGATGCTTCGCCCCCAGCAGTTCGCCCCCAGCAATTCGCCCCCGCACATTTCATCCCCAGCATTAGGCCCCCAGGATGTTTTGCCCCCACACATTTCTCCCCCAGTTTGCCCCAGTCCGGGGGCAAAACGTGCGGGGGCGAAATGTGCGGGGGTGAATCTTCCTGGGGGCGAAATGATAGAGGCGAAATGTGCGGGGGCGAAATGTACCTGGGGGCGAACTGATGGGGGCGAACTGCTGGGGGCAAATTGCTGGGGGCGAACTGCTGGGGGCGAAACTTCCTATAACCCCCAAAACATTAGCTGTCCTCTCAACAACGCAGTTACCGGTAAAGTCCACCTAACCACGGACACGTGGACAAGTGCTTGTGGGCAGGGACGGTACATCTCGCTGATGGCACACTGGGTTAACATAGTGGAAGCCGGGACCCAGTCGGACCTTGGGACGGAACACGTCCTCCCGACACCAAGGATAGCGGGCCCTAGGACAATCAGGGTTGCCCCCACAGTCTACAGCTCCTGCACCTCATCCTCCTCAGCCTCCTCCTCCTCTTCAGCCTCCATCTCCGAAATGACCACATCAGTAACAAGCTGGAAGCACTGCAGCACTGCCTCGGCCAAGCGGCAACAGGCTGTGCTGAAGCTTATATGCTTAGGTGACAAACTGCACAATGCTGAAGAGTTGTGGACATCTCTGAAAGAGCAGGCAGATCTGTGACTCATACCGCTGAACCTACAGCCAGGCATGGTCGTGTGTGACAATGGCCGGAACCTGGTGGCGGCTCTGAGGCGAGGCGAGCTCACACACGTACCATGCCTGGCCCATGTGCTTAACCTCGTGATTCAGCAGTTTCTCAAATCCCACCTGGAGCTGCCGGATCTGCTTGTTAAAGTACGCCGCCTGTGTGCCCATTTTAGATAGTCACCTACAGCTTCTGCCTCCCTTGCCGTGCTTCAGCAGCGCTTGCAGCTTCCGGCTCACAGACTGGTGTGTGATGTCCCCAAGCGTTGGAACTCTACACTGCAGATGTTGGGAAGGATTTGTGATCAGAAGAGGGCAGTTGTTGAGTACTAGCATCAACAAGGCCGTCGGTATTCAGTTCAGACTCCACACATAATACCTCAGAAGAGGACATGGATGTCAGACATATGTACCATCCTCCAAAACTTTGAGGAGTCCATCAAGATGGTGAGCGGCGATGACGGCATAATTAGCGTCACCATCCCGCTTCTCTGTATTCTGAAACGCTCTCTGCTCACAATCAAAGAGGATACATTGCAGGCGGAGCACGATGAGATGGAGCAAGGAACTATACAGAGTGATTACACACAGCCCAGCCTCATCTCATCCGAACGTGGATTGGGTGATAATGAGGAAGAGGAGGAGAAGGAGGAAGGACAGGAGCTAGTTTCATGCACTATAGACGGTACTACCTGCACAGCTGTCATGCCGTCTGTTCAGCGTGGATGGCCAGAGGACAGAGAGGAGGAGGAGTGCATGGTCAGTCGTCCTCTTGGTGAGGACACGGAAGTCTTGCCTGTTAGCAGTCTGGCACGCATGGCTGAGTTTATGTTACGCTGCCTTTCCAATGACCCTCGCGTTCTCAAAATTTTGTGTGACAGTCATTACTGGTTGGTGACACTTCTAGACCTCCGCTACAAGGAGAACTTTATATCTCTTATTCCTGAGGCGGACAGGTCTACAAAAATGGGGCAGTACCAGAAGGCCCTTGTTGCAGAACTATTAAAAAAATTCCCATCTGAAAACGCTGGCGGCAGAGGGCACACTTCGTTGGAAAACCAAGGAGTACTGGCGAGAGAGACACAACTTCAATCCAGCAGAGGCAGGGGAACACTGTCAAAGTTCTGGGAGAGTTTTCTCAGACCCTCCCATCGCACAAACCCTGAGGCGCGGGGTACTCTCACAAGGAGTGCAAAGTTTGGGAAGATGCTGAGGGAGTACCTTGCCGACCGTACTAATGTCCTCTGTGTGCCTTATAATTATTGGGCATCCAAGCTGGATACGTGGAATGAACTGGCTCTCTACGCCTTGGAGGTCCTGGCCTGTGCTGCCGCCAGCGTTTTATCAGAGCGGGTTTTTAGTGCCACATGCGCAGCTCCCAGCGCTGTAAAGCTTTACTGCCGGCCATATCATACTGCGCCATGACTGAATGTGAGGATCACACCCCTATGACTGAATACGAGCAGGTATAATAAGTATATAAAATGTTATAGACTTATTATATTTGCACCAATTTTAATGGAAAAAGCTTGTTACTGGTGCACATTGCGTCACTAACAACGCAATGAGGGCAGTTTACATAGTAGCTAGGACATGACAGGTTCCCTTTAACAATCCTTTCAAGGCTGCGGTTATCCCGGTTGCTTCTGCACCTTTTCCTACCACACTTTTTCCTTCCACTCAACCTTCCATTAATATCCTTGGATACAGCACTCTGGGAACAGCCGCTTCTTTACCAATGACCTTTTGTGGCTTACCCTCCTTGTGGAGTGTGTCAATGACTGCCTTCTGGACATCTGTCACGTCAGCAGTCTTCCCCATGAATGTGGAGCCTACTGAAACAGACTCAGGGACCTTTTTAAACGCGTAGGAAGCCTTTGCAGGTGTTTTTTTGTTAATTATTCTTATTAGTAAAACAATGGAAATAATAATAATAGTAGTAATTAATGGAATACATTAATGTAATAGTAATAATAATATAAATAATAGGAATATTAAATATTAATAAATGCAATAATAATATAATAATGCAAATAATAATACATTTAATAAATGTAATAGTAGTAATATAATATAAAAATAATAATACATTTAATAATAACAACAGTAAATGTTGTAATAATAACAACATAATATTAATAATCCTAAAAAAATAATAATAAATGCAATAATCAAACTATTAATAATATTATAATAAAACAATAACAATAAATATAATAATAAATCAAACATGTTCCGTCTTACTGTAATTGTATGGAGCGGGAGAATCATGGTGTCGGGGCGTTTTTAATAAATTATGTCCTTTTAAACTAAACTCATATCGGGAAAAAAAAAACTATAGTTCTCATGTCTAAAGAACCCCCCAAAAAAGTGATGGCTTTTTGGAAAAAAGGAGGAAGAAAGAAAACTTGGCCTGATCTCAAAAGGGTTAATAGAATAGTGAGATTTGTTTTGTATTTTCTTTGTAGTGTTTAGTAAATATCGCAGCTGTAGTGATGAACTCCTGCCGCTAGATGGCGAAGGGGAAGCGATGACCTCCTATCGCTAGTTGGTATGGTGCAGTAATGACCTCCTGCCTCTAGGTGTCGCTGTGACTTTTGCTATAAATTGCTGGCGGGGCAGCAGCGAATCAGTGAGAGATGCAGGGAGGGCGTGAGCGGCAGAGTTGAACGGCTGCTCGGCAGGTGAGGCGGACGGACGAGCGGGCTGCGCCGTGGCTATGGCGGGCGGCGGAGGAGGAGGACGGCGGCAGCTGCCGGCGCTCTCGGACAGGGCGGAGGAGGACGTGGGCTACCTGGGGGAGGTGCAGCAGGGTGAGTCACAGCTCTGGAGAACTACAAGTCCCATGGTGCTCTGCAGGGAGAGCGGTGGGTGCAGTCGGTGACAGACGGGCGGTGAGAGGCTCTATTAACCCCTCACTGACTGCAGGGTGACTTGTCCCCATTGCCATATCAGGGCTCGTATACACGTTATTTGTTGCTATAGATTTCTCTCTCTCTCTGGGAGTTGTAGTGTTTTACTCCTCACCCCACACTGTTAGCTTGTAATGTATGGAAATATATATAATTTCCCAGAGATTAGTGTGGCGCCCCTGAGGGTTCAGGTGCCACAGAGGTACTGCACCTCACCCAGAGGTGTGGTGTCTCCTTTTCTCAGGTAAGGAGGGAGTGCTGCCCGGGACCCCAACACCTGCATCCAACACTACACTGCTCCAGGCCGGCTGGAAGGGCAAGATGCAATGTGTCTTCTGCTGAACCCCGTCCCTGGCTGGAGTGGGGGAAACCAAAGAGAGGGGGAACCAGTAGTGGGTGTTGGTGGAGTGTGTAGTATAGGGGAGCACCATTGTAGGAGGGACATAAAGGGAAGCCATCTTAGGGTGGCAGGTTAGAAGAGTGATGACAGTGAGTAGTAAGGAGAGGAGGGGAGCAGAGTTTCATTAGGAGCTCTGCTCCATGACTGGGGCCTAGTGATAGGGGAGCAGAGTAGGAAGGCTCCAATTCTACTGAAGGGATCCCAGGGGGTACAGTGAGTGCGGGACGGCACCCGTACGCCCAAATCTGCCAGGCGTCAGAGGGATCAGGCCGCAAGAAGGGAAGCGGTCCCTGGACCAGCCGTGTTATACCAGGTCTCGGCTGGAAAAACCAGAGGCTTCTGCACTTCCATGGTGCAGTCGCCACAGCCTCATCCTAGTCACCGTGAGGGTCAAGTAGGTCCGGGAACTCCAGGTTGCCCAGAGGGAGTTCAGAGCACCCAAACGGGACTTTGTGTGGGGAAGCGCTGGGCAGGAGGGTGAAGACCCAGTGTGAAGTTGGGAACGTAAAAGCGGGGTTGTTAAGCGCTCCTGACATATCTGAGAAAGTGCTGAACCCCCGGTCTGGTAGACGCAGTGCGCCGTGGAGGCGGACACCCGTACAGTGTACCTGAGGACCTTGTACAAGAACTGCGAGTAAAGCTCGGATGACTGCACTGCCTCCGTTAACTATTCCAGCTGCGCCATCTCTCTCCCTGCACTACAAGCCCCAGCATCACCACCCACCATCAAACTCCACACTGCCCCGGGGGCCCGCTCCACCTGTGGGCAGCCGTTCCATCCCAGCTGCCTATCAACTGCCTCAGAGGTCTGCAGCAGTGCTGGTACAAATTACCAGAAACCACAGGTGGCTTAACGAACTATTTACTTATTTATTTTATCCAAATTCCAATCCCCTTTTTCAAGAGTGACCCCAGGGTACGGGCACAGGAGCCGACCACCGCGACATCCCCAAACCAAGTAAAGACCCGGGTACCGAGTCATCCCCATCCCCTGGGCGCATCATCAGCGGCTTCTAATTGTTAGGCTTTGTTCACATATTGCATTTTTTTTTTTTTTTCACTGTCCTTTTGTCTCTTTATGCATGTACATAAAGTTCAGTGGGAAAAAAAAAAAACACATTCTGGTTTTGGCTGAAAAACCTGACACCTGCATTTTTTTTTTTTTTTTCATCGCCCATTACTTCCAATGGGTGAAATAAACACGGACCTTTTCTGTTCTGCAAAGCCCAAAATACTGATAAGAAAACCAAGCTGTGCATGAGATTTCTGGAATCTCAGACTTTGCTGGTACTGTAAAATGCAGCTGAAAAAATGCAATGTGTGAACATAGCCTAATAATGGTATAATTGTATGCTGCGGGGCCGGGCGCTGGCTTAGGGACAGACCTGCCATCCATTTCCATTTATACTCCTGCTATATACCACATACCTGGAGGACATGTTCCTGCTGACTGTCTCTGGCATGTGGCTGGTTTTAGCCCCTTTAGGGTCCGTTCCCACGATCAGGACCCACTGTGACCCCCCCCCCCCCCATAATCGTATGAGGAGCTATTGTTAAGGATGAGTTGTACTTTTGAATGGCACCATTCGTTTTATCATGCGATGCACCTCAAGGTGGGAAAAAATTAGTGTAACAAAATGGCAAAAAAGCTCAATTCTGGGATATATATTTTTTGGTTACTGTAGACCTGACCTGGTGGGATGGTTCTCCAGGTGAGTGTCATCTACTGTTTTTTAGTTTCTTTCTTACCGCTTAACACAAATAAAACAAATAAAAAAAAAAAAAAAAAAACAAAACAACCTGCTTGTTGCCATTTTTTCGAGACCCGTAACGTTTCAATTTTCTGGATCTGGCGCTGGGTGACAGGTTATACTTTTGCTCCCAGACCCAGTGTTTTTATTGATATAACTTTGGGTTAGATACAATCTTTTGATCACCTCCTATTACTTTTTATTGCAGTATTGCAACAATTGAGGTTGCTGCCGGCAGTGCAAACCTAGATGAACGTATAGGAAATAAAAGCTGTCCCATGCTGTGATCCTACACTTTCCATATAGGGCAGAAGCCCTACAACCTTGGGGTCTGATGTGTTTTTTTTTTTCGTTTGTCAGCCTTATATCAGGGGGATGAGGACAGCGACTAAGGCAAAGCTTCTCCACAATGTGGTTTAGCTGGAAACATGCGGTTCCCAGTCCTATTCCAGACCAGCAACCTCCTCTACTACGAGAGTCCTTGTAGGCCTCGAACCTATCTGCTGGGTGAGTACAGCGGTGACTCATGACCACCACAAATGGGGGGGGGGGGGGGGCTTCTTACCTGGTCCTCTTTGGCCGCCAGATCAGGGCAATCTGCACTTCTAGGGCCAGCGACGCAGTGATGGACTGAGGCCTGGTCTGTAGCCCTTACATGATTATCTGGGGCTGAGCAGGTGCTAGAGACGGCACAGTGGTGGGCACTGGCCCGCTTCTGATGCCATGAAGGATCAGAGTGGATGTCAGACCAGAGTAAATCTGTCTCTTACTGGGCTATTGGCACCTCAGAATGGCTGATTTCTGGGGATCCAACCAGTAAGACCACCACAAACCCAAAGAGCAGGGCTCTAATTCCCCATCAGAATGCAGCGGTGGTCCCAAATGTGCACCGCCGCTTGGCTCATTGTTTATGGAAATAGGCAAGCTCGGTGGTCGTACACCATTTAGCAAATTCTCGCCTATCCTAAGGATAGATCAGAACAGGCTGAGGTTGTCCTGACCCTGATAATTTTGTTGTCTCCTTTCTTACTCCACATTAGACTATTGGAATATCCCTATAAATTACCATATATCCTAGTGACATGGGTAGATTTCTGTGAATCCCCCCCACAGTGACGCCATGTGACTGCGGACTTGTGAATCCTCACATTGTGTGCACTGCGAGGATTCTCCGTTGTCGGGTGTGTGACTGCAGGTATGTGATTTGCCTATATGGAGTCACATGCCGACTAGACTATCCAACCTCACTCTTTTCACTTACATTGGACATGTAGTCACATGACCGTCTGCTCCTGGCACCAGAGAATCCTTGCAATAGGGGCAACGTGTGACTGCAGACTTGTACCTAAAACCCTTTAAGTGCTAATGGTCTGTCCTGAGAGTACGTCTTTAGTATGAGATCGGTGGGCACCTGGCCCTCTCTCTGATCATCGGAGCCGCACAGATGGCATCTGAATGTGACAAAATGGAAACTGCTCCCTCTACTGTACAGTGGCTGTTCTCAGTACTACAGCTCAGATCCCATAACTTCAGTAGAGCGGAGCTCCAAGAACGGCTGCTACAGTCAACTGTATCATTGCGTATATCCATTACAGCTGATCAGTGGGGGAGAAGTGAGCGAGATTCGATCAAAATCTGATATTACTGACCTAAGTCTTGGAAAGCCCCCTTTAAATTCTGTCCTGTGATGCACGGTTTCCTCCCCTGATTTGGCATCTGCCCCAATATAAGGTAACCTCTCAGGTTCTGGGATACAGGGGGCACGACGCCATCTATGTCCAGTTCTGCCTCTGATCAGGTGAGGGAGCAGTGTGACCCTTTATTTTTCCTCTTCCTTCCATGGTGACTGTAAACCCTCCGAAGTAAGAGTTTATAGTGGAGTACCTAAACCGAGCCCTGGAGCCGTCCGGCTGGAAGGCCTTATGGAGAACCGACATCTACAAAGTCCTCGTAAAGGTGTGTGTGTGTGTATTTTTCTTTCCAAATTGTCCATTCTTGTGTAATAAGACCGTCTTGTATGATGACTTTCAACAGAATTAACCCCTTCACGACATGACGTCTTAGCCTGCATCTCCCCCCCCCCCCCCCCACATGACATGTCAATCTCAGTGGGATTTGACACTGGCCAGCCAGAAGCGCGTCACAAATCCCACCCATCAGCGCCCTGTCACGTGATTGGGGGGGGGGGGGGGCGCCTATGGGTTGTCATGAAAGCCCGGGGTTTGCAGAAGACCCCTGTCACTGTGAATCTAATATGAACGCCGGCTTGTGCTGGCATTCATAGATCATGATTGTTGCTGTGTATAGCACAGGAGATTAGATGATCGTAGCTTCAAGTCTCCTAAGGGGCCTATTAAAGTGAAGAGAAAATTAAATTTATAATAAAAAAAAAATAAATATATATATATATATATATATATATATATATATATATATATATATATATATATATATATATATATATATATATATATATATATATATATATATATATATATATATAATATATTTTTTAAAGTAAACTGCAAAACGAGAAAAAACACCAGAATTACACTTTTTTTTTTTTTTTTTTTTTTTTTTTTTTGGCCACCGCAACATTTCAATAAGAGGCAATCAAAACATTGTATCCACTCCAAAATGATATCAATAAAAACATCAGCTCAGGGCGCAAAAAAATAATCCCTCATCCAGCCCCATATCCCAAAATATGGAGACGCTATAGGTCTTGGAAAATAGTGACAAACACAATCTCGCACTGTATTCCCAGTTCAGCAACCTCCGAAACACATTGTCCAGGGACTCCGACTGCGAGGTGGACGACGTCTCCATGGTAGAAGGCATGAAGATGGAGGGTCTGAAGAGGAGGCTTAAACTGATTGAGACACCCCTCCTGATGTATGTCGTCTGCGGGGGTTTCTTTCCACACTGAAAGGGAACTTAGAATGGAGTCCCAATGGGGACAGTGATGTCTGCAGAATATGATGACACTGTGTAAGCAAAGCATAATGGTGCTTTTTTCTCTATCGACAGGTATGTCTTCTGTTATCAGAAGTCCAGGATCCTGCAGCTTGAAAAAGAAAGGCCGACGGGAGGGAGAGTCATTCACGTGGTCGCTGCCAGCATGTCCATCCAGACTTTAACGTGTCTGATCAGAGACCGGCTGGAGCCCGAATCCTGCAACCAGAATCAGGAAATTATGGTTAGATTCCAATGTTTTCTATAGCTCTGGTGCAGTCACTGTCACTGTGTATCTAAATGGGGATGAAAAACCCATTAACTAGCAGTGATCAGATCTCGCTCCAGTTGCTGCTGTTGGAGGCAGGTTGTGGCTGGATAGCACCACTTCAAAGTGCACTGTTGTATGTGTAAATGCACGACATGGATCATTAAGGGGTTAATGCCCAGATATTTGCAGCCCCTCGCTTGTTTAGCAGTCGAGTCCCTTATGTCAGACTTGTAGTGAGATACTCTGCGTGATCGCTATGGATGGGTGTAGAATGTCTATGCCCTATAGCTGGAGTCCCCACTTATCACTAGAAAGGGCATCCTGACTACTTGTTGCTGAGAAGTATGACTAGGTTATGTGCGGACTATCAGGAATTACTTGCAGAAATTTCTGTACCTCTTGGCAGCAAAAATAACTCTGTGGAAAATCTGCATCGTTTTCTGTGGGGATTCTCCAATGCATTGTATTGGAAAACCGCAGGCCAAAACCCACAAAGAATGGACATGCTTCATTTCCTGCACATAAAATTCAGTCAGGAAAAATCCTGATCATGTGCACAGGACTTGCAAAATGTCGTAGGAAATCATGAGAAGGTTTGCATTTCTACGCAGAAAAAACACTGTGCGCACAGCCTAAAGCAGTGGTCACACGTGCATCAATGTTCACGTACACAGATGGCAGACCTAGGGTGCTTTTATTGTCACTGGCTACCAGGGAAAGTCTGCACAATTGTGCCGGGAACCTGATAAGCGAACAGGTCGTCCCATGTGTACTCCCATTTAACTGTGTACATGCTACTGGCACAAATGACTGCGGCATCTAAAGGGGTAAATGGCCGGGATCACAGGTCTCTAATTCTGGCCGTCACTGCTCCTGTACTCAATCCCCATGACTTTATCTTGTGTCAAGACATGGCCCCGGCTCCTGCCATTTCCGTTATAGTACATCATTGGTCAGGATGAGGGCAGAAGGGACATGAGGTTCTTGTTTTGGGTCTGTGGGCTGAGAACCCAACCCTCAAATAATAAAACAAGGCCCGCAGGATGACATCCGGTTTCTGTGTGACTTTCCTGTTGTGGATTTTTGTGACTACCATCCACTTCAGAAATCTCTCCGGGAACCTGAATGGACTCCATGGTTTTGGCCAATACCTGAAGTCTATGGGACCGGGATTTGTCCGCTGTCCTGTGATTATCTGATCAGTTTTGTTAGTAGTAATTTTCCCCGTCTCCCCTAGGCTATGGCATGCCTGACTACATCATCATAGAGATGAAAGGGAAGGGGGACAGGTTTGTGGAGTGCTCCGGTGCCCACGTGAAGATCTCCAACATGAAGCTTATCCAGCAAAATGCGGTGGAAGGAATCGTCTGTAAGTCTGAGCCGATCGTTAGACGCTCGTGTGTCAGTCACTAGCTGTAGTCGGTGACTGCAGATTATTGCATTGTCTATTAGTCTGAAATCCAGCAATTGCCTCATCAGAGGCTCCTAATTGGGGCTTTGTTCCTCACAACACTCTACACTGCAGCAGAAAAATCCCAAGTCCAGCAGAAGGCTGAGAAATCCCTTTCTCGGGGAACACAGGACTGTGGGTTCTGCTGAAGAGGCTTGACCCTAGGTGATGGTGTGGGATATTCCCTTTCCTTGGACACGAAGTGGCTCTGTATAGCGCAAGCTGCGGTAGGAGAGAAAAGCGAGATTGTAAAACAACCAAGAGCCGACATGACATGAATCCATGAGAAGAGAGCTGGTTCCTTCCAGGGCAGGAACGCCAGGAATAGGTGGGAGCTCTGCCCCCCCCCCCCCCCATACCCCCTCCCACAATGTATTCAATGGGGTTATACTGGAAGTACAAAAATCCATTTTTCTTAATAGCATTGGGGGCGACACAACCGTCATCTGTTTGGAGACCATCCCAATGGTGAGAAGATGTAGGTGACCACATGGACCGCCTAGCATAGTGTCTTGCAGAAGCCCTAAAGTGCATCTTCTAGAATCTGAGGAGTGGTGAGGACAGCGGCCCATGTGGCAGCCTGAGGTCTGAGACCTGATGCCAGACAGCCCTTGTGGAGTGAGCACTTACCTGTAAGTCGGACATCTGTCCCTGGCTGCTGTAGGCTTCCACAATTGCTGACCTGATCCATTTTGAAATGGTCATGGAGGCTGACGGGCCCTTGTGTAGCCTGTTGCAAATTGTAAAAAGCATAAGAATGCAGGAAAACTTCATTATCCGAAGATGCCGGCACCCTAACCAGATCCAGACAATGGAGAGGGCTCCCCTGGCGGTGAGCGGGTGATGGAGGATGTCCTCAATGTGGAAGGTCCAGTCCTCCTTTGGAATAAAGGCTTGCACGGTGCATCAGATCACCTGGTCCTGATGAACAAGGAAACTGCCGCCTGCAGAAAATGGCAGAGCTCAGACACCCTGCCAATGTAGGTTATGGCCACTAGAAATGCACGAAAGGAGCCTTGGAGATGCTGCAGCGAGGAACCAGAGTGTAGACTAGATCTAGGGCCCAAGGCTCCACCAGGTAACTGTAAGGGGAGCAATCAGCCACGAACTCGACGAAGATCTTAACCTGATTGTTGAAAAGCCAGCTGCGGTGGAGTATGGAGAGGACACAAACCTGTCCCTTCATGGAGGCTGAGGACTACATCCATACCGGACTGAAGAAAGACAGTGGGCTGTAAGGTCCTCTGGTCACACCAGCCACAGTAGGCGCTCCAGTAGTAAACCTGGGCAGATCGTGTCTTCAGGCTTCAGCACAGTAAGGAGAGCAGAAGTCCGATGCTTGGATCTCCACATCATGGCTTTTCAGGCTGTAAGTGGTAAGGGAATAGGGGACATTGTGAAAGGTATGGATGAGCAAGGAGGGCCATGCTTGGAGATTTGGCAATGACTTTGGCAATGTGATTAGGGCCTCAAACATCTTAAATGAACACACCTGGATGGTCACAAGCTGCCTTCTGTTTGTGAGTGTTCACAGGGAAAGGTGACTTTGTTGCTTTCTGTGCTGATGAAAGGAAGCCTTTTCTGGGGAAGTGGACTCATCCTTGACCTGGAGGGTGTCTCTTGCTGCCTGAATAAGATCCTGCATGGCCAAGGCCAGCTTTTAAGACTATCCTGTCTGAGGTGTTCCCTGTTCAGTCCAAAATGACCAAGGAATACCTGCATGCGTCCTCCCCGGCAGGTGTCCGCCGGTGCGTGTCATCCTCCTCAGCACTCCTGCCGGGGAGATATGCAGAGATCCTAGGTGTCTTGTGAACGTCTCTATGGAGGTGGAGGGCACTACTCACTCCATGCCATTTGGAGGTTCTCAAAGGGCTTGAGATCTAGAGAGATTTTTGATCATGGACCCAAAATGCCAGGGTTTCATTAATTGAGCCACTTTGAAGAAATGCTTTTTATGACAGCTCTTTGATCCAAGACCAAGTTGGAGATGAAGTTGCTCTTGTAAGAGGTTTAGATCCCATTCTTTATTCATAGCTGTATTCTTAAGCAAAATTGTGAGTCAGACCCCCTCCATGGACGAAAAGCCCCCTCATGAATGGTCTTGGGAGTAGTGATGAGTGTAACTGCTCATTAGTTTGATTTTTTGCTGAGGGTGCTCGGTTATGCACAGAGTATTGCTGGTGCTCGAGATGTTTAAACAGCTACAAAACGTGTGGGCATTGCCTCTGTTTATCAGGCAATCATCACATATATCTTCTGGCTTTATTAACAGCCTCGACACATGCGGCCGTGGGGACATGATCATCTCCCTTGCAAAAACCCGTGATACTCAGTGCGTACCTAAGCACCCTCTGCAAACTCGAGCAACAAGTACTTGCACTTCTCACTACTTTAGGGCGCTTTCTACTGGTATCAGACCGGACACTTGGGAGCACTCTGCATTTCTTCTCTGGTAGATCTGGAAGAATAGTTCTGAAGGAGTTTCACTCAAGGAAAAAAATGTACTCCAGTCCTGCAGAATCAGTCTGGAGAGAATCAGCTTGTTTTCTGGCTGATTTGGCCTTGCTGCGTGCAGATGCATAGAAACCTGCCTGCTGCCATTCTGGAGCAAGTTCTGCACTGCGCTTGAAGCCATCTCATAGCTGAATCCCCTGCAGGAGACTGTCCTGGTGCTTTCTGAATTTTTTTCAGATGTTTAGAGGGTCTTCTGGCTAGTATTCTAAAAGTGTAGGTACCCTAACCTTCAAATGGCTCAAATTTCAGATTGGTTTGGGACCAGTGGGAATCTGCTTTGGTGCAGTTCATCTCACGTGGTGGCACAGGTGACTGGTGCAATGGGGAGGTTTACTTGCATGTGCTCATTCTATTTTATATTTTTTTAGGACTTTATTGATGAGGTGCACAATCTTCCCACAATCACACTTGAAAATTTACATCATACACAACAGCGAGGGCTACGGCGTCGTGCTGGTGAAGCCGAGGTCCGCTCAGGAGGGGGAGTCCATCACACGGAGCGGAGGTGGGAGAAGTTTATGGGTGATTGTATCATTGGCGGTCGTAGAACGGCAGTTGTCTTGCTGGCTTGGGCATAGGAGGCCTCGTGTGAATGGCTCCTTACCTGTGCATATGATTAAAATATTTTTAGATTGACCATGTCTTATCAGTTGGCCTTTATCAAACTGCATTAACTCCTCACTGACTTCTTGCCCCTTTTCCCCCTTGATAACGACTTAGATGCCAAGGTAGCAGAAGATAACGTAGCGTCTGAGCAGATGCTGCCAGAAGATAAGGGTCACCCTAAAGACTACTGCACCCCGGCCTCCTCCGCGCAGGAAGATGGAGAGCACGGTCCAAGCGACGTCTGCATCGCCAGCGAGGATGTGGATGGAAACGAGTCCATCGTGTCCGAACTGACCGCGACCTCCCAAAGGAAGACCATGGTCTACAAGAAGAGACTGAGCATGCTGGGGCTCACCAAGGCTGACGACGAGCAGGAAGATGAAGAGCACGGTCCAAGCGACGTCTGCATCGCCAGCGAGGACGTGGATGGAAACGAGGCCATCGTGTCCGAACTGACAGCGACCTCCCAAAGGAAGACCATGGTCTACAAGAAGAGACCGAGCATGCTGGGGATCACCAAGGCCGACGATGAGCAGATCATGTCCCAGGAGGTGTTTGTCTCCATCGCCAATAACCAGTTCAAGCGCAACGGGAAGGGAAGTTTCGGCTTCTTCCTCTTCTAAGCCGATCTGACAGATTCCAGCCTCCATTAAATATTAATTGTGCACTCTTTCCTATTTATTGCATTTTGCACCATATTACTCACCAGTTGTTATACTGGGTTGGGTGGTCTCTAATGGGGACCCTTGCACGTCCTCTTTCAAGAGGGTAATGTGTCATTGAGCTTGGTCCACCCCACACTGCTTTAAGCTGTATTTGTATTCCTTACAGCCCCCCATCAGAACAGATGAAGTATTACACTGAAATCAATAGCGTTGTAAGTAATGTGCGGATGGATTTTACGCTTCTGGCTGAGTTGTATGACGATGATGCAAATTGAATCAAGTCTTATACTCTAATACTATGTAACGTTTCCTTCTGTCAAAGGTTTATTGTAGCCTCCTGTTAGGAGTCTGAAGTTGCATCTGGAGAAAAAACAATTTAACAAGAATTTAAAACTTTTTTCTCCCTGCTTTGTTCTGTAATCTAGGGGCTGGTTTACTGTTATTGGCCTCGGTTACATTTTTACCTGCACATTAAAATAAATTGTTCCTGTGCTGAAGAGGAAAAATGATGCTCACAATTTACAGATTGAATGGACATGATGGTGGATTTGACCACGCACAATACTGTACATGCAGCACCCTGCTGCAAACACTGGAGGGGTTTTTTCTGTATTGTAAATGTTGAGGTTGTGTGGACTAAATCTTTATGAAAGGTTCAGTTTCTCCCAGAGCTGCATTCACAATTATAATTAATTGGCCCAGACTTTTGTAAGGTGATGTCTTTTTATTCCTTTTTTTTTTTTTTCATGATGGGTACTGCACAATTATTAGATATAAGGGACCTGAAAACATGCTGATCACTATATACAGAGCTCCTGTGTATAATGTATGTAATAGTGCAGCTCTGGAGTATAATACAGGATGTAACTCAGGATCAGGAATGTAATGTGTGTACACAGTGACTGCACCAGCAGAATAGTGAGCGCAGCTCTGGAGTATAATACAGGATGTAACTCAGGATCAGTAATGTAATGTATGTACACAGTGACTGCACCAGCAGAATAGTGAGTGCAGCTCTGGAGTATAATACAGGATGTAACTCTGGATCAGTAATGTAATGTATGTACACAGTGACTGCACCAGCAGAATAGTGAGTGCAGCTCTGGAGTATAATACACGATGTAACTCTGGATCAGTAATGCGACTCCACCAGCAGAATAGTGAGCGCAGCTCTGGGGTATAAAACAGGGCAAGTGATTCTCAATGATTGTAACTATTTGTTTTAAATCCAACTTTTGTAAGACCTTATTTATTTTGGGTTTACAGTGTGTAGTTTTTTTCCCCTTTACTGATATCACTCGTGTAGTAGTTTCTGCGGTCTTCACCTGTTCTTAATGCTGCTCGGTCGTCTTGTGTTGACTTCAAGTTCAGTCTTGGCATTATTCTGGCCATCAGATTTGCATTGAGCGTGTGAGCGCCACCTATGACTTTTGGTCGTCAGTTGTGGTGACAAGATGACAGCTTGGGATTGGTGCTGGGAACAGTAGAAGACTGGCTGGTTAGGATATTACTGTGATCGGGGAGCATGGATCAGTGACACCGCTCCACTGCTGAAATAGAACCAAATGCTCGGGTGATGACCTTCCTATTCTGTTGTAGCGGATGTTGTTGGCTCTAAAAAAGCAGAATAGAAATGGTCCCACTCCCCCTGCTGATTGAGTAATGACTTTTTTACTACTTTGAGTCAGAGGTGATTCAATACTTTAAAGGGGTATTCCTTTCTCCAAGATCCTATCCCGAAATGTAGTAAGTGTTATAATCAGGGCTGTGGAGTCAGTAAGCCAAACCTCCTACTCCTCAATTTCTATGACTCTGACTCCTCATATATGGTTCATGTGTAAGTGATTTACTGTAGCACAGATTCATCTCTGCTAAAAGTCCAGACCCTTAGATCAGGAATAGGACACATTTATAGGACATTTCATAACTTTCCCAAATTCTTATGAAAAAATATTCCCTACAAACTGCATTGAACTACTGCACCCAATTTATTATATATTTTAGGAGTCGGAGTTGGTCCATTTAATACCAACTCCACCAAAATGGGATCTGACTCCACAGACCTGGTTATAATATCAAATGCCTCCCATTAGAAATGTAGTATAGTTCTTCTGATAAGCTACTGCAATAACCTGCACATGGGGTGACATAGCTAAAATATCCATGGTTATGACCGCTTATAAAAGTGTCAGTAGCTGTTAGTTATCCATGGTTACTACAATGCCCTCCACATGGTGTAAGTGACATAAGGAATCGAAGAATTATATCTCTAATTAGAAATGTAGTATAGTTGTTCTGATTTGCCATGTCTCTTTTCTCATGTGCAGGCATTGAAAGACCTTAGGTATATGGTTACGACCACCGCTATAGTGAGTTACCGAGTTGCAAGTGGTTGTAACCATGGATACTTAAAGAAGTTGTCCACTTCTTCTACATTGATGCCCCATCCGTAGTATAGGGCATCAATGTCTGATCGGCCTGGATCCTGCACCTGCCGATCAGCTGTTATCGGTGGCAGTGGCTGCTGCTGGCCGGAAGTACTTACCTGTGGTGCTTGGCCATCTAGCTGTAGTGGTCGCCGTGGGGTACTGCACATCCCCCTCTAATTCAATTTAATGGGAGGCGGATGTGTAGTCTCCCTCTGCCACCAGTAACAGCTGATTGGCCGGGGTCCCACACCCAGCACCCTCGCCGATCAGACATTCATGCCCTGTCCTACGGATGGGGGATCAATGTAAAAGTAGTGAACAACTGCTAGAGGCTGTGCGCACACTCAGGATTTGAAGCAGAAATTTCTGCAGCGTTTCTGCATCTCCTTGGCCGAATATTGGTTAATTTTAAATGATTAAAGAATGTATGTTGTATTTCAAATAAAGTGTTTTACTGTGTTTATTTAACTCTTTACTTGAGCCCCTTCACAACCCTGGGATTTTCTGTTTTTGCATTTTCGTTTTTTTTCTCCCCTTGTTCCCAGAGCCATAGCGGTTTTATTTTTTGGTCAGTAAGGCCATGTGAGGGCTTATTTTTTGCGGGACGAGTTGTACTTTTGAACGACATTACCGGTTTTACCATATCGTGTACGGGGAAAATTCCAAGTGCGGTGAAATTGCAAAAAAAGTGCAATACCACAGATGTGGTTTTATTTTTTTTTACCACGTTCACTGAATGCTAAAACTGACCTGCCATTCTCCAGGTCATTACGAGTTTGTAGACACCAAACATGTATTGGTTTATTTATTTATTTTTTTTATATATATTTTTTTTTTTTTTTTTTTTAGTGGTGGAAAAAAAATCTCAAAGTTTGTTAAAAAAATGCACCATTTTCCAAGACCCATAGCGTCTCCATTTTTTGGGATCTGGGGCCGGTGAGGGCTTATTTTTTGCGTGCTGGGCAGACTTTTTTTTATTGATACCATTTTGGGGTAGATTCAATGTTTTGATCACCCGTTATTGCAATGTTGCGGCGACCAAAAAACGTAATTCTGGTGTTTTGAATTTTTTTTTCTCTATACGCTGTTTACCGCTCGGATTGATTATTTTTTTTTTTTTTTATATTGAGCAGGCGATTCTGAACGCGGCAATACCAAATGTGTGTATGTAGGTTTTTTTTTATTTTGAATGGGGTGATTTTAACTTTTATATATTTTTTTTTTCATGGAGACTAGAAGCAGCAATTACCTGATCGCCTCTGCTACATAGAAGTGACCTGCTCATCACCTCTATGTAGCAGAAATGCTCCTGTGCTATGAGAACCGACCACTAGGTGGCACTCATAGCGATCAGCACATGACAACCACTGGAGTCTGCTGCAGACCCAGGGTTGTCATGCCCACGTATCGGTGACCCGCGATCATGTGACGGGGTCACCGATGGGCGGGGTACGTGACGTGCTTCTGGCGCGGCGATGTTAAATGCCGCTGTCAGAGATTCACAGCGGCATTTAACCACGTTAACAGCTGTAAGAATCAGCTGACATGTGCCCGGTTCAGTGTGGGGCTCAGCGCCGGAGCCTGCGCTTAACGGGGTGACAGCTTGGTGTGTACTATATGTACCAGGCTGTAAAGTAGTTAATTAGGTTTGGTGATGAGAAGGTCTGACACCTTGTCATCAGCACCAAACAAGAGCTAGATGTCAGCTCATCCCATTTGCCCATTCATGTCATTTCTGGGGCAGCTGTGAGCTGCTATTTTTAGCCCAGGAAGGTGCCATTAGGCAAACCTGGTCCCTGGCTATTAACATCTCACCGCTGGTTCGTTAGCCCCTACATCCCCACGAACAGCAACAAGCAGCGCTTTAGACGCAGCATATTTTTGCTGTGTTCTAATAGCGCACTTTTGTTGATAAATGTGAATCTACCCGCATTGAAGGGTTATTCTATCAGGCAAAATCTGCAGCAGAGAGGTAGTGTGTTCTGCGGGTGAGTTTGGGTACGTGGCCGCAGTCAGGGGCCGCTGCAGGTTTAACGCTGCGTGTTTATACAGCGTCAAACCCGCAGTGTCCAGATGTTACAGCATAGTGGCTGGGATCTCTAGAAATCCCATGTCCACTATGCGTGCATCAGAGGCTGCGGATCACCCGTGGACACTGACATGCGGCGCATCTTTCAGGACCACAGCATGTCAATTTCTCTTGTGGAGTCGCTAGTCTCCACAACGGAAATTTGATCCCTAAAAAGTATTGGATGCGATAAATCCGCGTGCTTCAGGGAACACCTGTGTTCAATAGAATACAATCTTTTGGATGCAAAACAATATGCAGCCAAAGCGCTGCTACGTCTGGATCGTGGGCGCAGAGCCTAAAATTATTTAAAAAAAAATAAAGGGCGTGTACTCCCGCATCATTTCTATAACCAGCAGAGGGAAAGCTGTCCACTGGGGGCTGATATGAGTAGCTGGGGAAGGGGCTATTAGCCAACAATGTTCCCTGGCTATTAATATCAGCCCACAGCTGTTTGTTTAGCCCTTACTGGCTAAATTACAGGGGGACCCCAGAAAAAAAAAATTGATATAGCCTATAAAATTGAGCCAGCACAGGCTAAAGAGACAGCTGCAGGCTGATATTAAAAGGCAGGAAGGGGCCTATGAATACTAGCCCCCTCCACGGCTATTAATATTACCCCTCAGCAGTCCCAGAAATGGCACATCCATAAGATCCGCCAAATCTGGCGCTTAGCCTCCTCTTCCCACTGCCCGGTAGAGGTGGCAAGTGGGGTAATGGGGTTGGGGTTCACGTCAGCCTTGTAGTGGCAGCTGATGTGAAGCCCAGGTTCTTAATGGAAGGCGTCTATAAGACACCCCCATTACTAACTGCGTAGTAAAGTTGTCACTGATTTTCAATAAATACACGGCCAGACTATACATACATACACAGTACCCACCAAAAGTTTGGACACACCTTCTCATTTAAACATTTTTCTGTATTTTCATGACTATGAAAATTGTACATTCACACTGAAGACATCAAAACTATCAATTACCACATGTGGAATTATATACTTAACAAAAAGTGTGAAACAACTGAAAATATGTCTAATATTCTAGGTTCTTCAAAGTAGCCACCTTTTGCTTTGATGACTGCTTTGCACACTCTTGGCATTCTCTTGATGAGCTTCAAGAGGTAGTCACCAGAAATGGTCTTCCAACAATCTTGAAGGACTTCCCAGAGATGCTTAGCACTTGTTGGCCCTTTTGCCTTCACTCTTGTCAGTGTACATTGCTGCTGCAGGAGTGAGATCACTGGGATTCATCAGCTTATCAGCCCCGGTGACTTTGGCACCAGTACTGGTGGGAACAGTCTTCAGAATGTTCCTACGCAGCATCGGTGCTGAAAAGTGACCTTCAGCTGATCTATCACATGACCATACCGCAGGTCCTGGTAGTGCAGCGATGTAAACTGCTGGGCGCGTGCGCTCTCCCAGCAGTGTACTCCCGGGAGGATGACATTGTGGCGGGCGCTGGACAGGTGAGTATAGTGGTTTTTTTTTTTTCTTTTTTTCTTTTTACCACCGCACGCAGTCCCGGCTTGGCTGAAGAGACTACTGCTCCCCCTCAGCCGCGACGATCGGATGAGGGGAGTAGTAGTCCTCCCCAGCTGACCAGTGTACCAACTCGCAGCGTTCCCACAACCCATTGCCTTTAATTGAACCGCAGCAAATCCACAGGTATAATTTTTATACCTGTGGATTTGCTGCGGTTCAATTAAAGTTAGTGGGAGGGAACGCTGCATACAATGGACATGCGTTTTAAAATGCAATTGCAATCCTGAGTGGAAATTTCCGCATCATGTGCACTGCACATCAGGATTGCAATAGCTGGCAGACTGATTACCAAGCGTTTTTGATGCGTTTCTGTGCCGAAAACCCGCTGTGAAAACGCATCAAAAACGCTACGTGTGCACTTAACCTTAAGGTTCTGCAATACCTGCAAACGAGGAAAGAGACACATGCCAGTATTATTACTACTCCTACTACATATCAGAGGAGGTTTTTAAGCCTTATAATGAAATTTAAAAGGTGCTTGTGTGAGATTTTTCTCCAATGGCCATATCGCTGAATAGTTATTAAAACACAGTAACCAAATACCAGCACATACAAGGAACAAATAACACACCATGACTAAACCACATATTACCACCACACAATGACCAAACAATAGAACATTAATAAAACACTCAGTGGCATTATACAGAGCTCTATACAGTATACAGGGATCACCAGTAACATTATACACAGGAGCTCTGTATATAGTGTAGGTGTACAGGTAATAAAGGGATCACCAGTGATGATGTACACAGAAGCTCTGTATATAGTGTACAGGTATCACCAGTGACATTATACAGGAGCTCTGTGTACAGTGTACAGGGATCACCAGTATCATTATACACAGGAGCTCTGTATATAGTATAGAGGGATCACCAGTAACATTCACAGGAGCTTTGTATATAGTGTCAGTGTACAGGTAATGCAGGGATCACCAGTGACATTACACACAGGAGCTCTGTATAAAGTGATCAACAGTAACATTATGCACAGGAGCTCTGGATATAGTGTAGGTGTACCGGTAATACAGGGATCACCAGTGCCATTATACACAGGAGCTCTGTATATAGTGTACAGGGATCAGTAGTAACATTATACACAGGAGCTCTGTATATAGCGTACAGGTAATACAGGGATCACCAGTGACATTATACACAGGAGCTCTGTATATAGTGTCAGTGTACAGGTAATACAGGGATCACCAGTGACCTTATACACAAGAGCTCTGTATATAGTGTACACATATCACCTGTGACATTATACACAGGAGCTCTGTATATAGTGTACAGGTAATACTTGATCACCAGTGACATCTATAGTTGAATAGATGAATGACTTCTTCATCCGGAGCAGACCGCTATCACTTCTTCCAGCCAGGACTTGTGTCTTCAGAAAATAACACAGTCATCTATAACTGGTCACTTCTTGAGCACATTTCCCACTTTTTCCCAACTTCTACACTGCACCAGATGAAGAAAAAAAAGCAACATCGTGCCACCTTGCACAGTAACAGAATCTCCCTTTTGTTCCCTCTATGGAAAATAATATCCTCAAATGGGGGCGATCTTACCTTTGCCCTGTATGCTTCAATAATGACCAATTGAATCCAGCGAGCGACTGTCGACTTAGAGGAATCTGAACAGAGTGCTGGTGACAAATAGCGCCGCGTGGCTCTGTTGATGTCCAGCTGGTGCAAAGCTCTCCTGGCACATGAATTGGAGATACCAGATGGGATCTGAAAGCTACTGCACAAACCTGAGTAATATCCCGGGAGCAGGTAGGACTTGGATGTGTATTTACTCGTTGGGTAAATCTAGGGTGGCGAAGAAGTCTATATGCCAGAGAATGGTCAAAACTGATCTCATAATGTCTTGAAAGTTTTCCTTGATGTGCCCATTTCAATAGGCGACATCGATCGCAAGTCTCCACTCATTGGGAACACAACTCCCTGCCGATCCTGAGGAGGGACTTCATCCGCAGCTCCCTTCACAAGAAATTCCTCTACCGATGGAAGTAGATGAAGATTGTCTACGAGGTTCAGAGAGAACTTGTTTGGAGATCCAGAACGTAACTTGGTATAATGGTGGAACAAACTTGAAACCGAGGGCCTGACGTCAAATCTCAGACAATTTCTCAAACTTATTTTTTGGATGTAGAACTAGAATATTGCTCTTTGTTTGACATTTCTTTGCTTGTCAGAAACCCGGTCCATTCTCTAACATTTTGGGGGGAACCTGGATTTCGAGGATCTAGAGTTGCCTCTTCCTGTAGAAGGGAAAGCGACATCCTAGCCTTCATCTACATTCTTTAAGATAGCGTCTTAGGTTCTCATCCTCAGTCTATTGGGCTGAAATGGTAATGAACAGAAGTGATGCTTCCAAGAAAGGTTTCCAGACCGCGGCTTTATCAAGAAAGCTCTTCTTGTGGAGTAATTGAATGCCAAAAGTTCTTAAAGTATCTCGTACAGTGTCAGAGGAACTCTGAGGCAATTTCATTAATTTTGCTAAAAATTTCCTAGCCGTTGACTTTTTCTTCTGGTTCTCTTGGAATTAGACTTGCCTCGACCCTTAATGCTTTGCTACAGGTAGAGGAGCAAGCGTCAATTTATAGACAGAATAGACTGTCTCAGTAAGGAAATCGGCTTTCTTATCAGTGGGGGTCCTTTATAAGAGACAATTCTTCAGACTTTTTCGTAAACTTTGCAACTGTTCCATCAATTTTCCAAGGAACTTCCCAAAGCTCCGTGTCCTTGGGATCTAGCCTGAACACCAATTTGAACCAGGGTCTATTTTCTGGTCTGGTTTCTTTTTCTTTTTTTTTTTTTTTTTTTAGACCATTTCACACCAAATTTTCAGCAGATGGTGACTTGGAAATACTTAAGATTTGAGCGACAGGAAAAGAATAAAGATAAAGAGCCGTCTCTTTAGGAAAAGAATAAAGAACCGCAATGTTAGAGTCATCCGAACCGTCGGGCAAAGAAGCATCAGAAATAGATGAAGAAGAAGAAGAAGGAGCAGGCAAAGCCCTTGAAGTCGAATTGCTTTTCCTATTTAAGGGAGAGATCATCTTCTTAAACATTTCAGAGAATGGGAACCAGAAGAAACTCTGGAAAGGCGGCAGCGTCGGGAGATAAACAGGAGGCGCAGTCAGCCACGGTATAATGTTCGGAGAGGGTGGCTGGTGTGTTACAAAATCCCTGGGTCAAGATTTCTTGCTTCTCTTTCCAAATGTAACATTAAGACATTGGAAAAAGAGCAAGAAGTTATTGGCCACATACAGTTATATGAAAAAGTTTGGGCACCCCCTATTAATCTTAAGCTTAATGTTTTATAAAAATTGGTGTTTTTGCAACAGCTATTTCAGTTTGATATATGTAATAACTGTTGGACACAGTAAGGTTTCTGCCTTGAAATGAGGTTTATTGTACAGAAAATGTGCAATCTGCATTCAAACAAAATTTGACAGGTGCATAAGTATGGGCACCCTTATCATTTTCTTGTTTTAAATACTCCTACCTACTTTTTAATGACTTACTAAAGCACTTTTTTTGGTTTTGTAACCTCATTGAGCTTTGAACTTCATAACCAGGTGTATGCAATCATGAGAAAAGCTACTTAAAATGGCCACTTGCAAGTTCTCCTGTTTGAATCTCCTCTGAAGAGTGGCATCATGGGCTCCTCAAAACAACTGTCAAATGATCTGAAAACAAAGATTATTCAACATAGTTGTTCAGGGGAAAGATACAAAAAGCTGTCTCAGAGATTTAACCTGTCAGTTTCCACTGTGAGGAACATAGTAAGGAAATGGAAGAACACAGGGACAGTTCTTGTTAAGGCCAGAAGTGGCAGGCCAAGAAAAACATCAGAAAGGCAGAGAAGAAGAATGGTGAGATCAGTCAAGGACAATCCTCAGACCACCTCCAGAGAGCTGCAGCATCAACTTGCTGCAGATGGTGTCACTGTGCATCGGTCAACTATACAACGCACTTTGCACAAGGAGAAGCTGTATGGGAGAGTGATGCGAAAGAAGCCGTTTCTGCAAGCACGCCACAAACCGAGTCGGCTGAGGTATGCAAAAGCACATTTGGAGAAGCCAATTTCTTTTTGGAAGAAGGTCCTGTGGACTGATGAAACCAAGATTGAGTTGTTTGGTCATACAAAAAGGCGTTATGCATGGCGGCAAAAAAACACAGCATTCCAAGAAAAACACTTGCTACCCACAGTAAAATTTGGTGGAGGTTCCATCATGCTTTGGGGCTGTGTGGCCAATGCCGGCATCGGGAATCTTGTTAAAGTTGAGGGACGCATGGATTCCACTCAGTATCAGCAGATTCTTGACAATAATGTTCAAGAATCAGTGATAAAGTTGAAGTTACGCAGGGGATGGATCTTTCAGCAAGACAATGATCCAAAACACCGCTCCAAATCTACTCAGGCATTCATGCAGAGGAACAATTACAATGTTCTGGAATGGCCATCCCAGTCCCCAGACCTGAATATCATTGAACATCTGTGGGATCATTTGAAGAGGCTGTCCATGCTCGGCGACCATCAAACTTTACTGAACTGGAATTGTTTTGTAAAGAGGAATGGTCAAAAATACCTTCATCCAGGATCCAGGAACTCATTAAAAGCTACAAGAAGCGACTAGAGGCTGTTATTATCGCAAAAGGAGAATCTACTAAATATTAATGTCACTTTTCTGGTGAGGTGCCCATACTTATGCACCTGTCAAATTTTGTTTGAATGCAGATTGCACATTTTCTGTTAGTACAATAAACCTCATTTCAAGGCAGAAACATTACTGTGTCCAACAGTTATTACATATATCAAACTGAAATAGCTGCTGCAAAAACACCAATTTTTATAAAACATTAAGCTTAAGATTAATAGGGGTGCCCAAACTTTTTCATATAACTGTATGTATCTATGGTGTCGGACTTGGGAACTTTGGGCCTTTCGGAGGGGCCGATTCTGGGGGCCCACCTTTCATCTATACACAACCAGCGCATTGTCATTAAAATGTTTTTTTTTTTTTGGACCAGGGCTGATTTTCATCAGGCATCATATTTTACAATATTTCTATGAGACACACAAATATAGGATTGTCGCTTCGTTCGGTCGTCACGAGATCGTTCCTGCGTGTTAAAGGATCGAGAGAAGCAGAGTGAGAAGTACAAAAGTATGATGACCCATCAATGCGACAACCAGAGCCGGATCCTGACAGTCAGCATATTACCCACCTGATATGGTGCATGACGAAGATCAGTCCTGGCCTGGAAAACCCTTTTAATGATAATGCAGAATGACGCATTGGAGAGAGCCGTGCAGTGCAGCTCCATAAAGGATTACATCCGGCCACTGCTAGAGGCCATTACAGCTGATCAGGGGGGTGCTGGATGTCAGACCCCACTGATCTGAGGGATAACTAGTCATCATTTGCCCAGAGAAGCCCCTTAGTGTTTTCACTTACTACAATACTGATTTAATGGCTCCCTTTCAGTATGGCCTCTCCTAAATCCCCCCTCATACACAGTATGATACTTACACGGTGAACTCCCCCACACACACAGTATGGTGCCCCATGCACCACTGTATATACAGTATGAGGTCCCCCACAGTCCACTTTATACAGTATGTCCACCCACAGCACCGTGTATACAGTATGCCCCCCACAGCCCACTATATACATACAGTATGTCCCCCACACACCCACTATATACAGTATGTCCACCCACAGCACCGTGTATACAGTATGATGCCCCACACAGCCAACTATATACAGTATGTCCCCCACAGACTCCTATATACAGTATGTCCCCCATAGCCCACTATATACAGTATGTCCCCCACAGCCCACTATATACATACAGTATGTCCCCCACAGACTCCTATATACAGTATGTCCCCCATAGCCCACTATATACAGTATGTCCCCCACAGCCCACTATATACATACAGTATGTCCCCCACACACCCACTATATACAGTATGTCCACCCACAGCACCGTGTATACAGTATGATGCCCCACACAGCCAACTATATACAGTATGTCCCCCACAGACTCCTATATACAGTATGTCCCCCATAGCCCACTATATACAGTATGTCCCCCACAGCCCACTATATACATACAGTATGTCCCCCACAGACTCCTATATACAGTATGTCCCCCATAGCCCACTATATACAGTATGTCCCCCACAGCCCACTATATACATACAGTATGTCCCCCACACACCCACTATATACAGTATGTCCACCCACAGCACCGTGTATACAGTATGATGCCCCACACAGCCAACTATATACAGTATGTCCCCCACAGACTCCTATATGGTGGAGACAATACGGCGCCGGACTACTGGCAGCCCATTGCAGCAGCAGAAGCTTCTACTTTATTTTAGTTACAGTTTTGTTACAGTTATTTTATTTTATTACCTTCTCTGGATTGCAACGTTCCTGTATACTCGTCTATTGGGGATGGAAGATACAACACTTCCCACACTATCAACTGCTGCTGGGCACACAGCACGAGATCTGCACCTGGATCTTCTTCCACCACTTACAAGTCTCCTGCAGGTACAGACACTCTGGGGCAAGCAATACAGACCAGCTCAGCTAATGCTACTGAAGGATGCATGCTGCTACCCACAGCCTGTGACAGGGATACAGCCATATGTGAGCGGTGGAGGTCACTGTATACGATTTGCCATGGAGAGGACTGGTGTGACGGGTGGGAATAATGACGGGATGGTGGACCCTAGGTCTGTTGCTAAACGAGCAGTGTATTCTAGGGATCGTCTTCTGGAACTGCGCAGGATAAAGTCTTCTCCAGCAGTGGCAATACTGAATGTTCCACGGGAAATAAGGAGACCTTTCAGAGGCTGCAGAGCAGGCAAGAAGATCAAGTCCTGGAGGAGAAGGTTTAAACCAGTGGTCCCATCCATTATCATGGGTAACGTACGATCGCTGGGAAATAAGTCGGATGAACTGCTGGCTCTGAGTAAGACCCAGAAGGAGTTTAGGGAATGCAGTCTCATGTGCTTTACAGAAACCTGGCTGCATGAGGAGGTCCCAGATTCATGTGTCTCGGTACCAGGGTTTCAAATGGTTCGGGCTGATAGAGAGAGAGTTAGATGCGGCAAGAAAAAAGGTGGAGGAGTGATACTCTACATTAACAACAGATGGTGCAATCAGGGGCATGTAACTGTTAAGGAGAAACATTGCTGTCCAAATATTGAACTGTTAGCAGTGGGCCTCAGGCCTTACTATCTGCCTAGAGAATTCACTCTTGTTATTGTAGTTGTGATGTATATACCACCATCTGCGAACCCAGAGGCTGCTGGGGATGTGTTGTCAGGGGTGATGGCCCGGCTTCAGACTAAACACCCAAACTCTCTAACTGTAATTTCTGGGGATTTCAATCGAGTAAAGATCTCATCTGCAATACCAAAGTTCTATCAATATGTCAAATGTCCTACACGGGACAACATCACACTGGATCTCCTCTTTGCTAATGTTAAGAATGCTTATTCATCGGCTGCATTACCCCCCCTGGGGAAATCTGACCACAACCTCATACTATTGTCTCCTGCTTACCAACCAGACGTCCGCAAACAACCAGTGACAATTAAAAAGATAAGGAAGTGGTGTCCAGCAGCAGAGGAGGCGTTACAAGACTGCTTTGACTGTACAGACTGGGAGGTGTTGTGTACCATGAAAGAGAAATGTAATGTTAATGAGATTACTGGCAGAGTTACTGATTACATCAACTTCTGTATGGACATTGTAGTACCTGTTCAAGAGATTCGGTGTTATGCAAACAATAAGCCATGGATTACAAAAGAGTTGAAACATTTACTAAACATGAAAAAACTGGCTTTTAAAAGGAAGGACAAGGAGGCATTGAAAATTATACAGCGAGACCTAAAGGGGAAAATTAAGATTGCCCGTGAGGCATTCAGAGTTAAATTAGAAAATCAATTTGCACAAAAAAGCTCCAGAGAGGTGTGGGCTGGAATGAAGCTAGTGACTGGGTTTAAGGCAAGGTCGGAGCAGGGGGGTGGTGGACTTACAATGGCTAATGAAATGAATCAGTTCTTCAATAGATTCAGCAATAAAGGTGCGGTAGCAGCAGGGAAGGGGGAGGAGGCCGGGGAACAACTAGCTAAATTAACAGGGGGTGAAATAGATCATTTCTCGGTCTCCAAAAATGACGTGAGGGACCAGTTTAGTAAGCTGGCCATTGGCAAAGCAGCAGGGCCTGACGGTCTCAGTCCACGTGTCCTCAGAGTGTGTGCAAATGAGTTATGTACTGTCTTCCAGCATCTCTTTAACCAGAGCTTACAATCAAAGAGAGTACCAGTGCTATGGAAGACTTCCTGCCTGGTGCCGATTCCCAAGACTACCTTCCCGGCTTCCCCGGGGGACTATAGACCGGTGGCCTTAACATCGCATGCGATGAAGTCCTTGGAGAGAATAGTACTTGCTCACTTGTGTCCGAGGGTGATGGCGCATACTGATGCTCTTCAGTTTGCGTACCGGCAGGGACTGGGTGTGGACGATGCTGTAGCGTCTCTGCTACAAACAGTACATTCCTTTTTGGACAATGATGGAACCACAGTGCGTGCTTTGTTCTTTGATTTCTCTAGTGCGTTCAACACATTACAGCCACTCTTACTGCGAGGAAAGTTGATTAAAATGGCGGTGGATGAGGGACTTGTGAATTGGATAATTGACTACCTGTCGGATAGGCCACAGTTTGTTAGGTGGGGGACGGCTACATCAGATAGTGTACTGAGCAGTGTCGGAGCCCCGCAGGGAACAGTGCTGTCGCCATTCCTCTTTACATTGTACACAGCTGACTTTCAGTATAAATCAGACCGTTGTCACCTCCAGAAGTACTCGGATGACTCTGTGATAGTTGGCGGTATTGGGAAGGACCAGGACGAAGAGGAATATAGAAGGGTGGTTGCGGACTTTGTAGTATGGTGCCAGGCTAACCATCTAGAACTAAATGTTAAGAAAACCAGGGAGTTGGTGATGAGCTATGGAAGGTGCAAGAAGGTATGCCTACCTGTTACCATTGACGGTCAGGATGTGGAGATGGTGGACAGTTTCAAATATTTGGGGGTTTACCTGGATAGCAAGCTAGACTGGAAGTGCCACATGGAGAAGGTCTACAAGAAGGGGATGAGTAGATTGTACTTCCTAAGGAAGTTAAGGTCTTTTAATGTGTGTGGCAAAATGCTTGAGGTGTTCTACCAATCCATTGTGGCTAGTGCCACCTTTGCGGCAATAATTTGCTGGGGTAACAGTGTGCGTGTTGCTGACGCCAACAAGCTCAACAAACTTATAAAGAAGGCTAGCGCGACGGTGGGCCTACAGCTTGGGACTTTTGAAGAGGTGGTAGAGGATAGGATTAAGAAGAAGTGCAGAGCTATAATGGGCAACAACACACACCCGCTTTATGAACTGTTTGCGAAACAGAAGAGCACATTCAGCAATCGCCTAATACAACTAAGGTGTAAAAAGGAAAAATACAGGAGATCGTTTGTTCCAACAGCTATGGGGGTGTTTAACAAATGTCTGAAAAGCAATGTCTAAAGCATTCCAAATGTTTTGTTATTATATGTGTCATGTTCGAGATCTGTGTTCTGCTGCTGTGATACCGCAATTTCCTCCGGGATAAAATAAAGTATATCTTATCTTATCTTATCTTATATACAGTATGTCCCCCATAGCCCACTATATACAGTATGTCCCCCACAGCCCACTATATACATACAGTATGTCCCCCACAGACTCCTATATACAGTATGTCCCCCATAGCCCACTATATACAGTATGTCCCCCACAGCCCACTATATACATACAGTATGTCCCCCACACACCCACTATATACAGTATGTCCACCCACAGCACCGTGTATACAGTATGATGCCCCACACAGCCAACTATATACAGTATGTCCCCCACAGACTCCTATATACAGTATGTCCCCCATAGCCCACTATATACAGTATGTCCCCCACAGCCCACTATATACATACAGTATGTCCCCCACAGACTCCTATATACAGTATGTCCCCCATAGCCCACTATATACAGTATGTCCCCCACAGCCCACTATATACATACAGTATGTCCTCCACAGAACCCTATATACAGTATAATGCCCCCACATACCCAATATATACAGTATGATGTTCCCACAACCAACTATATACAGTATGTCCTGCACAGACTCCTATATACAGTATGTCACCCATAGCCCACTATATACAGTATGTCCCCCCACAGCCCACTATATACAGTATAATGCCCCCACACACCCACTATATACAGTATGTCCCCCACAGAACCCTATATACCGTATAATGCCCCCACACACCCAATATATACAGTATGATGTTCCCACAGCCCACTATATACAGTATATCCCACACAGACTCCTATATATATTATGATGCCACCCACAGCACCCTATATACAGTATGATGGCCCCCTGTATACAGTATGTCCCCCACAGCTCCCTATAGTGTAACTGCCCTACAGCCCCCTATATACACTATAACATCCCACACTGCTCCTTATATACAGTATTAAATTCCACACCACCCCTATGTACAGTATGATGGTCCCACTACCCCTATATACAGTATGTCCCCCACAGCTCCCTATAGTGTAACGGTCCTACAGCCCCCTTTATACTCCATGTTCCTCACAGCTCCCTATATACAGTATATTCCACACAACCCCCTATATACAGTATGATGTTCCTGACAGCCTCCTATAAACAGTATGATAGTGCCATAGCTCCCTGTATATAGTATGATGTCCCCCACAGCTCCCCTATGTGCAGAATGAGGCTCCCATAAGTAATGAAGCTGCCAAGCATCCTGGATCCAGGGGACTGCCCCTCATTTGCGGAGTTACCCCGTTATCCCGGGGATGCCCCCTCTCCCGCTGGCTCCTAGCAGCACAGAGAAGAGGCAGCAGGGACCAGGCGGCTTCAGCAGCAGCAATATTGCTCTCTCCTTTGTAGGAACGATAATTGTTACGTCCAGTAGGTGGCAGCATCCTGCTGATGTCACAACACTGGCTGTGGCCAATAGTGAGATTAGTCTGCTCTGCCCGAGAGTAGGAGGAGGAGGCCATTCATCACTTTATTTTTCTTTTATCTTGTGGTATTTGTTGACATTTTTGGCAACAAGTTGAGTAAAATGGTGCAAATGGTTCATGAATTTTGCATTTTTTTTCCACCTGATCCATCATTTGCCACTTTTTCCAAAAGTTGCCAAATTTATTGCAAATGTACAATCCTCCTGCCCTCTCTGGAGTGATTTTATTTTTACACCAATTTTGTTTTGTTTTAGCAATTTTGGTGACATTTAGCAGATTTTGCTCTTAAAAAGTGCAAAAATTTGATCTTTTTTTTTTCCTCCTGTCTTTCACCAATTTTTGCAACTTTTTAGGTGCAAAAACTCACAGGTTTGCCTAAATGTCGCTGATAAATTTCTACTGCGCATAAAACCCACAAAATAACATTTGTAACAGATTTGACAACTTTTTGAAAAGTTATAAATGATGTATCCGGTGAAAACACCAAGAAACCCTCAGTTGCAAAAGAAACCCAAAATGGACCAACACATAAAATAGACTTAAAAAAAAAAAAGGCGTACATGGAAAGATCAATTTGGTGCAAAAAAATGTGCAAAACACCGAAAACTTTGCAAAAATGCAATAATGAACCGACCCCATTAAGTATAAGTAAGATACCCAATGATAACCTAGAGCATGCTTTATGCCCGGATCACCGCTATCAGATCTCTTCATTTTTCCTTTGTTTTTCGAATTCTCAATCTTTGCAAAAAGCGTAAAAAGTTAGAAAATTGATTATCATGCAGTGAACTATTCATTTTAGCCACTAGATGGCAGCGTAACAAAGCAAACCAATGGTACCGCGCTCTCATTCTGCCGCCATTGTGCCCAGAGACATTTTACAGTTTTGCAGACTTGTACAATTGCAGCGCTACACGCACGGCAATGTATAGGGCCGCATAAATGAGAGTGGAGAAAAAAAATGGGGTGATGGTAAATATATTTTGCATAACACAAATGTAAGAACAGAAGCACCGGAGCGCGGCGGTTTCAGCGCCGAAATATTAATCGGCCGGGTAGATGCAACTTTTTGCAGAGTGATAAAGCTGAAAATGGGCGTCCGGATTTGAAAACGTCAAAATTTGCAGCTGACAAAAATCATTTGTCAAAAAAGATGGCGCGCGTAAGAGAACAGATGGCGCGGCAGAAGGAAGGAGGGCGCCGCATCCGAATGACTTGTCGCTGTTTAGTTAAAGCACTTACACACCTCCAGCTTCTTAAGATGATAGGAGGTGGAGACCGGCGTGATGAATTAACGCAGCCGCCGCGCATCTGAAGCGCTCGCTCTTAATAGACGGTGAAATCTTTTTCGCTCGGATTGAAAAGGAGCAATGATTGAGAGAGCAGATTGAGTTCTTCCCCGGGCAGAACGCTATTCACTGGCTTCAATGCAGCAGGTGCCATCTGATGGGTTAGGAAGGATGGGAAATTAGTGGAAAGTGCTTTGGTTAAAAGATATGGAAATGGGGTGCAGTACCTAGAATTGGCCAGCAGGTGGCGGCACGAGCAGGAGGAGCACGGCAAACTTGGTATCGGCAGGGAAGACCGGGCGGGTGGTAAAAGGGGAGCGATCGGCACTAAATGACCAGGCTGATGTGGTACATGCGCTTTACTCTGAAATGTTTAATTTCCGAAACATCAACAACTGCCTTAAAAAGAAAAATAGAGACATTTCCACACCGGCGGCCACTGGGGCTAGTAGACTCCACGTTCCTGTTATTTCAGGAAATGCACATGTACATGAGGAGCAATGAGCAGATCCCGACCCTATCTGTAGTGTTAGAGCATCTAATGAGCGTGTGCAAAGGTCATTGTACAGGCAGAGGAGGTGAGCTGTGACATCACCTATTGTGAATGGTGGATCCTGTGTTATCTACTGTATATAGAGGTGTTATCATTCATTGTACAGGAGGAGGAGGTGAGTTGTAATATCACCTATTGTGAATGGTGGATCCTGTGTTACCTACTGTATATAGAGGTGTTATCAGTCATTGTACAGGAGGAGGAGGAGGTGAGCTGAGACATCACCTATTGTGAATGGTGGATCCTGTGTTACCTACTGTATATAGAGGTGTTATCAGTCATTGTACAGGAGGAGGAGGAGGTGAGCTGAGACATCACCTATTGTGAATGGTGGATCCTGTGTTATCTATGGAATATAGGGGTGTTATCAGTCATTGTACAGGAGGAGGAGGAGGTGAGCTGAGACATCACCTATTGTGAATGGTGGATCCTGTGTTATCTACTGTATATAGAGGTGTTATCAGTCATTGTACAGGAGGAGGAGGAGGTGAGCTGTGATATCACCTATTGTGAATGGTGGATCCTGTGTTATCTAGTGTATATAGAGGTGTTATCAGTCATTGTACAGGAGGAGGAGGTGAGCTGTGACATCACCTATTGTGATTGGTGGATCCTGTGTTATCAGATGTGTCTATGCCATTATTGCCTATACTAATTGTTCCCAACTTAAGGCTCTCCAGCTGTAGCTAAACTACTGCTAACAGCATGCTGGGAATAGGAAACGATTCTCCTGATATCTGCACGTGAACATATGATAGAGACCCACCATTATTTGGTAGTAGAGATAGAAAAAAAATAATCTGTGCCCCTGCAGGTGGACGCACATCAGCTTGTATCGAGGAGAAGGAGAGATCTATATAAGTTTAAATCATCCCCCTTTTGCCCCATTCAAAATAAAAAAAAAATAAATAAATCAAATATACACATACTTGGTATCGCCGCATTAAAAACACCAGAATTACTTTTTTTTGGTCGCAGCTGCATTGCAACAAAATACAATAACGGGTGATCAGAACATCGGATTTACCCCCAAAAAATAAGCCCTCACTCGGCCCCAGATCCCGAAAAATGGAGACGTTACAGGTCTTGGAAAATGGCGCCATTTTTTTTTAAACAATGTTTGGATTTTCTTTTCAACACTTAAATAAAAAAGAACCTACACATGTTTGGTATCTACGAACTGGTAATGACCAGGAGATTCATAATGGCAGGTCAGGTTTAGTATTTAGTGAACATGGTAAAAAAAACTAATAAAAAACAACTGCGGAATTGCAATTTTTTTTTTGCAATTTCACCGCACTTGGAATTTTTTTTCCCCATTTTCCAGTACACGATATGGTAAAAGTCAATGGTGTCATTCAAAAGCACAACTTTTTCTGCAAAGAATAAGCCCTCACACGGCCATATTGGCCGAAAAATAAAAAAAGTTATGGCTCTGGGAAAAATACCGTTCTGAATTCCGTCTCCACATCAGTTACATTGTAGCCAGACGCTTTTGGGAGCGGGCAGGTGACCTATTAGGGGGCGCAGTCGTAGGGACGGAAGGTGCCACATTATTCCGGTTGCCATGACAACTAACTTTGTCTTTTTTTTCTGGCAATCCGACAAGAAAGATGAGCTCGTTACATGAATTAGATTAATCTGCACTTTATGTATCTTGTCAGAAGCGATAATGAAGGAGCAGACAGCAGCCGTCAGCGTGCCAGGAGCTGCAGGTGGCAGCGCGTCGGGTGACAGCTCGGTGGAGCTTAGTATTTAGGTTTGCTGCCTTTGAAAATTTGAGTCATGCCCCTTTATATTAAAGGGGTCCTCCGGGAGCTCAGGGCGTCCCCTCGCTACTGGACTGGAGCAAACTCTCATCTACAACATGTATCACTGACTGCAGGAGCAATGTTATTGTAAACAACCTGCACTGATACATTGTAACAAGGGTCTCCAGCTTCCTGGGAATCTGCTGAGTCAGGGGGCCGCAGGGTCTCCCTTTATATACCAGCATCTTCACTTTTAGGAAGGTCCCCCTATAACAACCATATAAAGAATCACCCGATATAAACCTATACAAACACTGAGTGCACACTGTATACACAACACACACACATATATACAGTGGAGATGCTGCAACAACTCTACACACCCTTGTTAAATTGTCAGTTTTCCTTCATATAAAAATTAAAACATAAACAAGAATCATTATTTCAGAACTGTTTCCACCGTTCTACCGCCCAGAACCTGTACAAATCCACTGAAAGATGAAAGAGTAACATAACAGGGTCGGAGTCTATCAGCATCTATCAGTAGTGTGTGCCCACTATTACATGGCAGGAGCAACAGTTACCTGGGTATATCCTAAGTATAATGATATGTGTACAGCTGCTATAACCTGGGCATCTCCTGTATATAATTATATATGTACAGCTGCTATAACCTGGGCATCTCCTGTATATAATTATATATGTACAGCTGCTATAACCTGGGCATCTCCTGTATATAATTATATATGTACAGCTGCTATAACCTGGGCATCTCCTGTATATAATTATATATGTACAGCTGCTATAACCTGGGCATCTCCTGTATATAATTATATATGTACAGCTGCTATAACCTGGGCATCTCCTGTATATAATTATATATGTACAGCTGCTATAACCTGGGCATCTCCTGTATATAATTATATATGTACAGCTGCTATAACCTGGGCATCTCCTGTATATAATTATATATGTACAGCTGCTATAACCTGGGCACCTCCTGTATAGAATTATATATGTACAGCTGCTATAACCTGGGCATCTCCTGTATAGAATTATATATGTACAGCTGGTATAACCTGGGTATCTCCTGTATATAATGATATATGTACAGCTGGTATAACCTGGGTATCTCCTGTATATAATGATATATGTACAGCTGGTATAACCTGGGTATCTCCTGTATATAATGATATATGTACAGCTGCTATAACCTGGGTATCTCCTGTATATAATTATATATGTACAGCTGGTATAACCTGGGCATCTCCTGTATATAATTATATATGTACAGCTGGTATAACCTGGGCATCTCCTGTATATAATTATATATGTACAGCTGGTATAACCTGGGTATGCCCTGTATATAATTATATATGTACAGCTGGTATAACCTGGGTATCTCCTGTATATAATTATATATGTACAGCTGGTATAACCTGGGTATCTTCTGTATATAATTATATATGTACAGCTGCTATAACCTGGGTATCTTCTGTATATAATTATATATGTACAGCTGCTATAACCTGGGTATCTTCTGTATATAATTATATATGTACAGCTGCTATAACCTGGGTATCTTCTGTATATAATTATATATGTACAGCTGGTATAACCTGGGTATGCCCTGTATATAATTATATATGTACAGCTGGTATAACCTGGGTATGCCCTGTATATAATTATATATGTACAGCTGGTATAACCTGGGCATTTTCTGTATATGATTATATATGTACAGCTGCTATAACCTGGGTATCTTCTGTATATAATTATATATGTACAGCTGCTATAACCTGGGTATCTTCTGTATATAATTATATATGTACAGCTGGTATAACCTGGGTATCTCCTGTATATAATTATATATGTACAGCCGGTATAACCTGGGTATCTTCTGTATATAATTATATATGTACAGCTGCTATAACCTGGGTATCTTCTGTATATAATTATATATGTACAGCTGCTATAACCTGGGTATCTTCTGTATATAATTATATATGTACAGCTGCTATAACCTGGGTATCTCCTGTATATAATTATATATGTACAGCTGGTATAACCTGGGCATCTCCTGTATATAATTATGTATGTACAGCTGGTATAACCTGGGTATCTCCTGTATATAATTATATATGTACAGCTGGTATAACCTGGGTATCTTCTGTATATAATTATATATGTACAGCTGCTATAACCTAGGCATCACTTGTATATAGGTATACATATACAGTTGCCTGGTGCTATAATCAGAGCTCTCTTTTCCCATGATGCTCCCTGCACCGTGAGATACTGTTGTAGGTCTCCCTGCTCATGGTGGTGCCGTCCTTTCCCCCATTCTGGTTCGGCTGCTCAGTGTCGCTTTCTTGGTACTTGGCAAAGAGAAATATCTACATTTACCACAATTACTGCGTCTTGAACGGACTGTCTTAATGTTTGTACAAATTCTTTTTTTTTTTTTTTTTCCAATTCTCCCTCTAATTCTATTATCCAGACGAATAGAGTGGAAAATTGATTTTTATTTAAGGGGAGGTGTAATTAATAGATCTCACCAGGAAAACCAGCGGTATGGAAAAGTATCCTAGAAAGAGAAGAGACGACGAAGCACCTTCCAGAAGACACAAGTGGTCGCAGATTCTTTGATTTAGCGGATTTTACCTGCTCAGAGATATGAATATGGTCCTGTACTAATGGAAAGGCCTATACTGCCTATAGCAGTTATATTCCTGTACATAAAAGCAGTATTATACTAGTTACATTCTTGTACATAGGGGCAGTATTATAGTAGTTATATTCTTGTACATAGGGGCAGTATTATACTAGCTACATTCTTGTACATAGGGGCAGTATTATAGTAGTTATATTCTTGTACATAGGGGCAGTATTATAGTAGTTATATTCTTGTACATAGGGGGCAGTATTATAGTAGTTATATTCCTGTACATAAAAGCAGTATTATACTAGTTACATTCTTGTACATAGGGGGCAGTATTATAGTAGTTATATTCTTGTACATAGGGGCAGTATTATAGTAGTTATATTCTTGTACATAGGGGGCAGTATTATAGTAGTTATATTCTTGTACATAGGGGCAGTATTATAGTAGTTATATTCTTGTACATAGGGGGCAGTATTATAGTAGTTATATTCTTGTACATAGGAGCAGTATTATAACAGTTATATTCTTGTACATAGGGGCAGTATTATAGTAGTTATATTCTTGTACATAGGAGCAGTATTATATTAGTTATATTCTTGTACATAGGGGCAGTATTATAGTAGTTATATTCTTGTACATAGGGAACAGTATTATAGTAGTTATATTCTTGTACATAGGGGGCAGTATTATAGTAGTTATATTCTTGTACATAGGGGGCAGTATTATAGTAGTTATATTCTTGTACATAGGGGCAGTATTATAATAGTTATATTCTTGTACATAGGGGCAGTATTATAGTAGTTATATTCTTATACATAGGGGGCAGTATTATAGTAGTTATATTCTTGTACATAGGGGCAGTATTATAGTAGTTATATTCTTGTACATAGGGGGCAGTATTATACTAGTTACATTCTTGTACATAGGGGCAGTATTATAGTAGTTATATTCTTGTACATAGGGGCAGTATTATACTAGCTACATTCTTGTACATAGGGGCAGTATTATAGTAGTTATATTCTTGTACATAGGGGCAGTATTATAGTAGTTATATTCTTGTACATAGGGGGCAGTATTATAGTAGTTATATTCCTGTACATAAAAGCAGTATTATACTAGTTACATTCTTGTACATAGGGGCAGTATTATAGTAGTTATATTCTTGTACATAGGGGCAGTATTATACTAGCTACATTCTTGTACATAGGGGCAGTATTATAGTAGTTATATTCTTGTACATAGGGGCAGTATTATAGTAGTTATATTCTTGTACATAGGGGGCAGTATTATAGTAGTTATATTCTTGTACATAGGGGCAGTATTATAGTAGCTATATTCTTGTACATAGGGGGCAGTATTATAGTAGTTATATTCTTGTACATAGGGGCAGTATTATAGTAGTTATATTCTTGTACATAGGGGGCAGTATTATAGTAGTTATATTCTTGTACATAGGGGCAGTATTATAGTAGTTATATTCTTGTACATAGGGGGCAGTATTATAGTAGTTATATTCTTGTACATAGGAGCAGTATTATAACAGTTATATTCTTGTATATAGGGGCAGTATTATAGTAGTTATATTCTTGTACATAGGAGCAGTATTATACTAGTTACATTCTTGTACATAGGAGCAGTATTATAGTAGTTATATTCTTGTACATAGGGGCAGTATTATAGTAGTTATATTCTTGTACATAGGAGCAGTATTATATTAGTTATATTCTTGTACATAGGGGCAGTATTATAGTAGTTATATTCTTGTACATAGGGAACAGTATTATAGTAGTTATATTCTTGTACATAGGGGGCAGTATTATAGTAGTTATATTCTTGTACATAGGGGGCAGTATTATAGTAGTTATATTCTTGTACATAGGGGCAGTATTATAATAGTTATATTCTTGTACATAGGGGGCAGTATTATAGTAGTTATATTCTTGTACATAGGAGCAGTATTATTGTAGTTATATTCTTGTACATAGGAGCAGTATTATAGTAGTTATATTCTTGTACATAGGGGGCAGTATTATAGTAGTTATATTCTTGTACATAGGGGGCAGTATTATAGTAGTTATATTCTTGTACATAGGGGCAGTATTATAATAGTTGTATTCTTGTACATAGGGGCAGTATTATAGTAGTTATATTCTTATACATAGGGGGCAGTATTATAGTAGTTATATTCTTGTACATAGGGGCAGTATTATAGTAGTTATATTCTTGTACATAGGGGCAGTATTATAGTAGTTATATTCTTGTACATAGGGGGCAGTATTATAGTAGTTATATTCTTGTACATAGGGGCAGTATTATAATAATTATATTCTTGTACATAGGGGCAGTATTATAGTAGTTATATTCTTGTACATAGGGGGCAGTATTATAGTAGTTATATTCTTCTACATAGGAGCAGTATTATGGTAGTTATATTCTTGTACATAGGGAGCAGTATTATAGTAGTTATATTCTTGTACATAGGGGGCAGTATTATAGTAGTTATATTCTTGTACATAGGAGCAGTATTATTGTAGTTATATTCTTGTACATAGGAGCAGTATTATAGTAGTTATATTCTTGTACATAGGAGCAGTATTATAGTAGTCATATTCTTGTACATAGGGAGCAGTATTATAGTAGTTATATTCTTGTATATAGGAGCAGTATTATAGTAGTTATTCTTGTACATAGGAGCAGTATTATAGTAGTTATATTCTTGTACATAGGGGGCAGTATTATAGTAGTTATATTCTTGTACATAGGGGCAGTATTATAATAGGTATATTCTTGTACATAGGGGCAGTATTATAGTAGTTATATTCTTGTACATAGGGAGCAGTATTATAGTAGTTATATTCTTGTACATAGGGACCAGTATTATAGTAGTTATATTCTTGTACATAGGGAGCAGTATTATAGTAGTTATATTCTTGTACATAGGGAGCAGTATTATAGTAGTTATATGTCACGCTGTCTCAGTATACTGGAGGTAGGGGGCCTAAGCTGACCCTAAGCTGGGGCCCTGACTAATCCCTCAACCTGGAGGTACTGTTAAAGGTACAGAGGTCCAGGCCGCCAGCGTAACCCCTACCTCCTGAGGATCCCTGCACCTAAGTAATCTAGTCCTGAGAAGAACCCCGATCACAACAAAAGGGGACAAGTAATAATATGCCCACACACAGTACTTAGACGAACGAGACAGTACAAGGGAAAAACCAAAACCACCTTGCATACAAAAACTACACAACTACAACAGAGGGAACACCAACGGGAAAGGAGATAAATGATAAAGCGAGGAAGGGAAAAAACACTCCAAATACACTTATCTCTGAAACTCCAAATACCACGATCCGCTCTGTTAGTCTGCATGAAATGCTTTCACCGACACTTCCCTAACAGACCAGCAGGCATTTGAAGGAGTCTCACTACAGCAGCATTGATTGCAGCTGGGCGAGGCTGGACCTCGTCTAGCACAGAGAGAGAGAGAATTAACTCCCTCACTGCCGAAAAACACAAAGCACCAAAAAGTCAGCTGCGAGAAGTCAGGCTGTGTAATCGTGACGATCTTCGTGGCGACACACCCGTGACAGTACCCCCCCTTCTACGATGGGCCTCTGGACCCTCAGGGCCAGGTTTATCCGAGTGAGTCGTGTGGAAGGCCCGAACTAATCGGTCTGCGTTAATATCCGACGCAGGAACCCACATCCTCTCCTCAGGACCATACCCTTTCCAATGAACCAGGTACTGAAGGGACCGGCGATTAAAGCGTGAATCGATGACCCTCGATACCTGGAACTCCAAGTTACCCTTGACCACCACTGGAGGGGGAGGTAAAGGTGACGGTACCACCGGCGCCACATACCTCTTAAGCAACGATCTGTGGAACACGTTGTGAATTTTAAACGTAGGGGGGAGGTCAAGACGGAATGCCACCGGATTAATAATAGAACTGATTCTGTACGGCCCGATGAACCTGGGACCCAGTTTCCAGGAGGGAACCTTAAGTTTTATATTCCTGGTAGACAACCATACCCGATCGTTCACACTTAGGTCCGGACCAGACACTCTCCTCCTATCAGCCATACGTTTGTATCGGTTCCCCATAGTATTCAGATTCTTCAGCACCCCTCTCCATACTGAAGCGAGTGATGAGGAAAATCGTTCCTCCTCAGGAACCCCCGAAGAGCCCCCCCTACTGAAAGTACAAAACTGGGGGTGAAAACCATATGCCCCAAAAAACGGGGACTTACCAGTGGACTCGCTCCGCCTATTATTAAGAGCAAACTCTGCCAGAGGTAAGAAAGAAGCCCAGTCCTCCTGGTTCTCTGACACAAAACACCGGAGATATGTCTCCAAGCTCTGGTTCATACGTTCCGTCTGACCATTGGTCTGAGGATGAAAAGCCGAAGAGAACGACAAATGCATCCCCCGCTGTGCACAAAACGCCTTCCAGAACTTGGACACAAACTGAGACCCCCGATCAGACACCACCTCGGAGGGTACCCCGTGAAGCCTCACAATCTCCCCAATGAACACCTGCGCAAGAGTTTTAGCATTAGGGAGAGCCGGAAGAGCGATAAAATGTGCCATCTTGCTGAACCTGTCCACTACAACGAGTATGACCGTTTTACCCGAAGACGGAGGGAGGTCCGTAATAAAGTCCATAGACAGATGAGTCCAAGGACGCTCCGGGATCTTCAAAGGTAAGAGGGCCCCAGACGGACGGGTATGTGAGGTCTTAGAGCGCGCACAAACCCCACAGGACGCGACAAAAGTTACCACCTCCTTATGTAAGTTAGGCCACCAAAACCGACGCGAGAGGAGATCCACAGTTGCTCTACTCCCCGGGTGTCCTACAAAAACTGAGTTATGGTGTGCCTCGATCACCTTTTGTCGCAACTGATCTGGAACAAACAGTCTCCCCGGAGGTCCAACAGGGTCGTCCCCCTGAGCCTCCAATACCTCCTCCTCCAGCTCAGAGCATACTGCCGAAACCACCACCCCCTCCTGAAGGATAGGAATCGGGTTGTCCGTATTCCCGGCCCCAGGGAAACTACGAGATAAGGCATCCGCCTTTACATTTTTTGACCCAGGACGATATGTAACGACAAAATTAAACCTGGTAAAAAACAATGACCACCTAGCTTGTCTGGGATTCAGACGTTTCGCGGACTCCAGATATAGCAGGTTCTTGTGATCGGTGATGACGGTGACCGGATGGACTGCCCCCTCCAAAAAATGGCGCCACTCCTCAAAAGCTAACTTAATGGCCAAGAGTTCCCTATTGCCGACATCGTAATTCCTCTCAGCGGACGACAATTTTTTAGAGAAAAAGGCGCACGGATGCCACTTACCAGGGGACGAACCTTGTGACAATACTGCTCCCACCCCTACCTCGGAAGCGTCTACCTCTACAATGAATGGCTGTGACGCATCAGGTTGAATGAGTATGGGTGCCGAGGCAAAACATTTTTTCAAGGAGGAGAATGCTTGACAAGCCTTGTCAGACCACCTAGAAAAATCCGTCCCCTTTTTAGTCATGTCTGTGAGAGGCTTAACCATGGACGAGAAATTACGAATGAACTTCCGGTAATAATTAGCAAACCCCAGGAAACGTTGTAGTGCCTTAAGATTCTCTGGCCGATCCCACTCAAGAACTGCCCGCACTTTCCCAGGGTCCATACGAAAACCGGACGCTGAAACCAGGAAGCCTAAAAACTGGAGTTCCTGTACGGCGAACACACACTTTTCCCATTTGGCATACAGTTTATTATCCCGCAAGATCTGTAACACCTGCCTAACGTGCTCCTGATGAGACACCAGATCCGGCGAGTAAATTAAGATATCATCCAGATATATGACAACAAACTGTCCCACCAGGCGGCGAAAAATGTCATTAACAAAGTGTTGGAACACCGCCGGGGCATTAGTCAGACCGAATGGCATGACAAGGTTCTCATAATGCCCCTCCGGAGTGTTAAACGCCGTCTTCCACTCACCCCCCTCCTTCATCCTAATCAGATTGTACGCCCCCCTGAGATCCAACTTAGAGAACCATTTGGCGCCCACGATCTGATTAAAGAGATCGGGAATAAGTGGGAGCGGATACGGATCTCGGACCGTAATCCGATTAAGTTCACGGAAATCCAGGCAAGGGCGTAGGCCTCCATCTTTCTTCTTAACAAAGAAGAACCCCGCAGCCACCGGTGAAGATGAAGGTCTAATATGCCCCTTAGCCAGACTTTCTGAAATATAATCCTTCATGGCCTGCCTCTCAGGACCAGAAAGGTTATACAACCTAGCTTTAGGCAACTTGGCCTCAGGGAGCAGTTTTACAGAACAGTCATACTCGCGATGAGGAGGTAGTTCCTGACACCCTTTCTCCGAGAATACATCCTCAAAGTCCGCCAGAAATGGAGGTAAGACCCAAGGAGTAACCGCACCGATGACCGTGTTCATGCAGTTTTTATTACAGAATTTACTCCATTGGCTTATCTCTCTGGTTTGCCAATTAATAACCGGGTTATGCTTAGTTAACCAAGGAAGGCCCAACACTATAGGAGTGGGAAGACCCTCCAACACGTAGCAAGACAACAGTTCTTTATGTATCACCCCCACTTGAAGTTTTACGTCATGCACAGCTTGCAAAAAATTTCCCTGACCGAGAGGCCTGGCATCGATCGAGAATATGGGGATGGGTTTAGCCAACTCACTCAATCGCATACCTTGAACCCGGGCAAACCGAGCATCAACCAGATTAGCCCCGGCCCCACTATCCAGAAGAACAGATATCCTCTCAGTTCTCGTACCCACCACCACCTCCGCCGGTACGAGAAACTGAGACGAACCTAGGGACGAAATACCTACTCCCAGATTGCCGTCCACCACACAACCTGGGATCAACAGTTTTCCGACGACTCTTCACTCTGCAAGGGACGGGATGGACACCCCCCAATAAAATGTCCCTTTCTCCCGCAGAAGAAACACCTTCCTGTCTTATGGCGCACGACCGGTCCCCTCCCCCGAAATGATGTCCCTCCTAATTGCATAGGCTCCTCTGGACTGACCAGGGGAACCACCATATGAGGGGACCTTGTAGGAGGTGGAGTCATCACAGGGGGTAGAGTTATCCCGCACCTCTCCCGAAGCCGTCTGTCAACGCGAATAGCAAGGGCCATAGCGGCTTCCAGTGACGCGGGAGAGTCATACTGTGCCAACACATCCTGTAATTTGTCGGATAAACCTTGACAAAACTGGCTCCTAAGAGCCGGGTCATTCCACTGGGTGTCCGTGGCCCACCTACGGAACTCCGAACAGAATTCCTCCGCCGGACGATCTCCCTGCTGGATCCTACGTAACTTAGACTCAGCAAGGGAGATCCGATCTGGGTCATCATATACGAGTCCCAGAGCAGCGAAAAACCTATCCACTGACTGGAGAGCCGGGGAGCCCGGGGGAAGAGAGAACGCCCAAGATTGTGGGTCCCCTTGTAGGAGCGAGATGACAATTCCCACCCTTTGTTCTTCACTCCCCGATGACCGAGGCCGTAGCCGAAAGTACAACTTGCATGCCTCCCGGAAAACAAAAAACTTGTCCCGCCCCCCAGTGAACCTGTCAGGGAGAGCTACTTTAGGTTCTGGTCCGGCTTGCTCCCGAGGATACAAAACCTTGGACCTAACGTCCGCCAGCTCCATGGACAAACTCTGCAACTGCCGAGCTAGACCGGCTACTGGATCCATGGTAGCTGGAGAAAAACTAAGTGGGTCGGTGAAAATGTCACGCTGTCTCAGTATACTGGAGGTAGGGGGCCTAAGCTGACCCTAAGCTGGGGCCCTGACTAATCCCTCAACCTGGAGGTACTGTTAAAGGTACAGAGGTCCAGGCCGCCAGCGTAACCCCTACCTCCTGAGGATCCCTGCACCTAAGTAATCTAGTCCTGAGAAGGACCCCGATCACAACAAAAGGGGACAAGTAATAATATGCCCACACACAGTACTTAGACGAACGAGACAGTACAAGGGAAAAACCAAAACCACCTTGCATACAAAAACTACACAACTACAACAGAGGGAACACCAACGGGAAAGGAGATAAATGATAAAGCGAGGAAGGGAAAAAACACTCCAAATACACTTATCTCTGAAACTCCAAATACCACGATCCGCTCTGTTAGTCTGCATGAAATGCTTTCACCGACACTTCCCTAACAGACCAGCAGGCATTTGAAGGAGTCTCACTACAGCAGCATTGATTGCAGCTGGGCGAGGCTGGACCTCGTCTAGCACAGAGAGAGAGAGAATTAACTCCCTCACTGCCGAAAAACACAAAGCACCAAAAAGTCAGCTGCGAGAAGTCAGGCTGTGTAATCGTGACGATCTTCGTGGCAACACACCCGTGACATTATATTCTTGTACATAGGGACCAGTATTATAGTAGTTATATTCTTGTACATAGGGACCAGTATTATATTAGTTATATTCTTGTACATAGGGAACAGTATTATAGTAGTTATATTCTTGTACATAGGGAGCAGTATTATAGTAGTTATATTCTTGTACATAGGGAGCAGTATTATAGTAGTTATATTCTTGTACATAGGGAGCAGTATTATAGTAGTTATATTCTTGTACATAGGGAGCAGTATTATAGTAGTTATATTCTTGTACATAGGGACCAGTATTATAGTACTTATATTCTTGTACATAGGGACCAGTATTATAGTAGTTATATTCTTGTACATAGGGGGCAGTATTATAGTAGTTATATTCTTGAATATAGGGACCAGTATTATAGTACTTATATTCTTGTACATAGGGAGCAGTATTATAGTACTTATATTCTTGCATATAGGGGGCAGTATTATAGTAGTTATACTCTTGCACATAGGGAACAGTATTATAGTATCAGGAAAACAACACCCACTTTTGGGTCAGACCGTGCAGCTCTCTGGCGCCCCCTTATCCTGCTGGTCAAACACGGTATTGACTGAGGATAAGCACGGGTGCAGCTGCTCTAATTTATGTCGACTATTGCGGCACGTGATGTGACAGGACGTATATATACCACCAGTTCCTTCCAGTAACGTATATATACCTCCGACCAGCCACCCTCAAACCACAATATCACATAAATACTGGTATACTGCCACCACCGATCGCTTCACAGGTGGATCGGGTACCTGGTAGGTAACGTGAATTAGCGGGTGAGGAACGTGTTTGCTCGACATAGGACAAGAAGGACGAAACTGGTAAATAATTAATGATTTACTCCCAAAAGGGGGGCAGTGTTTACAAAATATGTACAAGATATTATAAAGGAGACAATTTACATATATGCATAAACAGTTATTAAAATAAAAGGGATAAGGAATAGCAAAACCTGCTTCACAAGGTGATGGGCTCAGATTCTGTGGGGGGGACGGCTCCCCGGAAAGTAGATGTGATTCCTTCACGCAGCCTGTAGGGCATGCGTCTGACGACCCTGGTTGGAATGACTTGGAAAAATGGCCGTTCCGGTTTTTACTAAAGGGGCCAAACGATTAGGAAACGCCCATATTGTTTACCTCACACGGGGGCTCGGTTTTGTGAAACCACCCAGCTGCATAGAACATAAAAACCTTCAGATTTCATATCTTGGTGTGGGGGGGTCCCACATCCAAGATGGAGACATCATGTTGGTCGTCACTAATTTTCATGCAGATGGATATTAAACAGGACCTCTCTATGATGCTCAGAAGCTAAGAAACCACTTCCTCGATTTCTGGGGGTATCCCAGTTATGAAAAATATATCATTGTAACCAGGAAAATGTGAGCATTCCAAAAATGTGGTCCCTGGGTTAGTGACAGTCCTGTGCATTATCAAATTCTACATTAACTGTTTGTCCAGCTAAACAATAGAATTTTGGAGGGAATAACTATTTTGAACTAGAAGCTGCTCTGCACTGAGGGTTTACGACGATAATAAAAATTCTTAGGGTGGGGGCCAGCACTGCAGTTCAATGTCTTCTCTTACAAACGGATAGGGGGTGGGGGTTTTTCTTTGAGACATCTCTCGTTTTTAAAAACTCGGGCAGAAATACATTTTGCCTGACACCTCCCCCTTTTAGACTGCGCTATGGAGGTAGGACCTTCTGGTACTCCTCCAAGCGTATGTCTGGAGGCTCCCCTCGCCGGACAACCCATCGGCATTGCCATGCTCGCTGCCTTTGCGGTGTTGAACGGTAAAGTCGTACTGCTGGAGGGTGAGGCTCCAGCGTAACAACCTTCCGTTGGCACCGGACATGATGTGCAGCCAACTCAGGGGGTTGTGGTCAGTCACGACAGTGAAGGGGCGCCCGTACAAGTAAGGCTGTAAGCGGTTGAGGGCCCATACAATGGCCAGGCACTCCTTCTCTATGGTGGAATAGGCCACTTCCCTTGGCAGCAGTTTCCGGCTTAGGTACAACACGGGGTGTTCTTGGTTTCCCGAGTCGATCTGGCTGAGTACAGCACCAAGGCCAAACTCACTGGCGTCGGTCTGTACTAAGAGTGGACGTGTGCCATCGACCTCCTTTAGCACAGGGGATCTGCTCAAGGCAGTCTTCAAAGCCCTAAAGGCCACCTCGCATTCATCCGTCCATTTGACGGAATGGGGTAGGCTCTTCCTGGTGAGGTCTGTCAAGGGCTTCGCAAGGCTACTATAGTCTTGTACAAAGCGTCTATAGTACCCTGCGGTGCCCAAGAAGGACTGCACCTGCTTCTTGGTCCTGGGGGTGGGCCAGGACACGATAGCGTCCACCTTCCCAGGCTCTGGCTTCAGAGTACCCCCACCTACCCGGTGCCCCAGGTAGTGGACCTCGTTCATGCCCATCTGGCACTTTCCTGGCTTAATGGTCAAGCCCGCCTGGTGAATGCGCCCGAGCACCTGCTGCAGATGCTCGAGGTGATCTTCCCAGGTGGGACTGAACATGGCAATGTCATCCAGGTACGCCACTGCGTACCTGTCCAGTCCCTGGAGCAGGTGGTTGACCATTCGCTGGAACGTGGCAGGGGCATTTTTCATGCCGAAAGGCATGACCGTGGATTCATACAATCCGAAGGGGGTGATAAAGGCGGACTTCTCCTGGGCCCCGGGGCTCAAGGGAATCTGCCAATATCCCCGACTCAAATCCATAATGGGAAGATAGCTCGCACTGGCTAACCGCTCCAGCAGCTCCTCAATGCGTGGCATTGGTTGTGCATCAGAGGCTGTGATAGCGTTGAGCCCCCTGTAGTCCACACAGAACCGGGTGGTCCGGTCCTTCTTTGGCACCAGGACTACAGGTGAGGCCCACGCGCTCTTGGACCACTTAATCACCCCCAACTGCAGCATCTCCTTGACCTCCTGGCGCATGACATGCTGCACCTTGTCGGAGATTCGATAGGCTGTCCGCCGGAGTGGGGCATGATTCTCGGTGTCCACTTCATGGACCGCCGCCTCAGTCCTGCCTGGCATGTTGGTGAACACTGCTTGGAAGGGTTTCAGCACTGCTCGCAGCTGAGACCTCTGGTCTGCGGATAGCAAGTCGCTTATCTCTACATCCTCTAGGGACCTGCTGGCCTTCGCTTGGGCGAGCATGTCCAAGAGGGGGTCATCCTCCCCATCCTCGGGCAGGTTGCAGACCGGTAGGACGCAGGTTCCACGTTCTTGATGAGCCTTCATCATATTAACGTGAAACGCCTTCCGCCTACCCCGCTCGTGGTCAAGTGTGATCACGTAGGTGACCGGGTTGAGCTGTTGGTGAATGATGTAGGGGCCTTCCCAGGCCGCCTGAAGCTTGTCCTTTGGTACGGGGACCAGCACCCACACCTTCTGACCCACCTGGTAGGTCCGTTCTCGGGCGTTCTGGTCGTACCAATGCTTCTGGTCAGCCTGGGCTTGCGCCATGTTGTCATGCACCAACTGCGTCAAGGTCTGCATCTTGTCATGGAAGCGCATGACATACTCCACGATGGACACTCCTGGGGAGCTCGGCTCTTCTTCCCAGAATTCCCTTATCAACCCAAGGGGTCCTCGGACACGCCTGCCATACAGGAGCTCAAAGGGGGAGAACCCCGTTGAGTCCTGTGGAACCTCTCTGTAAGCAAATAGCAGGTGTGGGAGGTAACGTTCCCAGTCGCGACCCTGGGTTTCAACCAGCATTTTTAACATCTGTTTGAGGGTACCGTTGAATCGCTCACACAAACCATTGGTCTGTGGGTGATACGCGCTCGGTACCAAATGCTGCACCTGCATTTTCTTACATAGGGCCTCCATTAAGCGTGGCATTAACTGGGTCCCCTGGTCGGTAAGCATCTCCCTGGGAAATCCTACTCGCGAAAAGATGGCCAAGAGGGCGTCCGCCACCTTATCCGCCCTAATTGAGGACAGGGCTACTGCCTCCGGATACCGGGTAGCATAGTCTACCACGGTAAGGATGAAACATTTTCCAGATCTGCTGGGCATGGCCAGTGGTCCCACAATGTCCACAGCAATCCTCTGGAAAGGCTCCTCTATCACTGGCAAAGAGATCAGGGGGGCTTTGGGGGCCGGCCCTGACTTTCCCACTCTTTGACACGTGGTACAGGAACGACAGTAGTTCACCACATCTGTCCTCATTTTGGGCCAATAAAAGTGAAGAGACAGCCGGGCCTTGGTTTTGCTGACCCCCTAGTGTCCAGCGAGTGGAATCTCATGGGCGATCCGCAACAACTCATCCCTGAATTGGTAGGGGATGACCAGCTGTCTTTCCCTCAGCCACTCCTGTTGGGGTGTACAGGGAACTGTCTCCTGGTACAACCTTCCTTGGTCCCAGAATACCCTCTCCTTATCCGACTTGGAGGTGGGTTTCTCAGTGAGGCTCCTTAACGTCTCCAGGCTAGCATCTGAGTGCAGAGCTGCCTGAAACTCCTGGCTGGAGGAAGCAAGAAGTGAGGTTAAGGCCACGTCCTCACTGGGACCCTCTGGGACCGGCTCTGGGTCCATACCTGATCCTGTTATTCCTCTGTCCGAGGAGGGTCCAGAAGGCAGGGCGTTACTTGAGTTCTGGGCACTCTGACTGCGGGTAACAGCGGCTATATAGGCCGTCTCCCCGGGGAGTAACACCGTCTCATTAGCCTGCGAGGCCATGAGAACTACTTCTCCGTCATCCTCCATTACCTCAGGCACAGTGCTACGTATGGGACAGCGACTATCAGCCAGGTCACCTTCTATTGTGACACTGGTCACTGGAACAGCACCACCTGCGTCATGGTCCTCGTGCCTCTCCCCATTACCCTTGGCACTGACCTTTGCTCCTGCTAGGGGATCCTCAGCAACATCACCCCGCAGAGTGACATGGCTGAGTTCTCCTGCACCTTCCAATACAACATCATCATCATCATCATCATGTAAAGCATTGACATTCACAGTATCAGCATTAACCTTACCAACCGTATCAGATCGGGGAGGGGTGTTAGGGACATAATAAGCAAGCATCCTCCCCAAATCAGTTCCCAACAAAACATTTGCAGGTAGGTTGATGGCTTACCCCCTTTCCAGCGGGCGACGACCGTCTTCCGCACCTCTGGTCTCCGGTTGGCCTCGTAGGTGTCTGCGATCTGCGCTGCTTTATTGGCATCTGGTGGCTCCCGATCCATCACGAACTGCCGTACCTCAGTCGGACACAGATGCAGGAACTGGTCTTTCACCATCAGATCCTTTAGCTGCTCAAAGGTGGTCGCTGACAGTCCTTGGATCCACTGCTCAAAGTTGGTCCGGAGCCCATGCACCACATCGCTGTAACTGTCGTGCGGTCCACGCTGGAGGCTCCGGAACTTTTACAGTACACCTCAGGAGTCAGTTGGAACCTCTGGATTAGGGCCTGCTTAATGGCATCATAGTTCCCATCGAGGCTTGGAGGAAGAGCCACAAACACATCCAGAGCTTTGCCTCGCACCCTGCAGTTAAATATCGCACCCACTGGTCCACAGGCAGCTGGTATTGTCTGCAAGTCTTTTCAAAACCCCTCAGAAAGGTGTTGAGGTCGCCGTCCTTTTCCATCACAGGAAAATGCTCTGGACAGGGCTTAAACAGGGTCGCATTGTTGGTCTCACCGTTCCGTGAGGTGGATGCTGGGATCCCGAGTTGGGCCATCTGCAGTTCATGGGCCCTCTGAGCTTGGGCCTCCGCTCGGCAGCCTCTCGCTGAGCTCTCTCGGCCTCTCGCTCGGCTCTCTCGGCCTCCGCTCGCTCGGCTCGCTCGGCTCTCTCGTTCGGCTCTCTCGGCCTCTCGCTCGGCTCTCTCGGCCTCCTGGTGCTGTTGAATTACTCTCAGCCGTCCATCATGATCCTCTGCAGGAAGTTGCTGTAGAGCCATCTGCTGATAGGGGTCCACGCTGCCCTGGTCGCTGACACGGTGTGCGTCTACAGGTGGGACCCCTGCAGCAGTACTGTCCATATCTCGGCTGACCCCTGGCCCTGCTGAGGTCTGGAGAAGGGCTTGCTCAGTCTCCAGTTGCGCCAGTGCAGCAGCCATTTGTTCTCTGTTTTTGTCGCGGTGGTCAACGCCTCTAGTTATACATATTCCAATAAGAGTGTCCTTTTTCTGCTGGCGGTACCAGGGCTCCCCAACTACGACCATGATCACCAAAATAAGAATAGAAAAGTAAAACCGAAGAAGGGTAGGGGTAACTGCTACACATACAGTATTGTCTCAGATCTAATAAACACTGAGTTCGATCTTCAAAACTTTTGTGCAGGGTCCAGGTAAGAACCGTGCAAGCTTTTAGTGAGAGGAATGATTGCTCAAACCAGATCACTAATGTCCTATGATCCCACCGCTGCCACCAATTTGTCAGGAAAACAACACCCACTTTTGGGTCAGACCTTGCAGCTCTCTGGCGCCCTCTTATCCTGCTGGTCAAACACGGTATTGACCAAGGATAAGCACGGGTGCAGCTGCTCTAATTTATGTAGACTATTGCGGCACGTGATGTGACAGGACGTATATATACCACCAGTTCCTTCCAGGAACGTATATATACCTCTGACCAGCCACCCTCAAACCACAATATCACATAAATACTGGTATGCTGCCACCACCGATCGCTTAACAGGTGGATCGGGTACCTGGTAGGTAACGTGAATTAGCGGGTGAGGAACGTGTTTGCTCGACATAGGACAAGAAGGACGAAACTGGTAAATAATGATTTACTCCCAAAAGGGGGGTAGTGTTTACAAAATATATACAAGATATTATAAAGGAGACAATTTACATATATGCATAAACAGTTATTAAAATAAAAGGGATAAGTAATAGCAAAACCTGCTTCACAAGGTGATGGTCTCAGATTCTGTGGGGGGGGGGTGGCTCCCCGGAAAGTAGATGTGATTCCTTCACGCAGCCTGTAGGGCATGCGTCTGACGTCCCTGGTTGGAATAACTTGGAAAAATGGCCGTTCCGGTTTTTACTAAAGGGGCCAAACGATTAGGAAATGCCCATATTGTTTACCTCACACGGGGGCTCGGTTTTGTGAAACCACCCAGCTGCATAGAACATAAAAACCTTCAGATTTCATATCCTGGTGTGGGGGGGTCCCACATCCAAGATGGAGACATCATGTTGGTTGTCACTAATTTTCATGCAGATGGATATTAAACAGGACCTCTCTATGATGCTCAGAAGCTAAGAAACCACTTCCTCGATTTCTGGGGGTATCCCAGTTATGAAAAATATATCATTGTAATCAGGAAAATGTGAGCATTCCAAAAATGTGGTCCCTGGGTTAGTGACAGTCCTGTGCATTATCAAATTCTACATTAACTGTTTGTCCAGCTAAACAATAGAATTTTGGAGGGAATAACTATTTTGAACTAGAAGCTGCTCTGCACTGAGGGTTTACGACGATAATAAAAATTCTTAGGGTGGGGGCCAGCACTGCAGTTCTATGTCTTCTCTTACAAACGGATAGGGGGTGGGGGTTTTTCTTTGAGACATCTCTCGTTTTTAAAAACTCGGGCAGAAATACATTTTGCCTGCCATATAGTAGTTATATTCTTTTACAAAGGGGGCAGTATTATAGTAGTTATATTCTTGTACATAGGGAGCAGTATTATAGTAGTTATATTCTTGTACATAGGGGTCAGTATTATAGTAGTTATATTCTTGTACATAGCGGCAGTAATATAGTAGTTATATTCTTGTACATAGGAGCAGTATTATAATAGTTATATTCTTGTACATAGGGACCAGTATTATAGTAGTTATATTATTGTACATAGGGAGCAGTATTATAGTAGTTATATTCTTGTACATAGGGGCTGTATTATAGTAGTTATATTCTTGTACATAGGGAGCATTATTATAGTAGTTAAATTCTTGTACATAGGCGGCAGTATTATAGTAGTTATATTCTTGTACATATGGAACAGTATTATAGTAGTTATATTCTTGTACATACGAGCAGTATTATAGTAGTTATATTCTTGTACGTAGGGAGCAGTATTATAGAAGTTATATTCTTGTACATAGGGGGCAGTATCATAGTAGTTATATTCTTGTACTGTACATAGGAGCAGTATTATAGAAGTTATATTCTTGTACATAGGGGGCAGTATTATAGTAGTCATATTCTTGTACATAGGAGGCAGTATTATAGTAGTTATATTCTTGTACATAGGGGCAGTATTATAGTAGTTATATTCTTGTACGTAGGAGCAGTATTATAGTAGTTATATTCTTGTACATAGGAGCAGTATTATAGTAGTTATATTCTTGTACATAGGGGGCAGTATTATAGTAGTTATATTCTTGTACATAGGGGCAGTATTATAGTAGTTATATTCTTGTACATAGGGGGCAGTATTATAGTAGTTATATTCTTGTACATAGGGGCAGTATTATAGTAGTTATATTCTTGTACATAGGGGGCAGTATTATAGTAGTTATATTCTTGTGCATGGGGGCAGTATTATAGTAGTTATATTCTTGTTCATAGGGGCAGTATTATAGTAGTTATATTCTTGTACATAGGAGCTGTATTATAGTAGTTATATTCTTGTACATAGGGGCAGTATTATAGTAGTTATATTCTTGTAGATAGAGGACAGTATTATAGTAGTTACATTCTTGTACATAGGGGTCAGTATTATAGTAGTTATATTCTTGTACATAGAAGCAGTATTATAATAGTTATATTCTTGTACATAGGGAGCAGTATTATAGTAGTTATATTCGTGTACATAGGAGCAGTATTATAGTAGTTATATTCTTGTACATAGGAGCAGTATTATAGTAGTTATATTCTTGTACATAGGAGCAGTATTATAGTAGTTATATTCTTGTACATAGGAGCAGTATTATAGTAGTTATATTCTTGTACATAGGGGACAGTATTATAGTAGTTATATTCTTGTACATAGGGGGCAGTATTATAGTAGTTATATTCTTGTACATAGGGGCAGTATTATAGTAGTTATATTCTTGTACATAGGAGCAGTATTATAGTAGTTATATTCTTGTATATAGGGGACAGTATTATAGTAGTTATATTCTTGTACATAGGAGCAGTATTATAGTAGTAATATTCTTGTACATAGGAGCAGTATTATAGTAGTTATATTCTTGTACATAGGAGCAGTATTATAATAGTTATATTCTTGTACATAGGGACCAGTATTATAGTAGTTATATTATTGTACATAGGGAGCAGTATTATAGTAGTTATATTCTTGTACATAGGGGCTGTATTATAGTAGTTATATTCTTGTACATAGGGAGCATTATTATAGTAGTTAAATTCTTGTACATAGGGGGCAGTATTATAGGAGTTATATTCTTGTACATATGGAACAGTATTATAGTAGTTATATTCTTGTACATACGAGCAGTATTATAGTAGTTATATTCTTGTACGTAGGGAGCAGTATTATAGAAGTTATATTCTTGTACATAGGGGGCAGTATCATAGTAGTTATATTCTTGTACTGTACATAGGAGCAGTATTATAGAAGTTATATTCTTGTACATAGGGAGCAGTATTATAGTAGTCATATTCTTGTACATAGGAGGCAGTATTATAGTAGTTATATTCTTGTACATAGGGGCAGTATTATAGTAGTTATATTCTTGTACATAGGAGCAGTATTATAGTAGTTATATTCTTGTACATAGGAGCAGTATTATAGTAGTTATATTCTTGTACATAGGGGGCAGTATTATAGTAGTTATATTCTTGTACATAGGGGCAGTATTATAGTAGTTATATTCTTGTACATGGGGGGCAGTATTACAGTAGTTATATTCTTGTACATAGGGGCAGTATTATAGTAGTTATATTCTTGTACATAGGGGGCAGTATTATAGTAGTTATATTCTTGTGCATAGGGGCAGTATTATAGTAGTTATATTCTTGTTCATAGGGGCAGTATTATAGTAGTTATATTCTTGTACGTAGGAGCAGTATTATAGTAGTTATATTCTTGTACATAGGAGCAGTATTATAGTAGTTATATTCTTGTACATAGGGGGCAGTATTATAGTAGTTATATTCTTGTACATAGGGGCAGTATTATAGTAGTTATATTCTTGTACATAGGGGGCAGTATTATAGTAGTTATATTCTTGTACATAGGGGCAGTATTATAGTAGTTATATTCTTGTACATAGGGGGCAGTATTATAGTAGTTATATTCTTGTGCATGGGGGCAGTATTATAGTAGTTATATTCTTGTTCATAGGGGCAGTATTATAGTAGTTATATTCTTGTACATAGGAGCTGTATTATAGTAGTTATATTCTTGTACATAGGGGCAGTATTATAGTAGTTATATTCTTGTAGATAGAGGACAGTATTATAGTAGTTACATTCTTGTACATAGGGGTCAGTATTATAGTAGTTATATTCTTGTACATAGAAGCAGTATTATAATAGTTATATTCTTGTACATAGGGAGCAGTATTATAGTAGTTATATTCGTGTACATAGGAGCAGTATTATAGTAGTTATATTCTTGTACATAGGAGCAGTATTATAGTAGTTATAATCTTGTACATAGGAGCAGTATTATAGTAGTTATATTCTTGTACATAGGAGCAGTATTATAGTAGTTATATTCTTGTACATAGGGGACAGTATTATAGTAGTTATATTCTTGTACATAGGGGGCAGTATTATAGTAGTTATATTCTTGTACATAGGGGCAGTATTATAGTAGTTATATTCTTGTACATAGGAGCAGTATTATAGTAGTTATATTCTTGTATATAGGGGACAGTATTATAGTAGTTATATTCTTGTACATAGGAGCAGTATTATAGTAGTAATATTCTTGTACATAGGAGCAGTATTATAGTAGTTATATTCTTGTACATAGGAGCAGTATTATAATAGTCATATTCTTGTACATAGGGACCAGTATTATAGTAGTTATATTATTGTACATAGGGAGCAGTATTATAGTAGTTATATTCTTGTACATAGGGGCTGTATTATAGTAGTTATATTCTTGTACATAGGGAGCATTATTATAGTAGTTAAATTCTTGTACATAGGGGGCAGTATTATAGGAGTTATATTCTTGTACATATGGAACAGTATTATAGTAGTTATATTCTTGTACATACGAGCAGTATTATAGTAGTTATATTCTTGTACGTAGGGAGCAGTATTATAGAAGTTATATTCTTGTACATAGGGGGCAGTATCATAGTAGTTATATTCTTGTACTGTACATAGGAGCAGTATTATAGAAGTTATATTCTTGTACATAGGGAGCAGTATTATAGTAGTCATATTCTTGTACATAGGAGGCAGTATTATAGTAGTTATATTCTTGTACATAGGGGCAGTATTATAGTAGTTATATTCTTGTACATAGGAGCAGTATTATAGTAGTTATATTCTTGTACATAGGAGCAGTATTATAGTAGTTATATTCTTGTACATAGGGGGCAGTATTATAGTAGCTATATTCTTGTACATAGGGGCAGTATTATAGTAGTTATATTCTTGTACATGGGGGGCAGTATTACAGTAGTTATATTCTTGTACATAGGGGCAGTATTATAGTAGTTATATTCTTGTACATGGGGGGCAGTATTATAGTAGTTATATTCTTGTGCATAGGGGCAGTATTATAGTAGTTATATTCTTGTTCATAGGGGCAGTATTATAGTAGTTATATTCTTGTACATAGGAGCAGTATTATAGTAGTTATATTCTTGTACATAGGGGGCAGTATTATAGTAGTTATATTCTTGTAGATAGAGGACAGTATTATAGTAGTTACATTCTTGTACATAGAAGCAGTATTATAATAGTTATATTCTTGTACATAGGAGCAGTATTATAGTAGTTATATTCTTGTACATAGGGGGCAGTATTATAGTAGTTATATTCTTGTAGATAGAGGACACTATTATAGTAGTTATATTCTTGTACATAGGGGGCAGTATTATAGTAGTTATATTCTTGTACATAGGAGCAGTATTATAGTAGTTATATTCTTGTACATAGGGGGCAGTATTATAGTAGTTATATTCTTGTACATAGGGGGCAGTATTATAGTATTTATATTCTTGTGCTTAGGGGCAGTATTATAGTAGTTATATTCTTGTTCATAGGGGCAGTATTATAGTAGTTATATTCTTGTACATAGGAGCAGTATTATAGTAGTTATATTCTTGTAGATAGGGGGCAGTATTATAGTAGTTATATTCTTGTACATAGGGGGCAGTATTATAGTAGTTATATTCTTGTGCTTAGGGGCAGTATTATAGTAGTTATATTCTTGTTCATAGGGGCAGTATTATAGTAGTTATATTCTTGTACATAGGAGCAGTATTATAGTAGTTATATTCTTGTAGATAGGGGGCAGTATTATAGTAGTTATATTCTTGTACATAGGAGGCAGTATTATAGTAGTTATATTCTTGTGCATAGGGGCAGTATTATAGTAGTTATATTCTTGTGCATAGGGGCAGTATTATAGTAGTTATATTCTTGTTCATAGGGGCAGTATTATAGTAGTTATATTCTTGTACATAGGGGGCAGTATTATAGTAGTTATATTCTTGTATATAGGGGAGCAGTATTATAGTAGTTATATTCTTGTACATAGGGGCCAGTATTATAGTAGTTATATTCTTGTACATAGGGGCAGTATTATAGTAGTTATATTGTTGTACATAGGGGCAGTATTATAGTAGTTATATTCTTGTACATAGGGGGCAGTATTATAGTAGTTATATTCTTGTACATAGGGGCAGTATTATAGTAGTTATATTCTTTTACATAGGGGGCAGTATTATAGTAGTTATATTCTTGTACATAGGGGGCAGTATTATAGTAGTTATATTCTTGTACATAGGGGCTGTATTATAGTAGTTATATTCTTGTACGTAGGGGCAGTATTATAGTAGTTATATTCTTGTACATAGAAGCAGTATTATAGTAGTTATATTCTTGTTCATATGGGGCAGTATTATAGTAGTTATATTCTTGTACATAGGGAGCAGTATTATAGTAGTTATATTCTTGTACATAGGGGCAGTATTATAGTAGTTATATTCTTGTACATAGGGGCAGTATTATAGTAGTTATGTTCTTGTATATAGTAGGCAGTATTATAGTAGTTATATTCTTGTACATAGGGGCAGTATTATAGTAGTTATGTTCTTGTATATAGTAGGCAGTATTATAGTAGTTATATTCTTGTACATAGGGGCAGTATTATAGTAGTTATATTCTTGTACATAGGGGGCAGTATTATAGTAGTTATATTCCTGTACATAGGAGCAGTATTATAGTAGTTATATTCTTGTACATAGGGGGCAGTATTATGGTAAACATGTTGCTTATCTTTGAGAATAAGTGATGCGCGTCTGTAAAGTGACAAAACATTTCATCATCTTGAATAGAGTAGAAGTCGCTTCTCTTGGCCGCTCTTACAAAGTGCATCACTCAGTAGGGGGCATAAGAAGAAAAATCTCTTTAATTCAGTAAAACTGTATCAGCGATGTTAATTTGAAGTGTGACTGGATTTGCCCTTTAAGAGACGAGATAGCGGAGCGGAAGAGATCAGAGCTGGCACTGGATCTGAGGCTGCTAATCAGACACACAGGATTTGCTCGGCTCCACCTGTCATCTCTCTCTAGACTTTCATTTATGAGATGCCCATTTGCTGCCATGTCGACCTGAGCAGGTGGACTCCCGAAGTCCCTCGTAGCTCTGTAAACAAGCAAGCACTTGGCACGCCAACAGAAGGCGTTTCTTGGCTCGGACGCAGCCCTCATTCTAAGAGCCATCGCCCCAGAGCAACACTGTTCTGGAAATGTCGCTGGGATTGATATGTGTATGTGGACGGAGCAATAAAAGCTCCATATGCAGAAAAAAAAAAGTGCAAAAAAATCCAAATGTGTTATTGTGTTACATAATGGAACCTCCAGATTGATTTTAATTTGAGATCTTGAGAGATGACGATAAAGCGACAATTTCCAATAATGATCAGTCTGCATCTGGCGCGGCGTTTTCTCCCCTGGACGGTCATCATCATTTTTTGTTCGTTGTGTTTGTCCAGTCTGTTGTGCTATTTTTCTCCATAATGCACATAATGAAGTCGTTGTGGCTTTTTTTATAGTATTTTTTTTTTCCATCGAATCAATAGAAGACTTTGGCCAAGAGCGGCGCAGAACGAGCATTGATTGATCCCTCCGATCACGCACAGATTCTGGCGCCTCCTTATTAATGACAAATCAATTCCCATATTTGACTGCCACGTTTTATGAACCTTTCCTATAGTTATTTTTGGATTTACTCTCCGCGTTCCAAAATGAAGACGGCCGAGCGCTTAAAAGGTTAAAGATGTTCATAAACCATTGATTTTTTACAATCGAGCGGTTCTGTGATCTCCATCTCACGTCCAGTTTACTGATAAATCAACAACCCGGGCTCTTGGACAATTAAATTTAAAGGAAACCACCTCCAATTTCCAATCAATCGTGAACTAGTGGCTGCAAATAGTCAACCTGGTGGCCAGAAGAAAGATCCAGCCTGGTGGCCAGAAGATCCAGCCTGGTGGCCAGAAGATCCAGCCTGGTGGCCAAAAGAAAGATCCAGCCTGGTGGCCAAAAGAAAGATCCAGCCTGGTGGCCAAAAGAAAGATCCAGCCTGGTGGCCAGAAGATCCAGCCTGGTGGCCAGAAGATCCAGCCTCTTGGTCAGAAGATCTAGCCTCTTGGTCAGAAGAACCAGCCTCTTGGCCAGAAGATCCAGCCTCTTGGCCAGAAGATCCAGCCTCTTGGCCAGAAGATCCAACCCCTTGGCCAGAAGATCCAACCCCTTGGCCAGAAGATCCATGGCCAACCGTTGACTTTACCATGGTTTTTGCAACTCATGAACTTTTGGAAAAATTGCAAAGAAGAAATGGTGCAACACATCATACAAACCCTCGCAGCCTCTGTGCCCATGCTTCTCTGGTTGTCTGATGATCTGTTCTTTTGGCTCCACCGATAAGTGACTACTGCAGCCACGCCATGACCTCAGTGATATGGACTGGTCACCACTGGAGGATCAGAACAGCATCGGCACTGGAGTAGTGAGGAATCTTTAAGTCAAGTAGAACTTTTTTCTAACTTTACACCATTTTAAACCATTTTCAAAAAGTTTTGGACAACGTTGGGATTTACCTCCCTTTTCCTAGGATACACAGATTGGTGGGGATCCAATGTAGAAGGGAGCTCTTCACAGCCAATTGATGGGATTGTCACTCCAAAGGGATCAAATCGCGCAGTGGCTTCACTCTCAGCTGTCTGTCCGCTAGTCAAAAGGTCCACTTTTTAGTCCTCACCTAAGGGTGAGGAGGTGCATAGGCAGCTGACTATTTTGCAGCCTCTTGGGGAGTTCTTGTAGTTGGAAATATTATATTTAGCTCAATATTTTTTTGTAGCATTTTGCCCATAAGTAATGTATTTTTGTATTTTTGTAGGTGGTGTTGACATACTGGTCCTCTAAGGGCACCAGATAATATATTAGTGCCCCATGTGTAGCAGAACACCAGAGCTTTGCATCAACTGTGCCCATTGGGTCCTGTAGAGAGACCAAAGTTCATGATGGAGAGGTTCCCTTACTGCAGGAGTGGGGTGCAGAATTTTTTAATTTTTTTTTTAAGGTCACATCAGTTTTTTAAATGATAGAATTGGGTCAGAATGACTCGAGCTACTTAATGACAGTGGTGGCTTTAATTCTTCCTCTCGTCCCAACGGGTACTAACTTTTTCCCACCCCTTTTATAGGCTAGCTATCAATTATTTAAATAGCCCATAGTTTTTTCTCCACAATATTGCTCTCTACACCCTACAGGTCCTCACTGATGGAGACAGGGGTGGGCCAGCATGAGGAAGACATGGGTGGGCCGGCACGAGCAAGACAGGGGTGGGCCGGCACGAGCAAGACAGGGGTGGGCCGGCACGAGCAAGACAGGGGTGGGCCGGCACGAGCAAGACAGGGGTGGGCCGGCACGAGCAAGACAGGGGTGGGCCGGCACGAGCAAGACAGGGGTGGGCCGGCACGAGGAAGACAGGGGTGGGCCGGCACGAGCAAGACAGTGGTGGGCCGGCACGAGCAAGACAGTGGTGGGCCGGCACGAGCAAGACAGTGGTGGGCCGGCACGAGCAAGACGGGTGGGCCGACACAAGCAAGAAGGGTGGGCCGACACAAGCAAGAAGGGTGGGCTGGCACGAGCAAGACAGGGGGGGGCGGCACGAGCAAGACAGGGGTGGGCCAGCACGAGGAAGACAGGGGTGGGCCGGCACGAGCAAGACAGTGGTGGGCCAGCACGAGCAAGACGGGTGGGCCAGCACGAGCAAGACAGGGGGGGGCGGCACGAGCAAGACAGGGGTGGGCCGGCACGATCAAGACAGGGGTGGGCCGGCACGATCAAGACAGGGGTGGGCCGGCACGATCAAGACAGGGGTGGGCCGGCACGAGCAAGACAGGGGTGGGCCGGCACGAGCAAGACAGTGGTGGGCCGGCACGATCAAGACAGGGGTGGGCCGGCACGAGCAAGACAGTGGTGGGCCAGCACGAGCAAGACGGAGGTGGGCCGGCACGATCAAGACAGGGGTGGGCCGGCACGAGCAAGACAGGGGTGGGCCGGCACGAGCAAGACAGGGGTGGGCCGACACGAGCAAGACAGTGGTGGGCCGGCACGAGCAAGACAGTGGTGGGCCGGCACGAGCAAGAAGGGTGGGCCGGCACGAGCAAGACAGGGGGGGGCGGCACGAGCAAGACAGGGGTGGGCCGGCACGATCAAGACAGGGGTGGGCCGGCACAAGCAAGACAGGGGTGGGCCGGCACGAGGAGGTCAGGGGTGGGCCGGCAGAAGGACAACAGCGGCTCGGCATGGGGATAATGGTGGCCCAGAATGGGGACCACCTTCAGTGACTGTCTTACATTTTGGGTCCTTCACAACTGCAACCACCACTACCTTATTGGCTACTCCATTGCCTCCCATATGTGACCTGATGTTCCCAGGAATGTACTGGATCAGGTTCGGAAATATTACGAATCCACAATAATCCAAGACAATCCTGGAACTGAATAACACAAACTGATAGCAGTTCCCGGCAGCCGTCCATCCAGCACCGTCCGCGCCTTCCTTTTAATATTGCTTTGCTCGGGTTTTTCCCTTAGTAAAATGCTTGTTTTATGGCCGTTTGGGAGGTTCTTTATACAACAACATCTGCAAAATCTGCTTCATCTGCAAAATACACGTGCGGAAGAGAAGTCTAAAAATAAGGAGAGCGGCCGGATTGTACATTTTACTGGCGATGGTTTCTGTCCTCGGTGTCCAGAATTCTGCAAAAGTGTAATGTCTTTGCTAGATGCTGACACGACTCCGCTGCCCGCTCTTATGAGCGATGACAAGATCCGTGGATGCATTTGAAGTTTTAGCGTTTAGGATTTAAAGGGGCGAGGAACAATTTTGGTTTTAAAGGGACCGATCACCAAGAGAAGGATCAGAGTCCACCTAGTTGGAGACCACCATGAAGCTTAGAGGTTTCTTTTTAATTTATAGCCAATTGCAAGTAAAGCCATAGTCAAAAATAGTAGATCTGGGATTCCCAGTCCTCCCAGTATTCCCATCAACATTATTTGCAGGATCAGATCATTTGGCTACTAATAGGGGGCCACACTGCTCATTATGAGGGGTGGATTGGATAGGGGGAGCAAACGCAAAGGTTTCTTCTCCAACTCATGGACTAAGTTGGCGTCTAAAGAAGTTTTTAGACAATTATCAAAAAGTAAAAGTGATATTAGATTTTGGGCTTGGTGGAAGGTGGAAAAAGTAGAGAAGTGATGCTGGCTGCAGGATCTGACTACATCAGGGTTTGTTTGTAGTCTGTTACTATGGAGACGTACAGGTTTGCATCAGAGCTGTAGATGAAACTATAGATTGTTGCTTATTTTTTGCAATATGTAAAGATTGACTGAGAAGATGGATGGGGCATCAGATAACCAAAGGCTGGCCTTGGCAAGTCCAGGAAGCCCCCCTTGATTCTACGGGGTCTTTGGGCTTCCAATCATCTTATTGGTAGATGCAGTTCCGTAAAAGACATGAATCAGGGAGCAAAACTTGGAAACCATATTGGTAATGGCTGCTCCTCGGAAGCCAAAGAAGCCCAAAGGCCACTTTATGGGTCACTTCAGGATAAGTGAGGTCCATAAGGATGGAAACCAATAGTCCAGGGGGGCAACTGGACTATACCAGGGGCGTTATTACTCCTATGGTGGCTTTGAGCCAACGCCACGAGCGATATTATAGGATATACGGAGCGATATAAGGGTCCACTCTCACATTACATATAGGACATCATTTACTTCTTTCACCATACTGGACATTACACAATTATATGTCTCTTTTTCCCCTGGAAATTAATATTCCGATCCTTTCTCCGCTCTTGAATGCAATTATCTTCTAATGCCGCGTAATATATCAGCACTTTTAATACGTGCCTGGTGCACAGCATTAGAAATGTGACATAAAGCTGTAAGACAAGCCGGCTGCTTAGTAGACCATGACAAAAGAAAAAAAAAATCAAAGACCAGGAAAGGACTTATACTTCTGACTGTGTTTGGCAGGAACTTTAATTGAAAGTGGAAATAATTAAAGGGAGGAAAGCGACGTTGATGAGATGACCGGGGCCGTCTCATTACGGAACAGGGAGCTAAAATACTTAGAAAGATGCTAATGTGACAATTTTTTTTAATATCCTTTTATTGGGTTAAAGTAGATACATTTTATATATTTGGGAATTCTATTGGCTAGGCAGTTTTCGTATTGACCACTAGATGGCAGCATTAGAGTCCAAGGGACAGCTCGCTTTTCAGATTGCTGTAAAGAATGAAGGATCGCATTACAAATCACAGTAACTTCTGCAAAATAGAACAGAACGATGGGGCGTTGTGCACTATGTGGGGCGTGCAAGGTACAGGCTGTCATAAGAGACTGCTCTTATTCCTCCCTCCTTTTTGTTAAATTTTATGCTCCACACCTTCTACATCACCATCATACCTGTAGTTTCAGAAAAATCTATCAAGTATCAGTGTAGTTGTGAAACCAGCTCTGAGGTGAGATAAACACTTACTAGAAATCAGCAGGATCTGTGTGTCTCTCTCTTTTACTATACCCCCCATCTCCATAGACTTTAACGGATAGCTGTAATCTGATTGATCAGTGAGCTTTGGATTTTATCAGTTTTTCAGAATAGATGATGAATGAACCAGTCAGGAAAAGGAGAAGAGAAAAGTCTTAGAAGTGGAGAAAGAGGCAGACTTCTCTGATATGTTAGATTATAAACTTTCTAATATTTGATTGTACTATAGATACATGCAAAGTTTGTAGAAACGAAAAAATTCTGATTACCCACAGCCACCACCAGAGGGAGCTGCTTGTATGCTGTTTTATTACTGGGCTTAAAGGGGTTATCCAAAATAAAAAGAATGGTATAAAACCACAATAACTTGTTATATCTCACTCTGAAACAACATGAACCTGTTATATCCCTCGCTGCTGCAATGCCATTGCTCCAGTTGTCCTTCCTGGTTTAATTTGCAATTACATGAGCACTGCAGATAATCACCAGTCTCAGCAGTGATGCCTATACATACACCACAAAGTCACTAATGACAAAGATTGGCTGCAGCGGTCGCATGGATATGCTTGACATCACAGCTATAGAAAAGGTAAACAAATAAAAAAACAATACCCATCTGTTCATCATCTTTTTCTCAGTTTTTCTGCTTGTAACCAACTTTTTTTTCTTTTTTTAAATCCTCGACAACCCCTTTAAATAAAACATCTGACTACCTGCAGTTACCACTAGGGGGTGAATACTGCATGCGATTTTATTATGGAGCGCAATGGGATCTGCAGGTGTGCTTCAGCTCCCTCTAGTGTCAGCTGTGCATTATGTCGGGAAAGCCTGCTGCAGCGATCAGATGCCGATACAAAGCGCTTTTCTCCATGTTCTCGTTAATATGGATTGAATACAAAGTGACATTTTTTTTTTCCTGCCGCTTATCAAGAGCCGTTGGCTGGATTTTCCCAGACATGTGGAGATAAATCAACTAATCTCTGACCTATTGTCCCAAATCAAATACAAATCAAATAGGATTGTGTGTTCATTAGGTCGGCAGCGTCCTATTAGGTATTGATGTGTGCAGCTTGTCCTGGTAAGAGGATACGCATCGGCCTGCTGCGTTATGTACATATCTGCCAGAGATTAAGCACTAATCTCCTCTCCAGAAAGCTGCCGATCCTGCGCCTTTCACCTACAGGGTTTAATCTAATTCATGTAGGTATTTCTCCAGGATCTATAAATAAGATGGTTGTCTGCCTCCGCTATTTAACTGTGAGGAGCCCCAAGCCGCTGTGACAAGTGATGGCGCATATGGCGGGAAAATACATGCAGCATATCCTTATTAGCCTCCAAAAGAAGAGAGAGAGAGAGGGGCTCTGCATCAAGATGGCTTCTCTTCCCCATGCTGATTTGTACTATTGTGGGGGCAACAGCAGGTGCCACTGGGCAGATACAAAGGCCTGATGATTGGGGAGAATGTGGTCTGTGCAATAGCAGAGGAGCCACATACAGGTGTGTCAGGAAAATATTAGCAGAATATTGACCATTCCTCCCCTATTCCCCTTTAGCTCAGCACAAAAGCCCCAATTAACACAGTCACGGGGGAGGCCTTACACAAACAAATGCCAGCCAAGAACTGGTACAAGCTAACTAAAATGCAAATGTATTTCCTCTTAACACAGAGCTGAGATAGATTGACACCTTCTCCTAGGCCAGAGTTTGAAGGAAACAGAAAATGGTTTGTTAAGTTCCAAGGCACTCACAAATAATTCCCGGCCACCAGCCATAGCCAGGTCGACTCCGATATGAAATCTGAAATATTGTGAGTTCCATATGTCCGGCAATAATGGGACCCATATTTTTAGAGGTAAAATCAGCGACGGAATGATAGGGATATTTTTTAAGCCGCTGAAAAACGCTACATAGAGCTGAAGCGCAAAAACACCTGAATAGCAGACTGCAGCTATGCGATGTGTGGTCTTTAACTGAAGATAAAATCATAAGGGAAAAAATGGCGTCGTTTGCACGCTTCTGCGATCAATGAGTGATGAGTTGTGGCAGAAGTTAGCATTTTTAATAAAAATGTACAGGCTGGAGACCGGCCCACATGATGTCACCACAGTGGGTGTGTGGGCAAATCTCCCCTTAGGTATAAGAGAACCCATGGACATTACAGAAGGACTCATTGCCAGGGGGGAATAAGAATTATAAGCAACGAGTCCTGTTCGATAACAGCATAATCAACTGGGGAGCCCGTCCTCCACCTATACTGAGTCGTCACAGCGAACTTTATAGCGTAAATTTCACCTTTTTATCCTGTTTATTTTATGTAACTGCTTATGTAATTTTAATGTCTCCTTTATAACATCCTTGTTTATATTTTTCCTAAACACTGCCTCCCTTTTGGATTAAATATAAAATGTAATAGTTCTGCTTCTTTTGTTCTTCCCTCCCCCGAAGCCATATACGCTACCATAACGCAGGCGTCTGGCCAGGCCTGTATTATATTTCAAACTCGGCCGGTGGTGGCAGAGAATAATAATAATTGGGCTATCGTGAAGCTGACAGTGACAGTACGGAGGGCGTAAACACGGATTCCAGGCTTTGGAGCCCAGAGGTGTGACGCCATACTCTCACTGGTCGCTTGCAGATATCCATGTAGCGAGTAGTCTGGATCATGTGCTCGTGATTCCAGGCAAAATACTGACATCGTGACGGCACGGTGAGATATCAAGGTGATCTCCCCGGTGTCGTCCCTGTGTTGGAATCCCTGACAAGGTGCAATCAAAAGTATTCAACCCACCTCCTTCCCCCATTGCAATTTTGGCTTATCAGCCAAAATTTACAAACTTTCTGCTGTTTGCAAGGAACAAATAAGAATAGCTTAAAACTACTAATATAACACAAAAAGACACTTTTACCGACTGCTGCAGTCACAGAATGATTCACCCCTTCATGACCATAGTCTATCATTTTGTAAAGCTACACTGGCTGTTAGGAACTGCTGCCTCCCCCTGCTGGCTGTCATGAACTGCTGCCCCCCCACCCCCTGATGGCTGTCATGAACTGCTGTCCTCCCCTGCTGGCTGTCATGAACTGCTGCCCCCCTGCTGGCGGTCATGAACTGCTGCCCCTGCTGGCTGTTATAAACTACTGCCCGTGCTGGCTGTTATGAACTGTCCCCCCCCCTTGCTGGCTGTCATGAACTGCTGCCCTCCCCTGCTGGCTGTCATGAACTGCTCCCCCCCTGCTGGTTGTCATGAATTGCTGCCCTCCCACTACCTGGCATGAACTGCTGCCCCTGCTGGCTGTTATGAACTGCTGTCCCTGCTGGCTGTTATGAACTGCTGTCCCTGCTGGCTGTTATGAACTGCTGCCCCTGCTGGCTGTCATGAACTGCTTCCCCCCCCCCCGCTGGCTGTCATGATCTGCTGCCCTCCCCTGCTGGCTGTCATGAACTGCTCCCCCCCGCTGGCTGTCATGAATTGCTGCCCTCCCGCTGGCTGTCATGAACTGCTGCCCTCCCGCTAGCTGTCATAAACTGCTGCCCTCCCGCTGGCTGTCATGAACTGCTGCCCCTGCTGGCTGTTATCAACTGCTGCCCCTGCTGGCTGTTATCAACTGCTGCAATAAATGGTCATAGTGATACAGCTGGAAACAGAGTTCACAAAGATACACTGCCTACACTACCTGGATGTAGTAGAAAGAGGAAGCGGTCTTCGGCTGCCACCAGATTCCTGAGGAGGCAGAAGATCAAAAACCTACAAGTGATTAGAGACGCTGGTCATGAAGGGGTGAATTATTCTATGATTGCAGTTGTCGGTAAAAGTGGCATTTTGTGGTTAATTTGGAGAAACCACTTATTATATTAGTAGTGCAGCAGGTCATAACAGCCAGAAGGACAGCAGATTATAACAGCCAAAGGGACAGCAAGTCATCACAGCCAGTGCGGCTCTACAGAAGACTAAAGACGCTGCGTATGAAGGGGTGAATTATTCTGATACTGCAAGATTCAGTAAAAGTGACATTTTGTGTTATATAAGTTGTGTTCAGCTCTTTATATTGTTCTTCTTTCATTATTTTTTCGTGCAAACAGCGGAAAGTTTGGATATTTTTACTAATTAACCAAGTTTTCAATGAGGAACTTTGATTGCACCTGTGACCGGCAGGAACAGCCTCTGGTCCAGGACAGAAGGGTCTGATGCATGCTCTCCAGACCTCCTGCCATGCCGCGCAGGACAGATGTGCATCTCTAGTTGTTCATCTGTTGCTGCCCCTCCACAGCTGCTGCAGCGCCCCTTGTCATCCCTGTAATATAGATCATAGGGTCGTATATTCTGGGTGACAAGCAGAGATTATCTGGAGTTTTTCAGCACCAGGGATAGCTGCCATTAAATCAGGGATGTGCGGCTGCTAAGTGCTGCACTGGCTGAAAGGATGGAAATGCTGATAATAATGTGACCGACCCTTTAATCAATATCGTGTGTCTGTACCTTTAATTACAAGCATGTGAGATGATAGGTAAGATGTCAACATGACGGGTTCAGTAGCCGTGTATCTGCTGCCCAGCACTGGCATTGTGGTATAACATAGGGAAAACAAGCTGGATCTAAATGAGGATTACATGTGCTGATACAACATCATTATAAAAGATGCTGGTATAACATGGGGGGGGAATTCTAGTATAATATGAGCGGAAGCATTTCGGGGGTGGGAGGACATGCTGGTGTAACCTGGGATGGAAAAGCGATGTGTGGGGGAGCTTTCAATTGTAACATGGGAGTGGGAAGCATTCAGGCATAACCTGGAGTTCGAACCCTTCTGGTATAACATGGGAGGAGGAGGGGGTGAATTCTGGTATAACCAGGGGATGGAAAGGCATTCTGGTATAACATGGGAGGAGGAGGGACCCCATGTGATTCTTTTTTAGGGTCCCTCCATTTTTAATAACCAGCAAAGGCAAAGCAGACAGCTGCGGGCTGATATTAATAGGCTGGGAAGGTCCGTGGATATTGGCCCCTTCCCAGCATAATAAGACCAGCTCACAACTGTCTGCTTTCCCTTGGCTGGTTATTAAAAAAAGGAGGGACCCCCACGTCGTATTTTTCATTTATTTTATTATTTATTAACAACTACACAATCAAGGCAATGCTTCCCTCCTCCACTTGGACCTCCGCCTCCTTCTTCAAGCTTATTATTTTTTATTTTTTTATTCTCTGTTATTTTAAGTCATTTTCCTATCCACATTTGTCTGCAGGGCAACTGTCCTGCTCTTACCCTCATTTTGCAGCACCTTAGACCTTACTAAGACCATTTTACAGCACCAAAGTTCGGGTCCCCATTGACTTCTATTGGGTTCGGGGTCAAGATCTGGTACCAGAACCGAACTTTGGACTAAAGTTCGGCCGAACTTCCACAGGTCCGCTCATCCCTAGTGGTGGAGGGGGAGCACTCTAGAATAATATGAGGGGAATAGCATTTCGGAATAGCAAGGGGGGAAATTATTCTGGTATAACATAAGAATAAAACAAAACGGATCACACGAAGTTTAAATTTTTTATTACATTGCAGTAAAAGATACTGGTATAACATGGGGAATAACATAATGGTAAAACATAGGGAAAAACCAAGCTGGACTGACAAGAGGAGTAAATATCCGGCTACAACACCACTGTAAAGGTTGCCGGTATAACATAGGGAATAAATAAATTGAATCGATGTGAGGATTACGCTGGAGAGTGCAACATTACTATAAAGAATCCTGCTATAACGTGAGAGATGCTTCTGGTACTATATAGAGAAAAGCTATAACCTGAGGGAAATATATACAGGTACAACATGGGTGGAAAGGAGGCAAGTAAAGAATGAAAATCTGTACTGCAGCAAACTGCATGCAACATAGGGAAAGGTATGCAGGTATAACATGGGGAAAAGCATTCTGCTATAACATGGGAAGTAAATCAACTGTATCCACATGAGGATTACATATGCTGGTTCATCATCATTGTAAAAGATGTAGGTGTAACATGGGAAAAAACATTCTGGTAGAACATAGGGAATAAACATATTGGATCGACGTGGGGATTACACATAACAGGACAAAATCAATATGAAGGCTTGTGGTATAATATGAGAAATGCATCAGGTATAAAATAGAGAAAAGCAAACTAGCGTAACATGAGGACAACAGACACAGGCACAAGAAGGTGGGTGGAAGGAAGCCGCTATAACATAGGGGGAAATATTCCAATACAGCATGAAAGAAAAACTATATCCGCATGCTGCATACAACAGAGGGAAATGTAGGCTGATATAACATATGGAAACATGCTGAACGTGCGAGTGCTGGTAATACAGGAGGAAAAAGCGGCATCCTCCTGAGGACTACATGTGCTGGTATAACATGGGAAAAGGATTCCAGTATAACTTGATAAAACATTATGCTGATAAAACATAAGGGCTAGATATACTGCTGATACAACAGTAGGTGTGCCAATATAACATACTGGGTAGCACCATAGAGCAAAGGGTGCTGGTATAACATAGGGAAAATATCATTGGTGCAAAATAGGGGAAGCATACTGGTACATGGGGAACGCTGCATGAAGATAAAACATAAGGTGTGGATATGCTGCTGATATAAGAGTAGAAAATGTGCTGATATAACATGCTGGATAGCAACATAGAGCAAAGTGTGCTGGTATAACATAGGGAAGAGAATAGTGGTGTAAAATAGGGAAAATCTGCATATATGTGCAACATAAGGGCTATATATACTGCTGATACAATAGTAGAAAGTGTGCTGATGTACCATGCTGGATAGCACCATAGAGCAAAGTGTGCTGGTATAACATAGGGAAAAGATTATTGGTGGAAAATAGGGGAAACATAGTGGTACATTGGAAAAACTACATATAGATATAACATAAGGGCTAAATGTGCTGCTGATATAAGAGTAGAAAATGTGCTGATGTACCATGCTAGATAGCACCATAGAGCAAAGTGTGCTGGTATAACATAGGGAAAAGAATAGTGAGGCAAATTAGGTAAAAGTTGCATATAGATGCAACATAAGGGGTGGATATGCTGTTGATACAATAGTAGAAACTGTGCTGATGTACCATGCTGGGTAGCACCATAGAGCAAAGGGTGCTGGTATAACATAGGGAAGAGATATTGGTGCAAAATAGGGGAAACATACTGGCACATCGAAAAAGCTGCATATAGATACAACATAACAATATAATGGCTATATATGCTGCTGATATAAGAGTAGAAACTGTGCTGATGTAACATGCTGGGTAACACCATAAAGCAAAGTGTGCTGGTATAACATAGGGAAGAGAATAGTGATGCAAAATAGGGAAAAGCTTCATATACAGTAGATACAACATAAGGATTAAATTTGCTGCTGATATAAGAGTGGAAAGTGTGCTGATGTAACATACTGGGTAGCACGGTAGAGCAAAGGGTACTGGTATAACATAGGGAAGAGAATAGTGATGCAAAATAGAGAAAAGATGCATATAGATACAACATGAGGGCAATGTTAGATAGGGGCAATGCTGGCCGGATCATACCAGCTGCAGAACTCCATAAGAGACCCCCTAATGCACAGAAAAACCCCATAGACTTATTACAACCCCACAAATACTCAGCGTTCAGTGCAGAATCTTTGTCCTTCAGCAAAATGGCAAACAGCCCGATAATGGCGCTCATGCATGACCATCATTTTTAAGATTTCAGATCAACTTTACGATTCCACAGCCAAAGACGACTCCTGCTGTGAGCGAGGGTAAATGACAGATGGCGGCACTCGCTCGGCTCCTCGCACTGACAAAACACCCAGCAAAAGCCATTTAAAATCTATTCATCTGCTTTCCAATAAAGTTTAACATGCACGGCAGAATAATCCCAATACTGTTATTAGTCTACAAAGGCCCAGACTCGCAAAAAAACCCCGCGCCTCCCCTGTACATCGCTCGCCGTCCCTATTAAACAGACAGTGCGCAAAAATATAATTTGCTAGAACATAAACTGTGCGCTGGTTTCCTGACTTATTGCATTTTATACGGGGGGGTGTAAAATATTAAAGCTTCGATTTTCTTCGTGGAGTCTAAACACTAAAAAAGTAATAGATTTTCCTTGTATACATATGACAGCGAGCAAATACATTTTACACGCAGACACAAAAAAATCTGTTCACGTCGTTATTTGGTCGCCTTAACTCAAGGCGTCATTGTAAGGAGCCAAAAAGGAAGAAAAAATAAATAAAGTTGGGAAATTAGTTGAATTGCAAACTTTAAGAATTAAAGGGGAAGAGTCCGTTGATTTTATAGGATCAATGAGGGGTTGCGTCACTGACGGACAGACAGAAAATGGCCCCTGTTCAAAAACAGTATTTTGGCCCTTTGCAGTTCAATAGCTCATCATAATGCAAAATTCCTCCTGCATTGAGGGTGGAAATGGGCCCCTTGACCCATTGGGCCCCTAGATTGCACCAATGAGATGTCCACTCCTGGGTTGCATGAAGGTGTAGGCTTTATATTTTGGGGAGGAAACATCAGCTTAAATACAAAATCTAATTAACCAGCAATGAAAAAATAAACAGAGGTGATTTGGCTGCAGCACCCTTGCTCCATTTGGCCTTACCCTTATAGGAATCTATATTCCTATAAGGGTAAGGGCAAATGGAGCAAGGGTGCTGCAGCCAAATCTATATTCCTGTAAGGGTAAGGCTAAATGGAGCAAGGGTGCTGCAGCCAGATCACCACTGTCTTTAAGCACTGAAAAGGATCTAAGTCCCTTACCTGTGCCCCATTTTAGTAGGATGTTAAATGGACCTCAGCTGCAGCTGGGACCTTACCTGCATCTGAGACGACGCCAGGGTCTCCCATAATCCAATTAACCTATGCAAGTAAAAAACAGATCCAGGCACAATTGATGCAAATTGAAAGGGAAGCACTGAGCAAATATTTCAGGGATTTGCAGAGAGTCCCTTTATTTTCAGAAATTGCTGAGGTCCAATAGCGGAGCAGCGCTGTACGTGGCACAGCAGACCATCTCTTTTAGCTGGATTTCCTCCTTTAAACTTCACATTATTCCTTCTTTTCCACCATGAAATTAAAATGAAGATTAATTATTGTAAATGTCCCGATATCTGCATAAAGCTCTGGATTGAGGAGAACCCCCGCCGGCACAGTGGCAGCGGGATTGTGGTGTAATTTGATGAAATCTATGTGATTCTTCCAATCACTCAGTACAAACAATGAGTCTCCCTGCGCTCGCCATCTGCAAGATACTTATCAGAGATGAGAAATGATGGAGAAGAGACAAGATGTAGAATGAGGAGTGCTGGTGGGGTTGGGGGGGTGAAGGGGAAAAATAAACCTAACTAACTTCAACTAAAATTATGAGGAGCAATGCACTTGAGGAACCACGCTAGAGAGCATTGAAGACATAGTTTAGTGCCCACCAAAGGTTCCAAGCAAGAACAGCCATTATGGGTTCCTAAGTGAGAGGAGCCCAATCTCAGGTTTGCACTTGGCTGAACCAGCTAAGAACTTCTCCTTGTCGCAACCAACCAGAGACACATGCTTCTCTTCCCTCCAATAAGGTCTGAAATAGAAGCCCAAAGTCATGCCTTATTGGATCGGAGAAGCATGGATCAACTATTGACCAAGGGAATCAACCAGAGACACATGCCACCCTTCTCTCAAATGCGGGATGAAAGAGGAGCCCTGGGATAGGCTTTATAGGAGCATAGAAGCATGGATGACCCATTGAACGAGGCAACCAACCAGAGGCACATGCTACATTCCCCTCCAACAAGGTATGAAATAGAAGCCCAGAATCATGTCTTAAAGGAGCGTGGAAACATGTATCAGCCATTGACCAATGCAATAAACCAACCAGAGACCCATGCCATCCTTCTCTCCAAGAAAGGATGAAAGAGAAGCCCAGAGTCATGCTTCAAAGGAAAGTAGAAGCATGGATTGGCCATTGACTGAGGCAAACAACCAACCACAGACATGTCACCCTTCTCTCAAATGAGAGATGAAAGAGGAGCCCCGGGATAGACTTTATAGGAGAGTAGAAGCATGGATCACCCACTGAACAAGGCAACCAACTAGAGACACTTGCCACTCCTCCATCCAAAAAGATATGAAAGAGATGCTCTGGGACATGTTTTATAGGAGCATAGAATTATGGATTAGCCACTGAACGATGCAACCAGTCAAGCAGAGACACATGCCACCCTTCTCTCCAATGAGGGATGAAAAAGGAGCCCTATTACATGCTTTATAGGACAGTAGAAGAACGCATTAGCCATTGACTAAAGAGCCCAATCAGCCAGAGAAACCTGGCACCCTTCTCTCCAACAAGAGATACAAGATGTTAGAATCTATGTTGTTTTACTATCGACCATCTTGTTGTGGTTTGCTGGCTTCTAGTCTTTTCCTCTGGTGCTGGGTTTCTTGGTCACGTGATCTATGCACTCTTTATTACCCAGCACCTGGCCCCCATTCCCTGCTGAACATCTTTATTGTTTCGCTCGTGCTCTGGCTAAGTAGCCTGGTTTAGTTCTTCTTGCTTTTAACTATTGTTATCCTGGGACTTCTTGTTCCACCAGTTTTGTTTCCTTTAATTTTTGTTTCTGCAACTAACTTTTCTGTTAGGAGGTCTCCTGCTTTTGCTCCCAGTCCTTAGATCTTTTAGGGACCCCTTTCCCTTTCCTACAGGTCTTCGTTTGAGTTCAGTGCAGGAGTTTCGGTGGGGCTATTCATAAGGAATGGGGCACCCACCCCAGCGTAGGGTAAAACTGAGTCTCAGTGTAGGTACAGCTTTTCCCTCCTATTCCTTAGTTCTAAGTTGCAGAACATAATAATATGTCCAGCTGCGTTTAAAAAAAAATATATATATATATAGTTTTTTTTGTTTTTTTTTCTTCTCCTCTCCTCTTCCTGGATTTTCTTCAGTATGTGTACCATCCAGGAGCTTGCTTATCACTTGAAAGGGCTGACTCTGGAGGTTGCCAATCTTCAGCAGTACGTGAGTAAATACCCTGCAGAACGCTATGAAGAACCTAAGGTAGGATTACCTGAGTCTTTCTTGGGGGAACTACAGGATATTTTTTCATTTAAAAATGCTTGTTTGTTGCATTTTCAGCTCAGACCTAGATCTTCTGGTAGTGAACTACAGCATGTAGGAATTATTATGTCTCTATTGCGTAAGGAACCTCAAATCTGAGCGTTTTCCTTGTCTCCTGATGATCATTGTCTGAGGTCTGTGGAGGCATTTTTTGATGCCATAGGTTTGCTATATGATGATCCTGATCGGGTTACATCAGCTGAGGCAGAGCTCAGACATCTTAAACAGTGTTCTCTTGATGCTGAGAGTTATTGCACCCTGTTCACATGATGGTCTGCAGAGGTCAGGTGGAATGACCCTGCACTCAAGTTTCAGTTTCTGGCAGGCTTGAGTGAAAGGGTTAAAGATTTGCTCATTGCATTCCCTGCACCTGATACTCTGCTAGTTGCCATGCAGTTAGCTATCCGTGTGGATAGCAGGTGGAGGGCCAGACAGAATGAGAAGTTTCCTGTATTGTTGGATTCTGTTTCTCATGATATTCCTGCCGACACTGGGGAACCTATGCAGGTTGGGGCAATGTCATCCCGTTCCAGGGAGAGGGATAGGAGGTTCTCTGAGGGACTTTGCTTGTATTTCGGTAAGGCTGATCATTTTTTAAAGCAATGTGAGGTTCGCTTAAGGAAAGAAAAAAAAATGGTCAGTAGAAATAACACTCCCGTTCGCATTGCCTTTTTACGTTCTGCTGGGGTGTTTTTTCCTGGTAATACCACCTGTCAGGGTCATTTAATTGAGTTTCAAGTTATGGTGGATTGTGGTTCTGCACTTAATTTGATTGATCAACAATTTCTTGAAAAGTATAAGTTTGATTCTGAACTTTTGTCGTCTCCTTTTCCTGTGGTGGCGATTGATAATATTCCCCTGGAGCATGGGAGCATTCTTCGAAAGGTCACTGGGTTTCCGCTTACTATAAATATGGAACATCAGGAGCAGATTGACTTATTTCTACTTGCTAAATTGCCTTCCCCGGTCGTCCTGGAGTTGCCCTGGTTAAAAGTGCATAATCCTTTGCTGGACTGGTCGTCTGGTTCCATAAGATCCTGGGGTCAGGCGTGTTATGGTAAGTGTTGTAATGTTCACATTGCGGCTGTTGTGAAGGGGGTAGTTACCTGAGCCCATTCAGGATTTTTGGAGTGTTTTTTCTGAGGTGGAGTCGAAAGCTTTACCACCTCATAGAGATTACGATAGCGCTATTGACTTCGTCCTTGATGCTAAGCTCCCTAAGAGCCGGTTGTTTAATCTGACAATTCCCGAGAGTAAGGCTTTGAAGGAGTACCTTTAAACTAGTTTAGCTGCAGGTCACATAAGACCCTCTAAGTCTCCTGTGTTGGTTGGGTTCTATTTTGTCAAAAAGAAGGATGGGGGTGTTAGGCCATGTCTGGATTTTCAGGAGATTAATAAGATCACTGTGTGCAATCCTTACACGTTACCACTTATTCCGGATTTGTTTAACCAATTGACCGGAGCTAAATGGTTTTCTAAGATTGACCTTTGTGGGGCATATAATTTGCTGCAGGTAAAGGACGGAGATGAATGGAAGACAGCCTTTAACACCCCGAAAGGACATTTTGAGTGTTTGGTGATGCCTTTTGGGCTTACTAACGCCCCTGCATTTTTTCAAAATTTCATCAATGACATTCTGAGACCCTTGATCGGTAGTAGTGTTATTGTTTGTCTGGATGACATTTTGATTTCTTCATCGGATCTTGAGTCTCATTGGCAGAGAGTCCGCGAAGTTCTTCAGATACTGAGAGATAACACACTCTTTGCTAAATTGGAGAAGTGTCAGTTTGCTGTCCAGAAAATCAGTTTTTAGGGTTACTTTGTCTCTTGTGATGGTTTTGAGATAGACCCAGTGAAAGTTCAGGCTGTGCTGGAGTGGCCGAGGCCTGAGGGTTTGAAGTCCGTACAGAGGTTTTTGGGGTTTGCGAATTATTACAGGAAATTCATAAAGAATTTCTCTGTCATCGCTACACCCATTACTGATCTCACCAAGAAGGGTGCTAATACACTCCAATGGTCCACTGAGGCTATTGAAGCTTTTGAGTATCTCAAGGAGAGGTTCAGCTCTGCTCCTGTTCTTATCCAGTCGGATGAGACCAAGTCATTTTTGGTTGAGGTGGATGCCTCATCTATAGGTGTAGGGGCAGTTCTGTCCCAGGAGGGAGAGGATGGGGTGCATCCCTGTGCTTTCTTTTCAAAGAAATTTCCTGAGACAGAGCTCAACTATGATGTTGGGAATCATGAGTTGTTGGCTATTAAACTCGCGTTCGAGCATTGGCGACACTTTTTGGAGGGGGCTCGACATCCTATACAGGTTTTCACTGATCATAAGAATTTGATTTATCTGGACGCAGCTAAATGTTTGAATGCCCGTCAGGCTAGGTGGGCACTGTTTTTAACCCGGTTCAATTTTTCCGTAACCTTTGTTCCGGGGACAAAGAATGTAAGGCTGACGCTTTGTCTCGTAGTTTCTCTCTAGCGGTGAATGCTGAGAGGGAGGAGTGTATTTTGCAGAGAGGGGTGGTGGTGGCCGCATTGGATTCTGAGTTGGAGAATAGCATCCTAGGAGCTCAGAGTGCGGCACCAACTAACACTCCGTGTGGTAAATTGTTTGTGCCTAGAGCCTTGAGGAGAGCATTGTTTGTTGACTGTCATGAGTCTCGGTTGGCGGGTCACCCAGGGATTTCGGAAACTAGGAAGTCTATTGGTCAGAGTTTCTGGTGGCCAGGGTGGCAAAGGGAAGTCATCAAGTGGATGTGTCAGTGTTCTGTGTGCGCTAGGTCGAAGGCCTCTCATGCCCCTTGTAAGTTCCTAGTTCGCCATGGATTTTTATCACCGATCTGCCTTTATCGGAGGGTTTTTCTGTCATCTGGGTTGTTGTGGACCGGTTTAGTAAAATGTGTCATCTGGTTCCGTTCAACAAGTTACCTTGCACCAAGACTCTTGCTAAGGCTTTTGTGAAGGAGATTGTCAGGCTCCATGGTGTTCCCATGGACATTGTTTCCGATAGAGGACCACAATTTGTAGCTCGCTTTTGGCGTGCTTTATGTGACAGATTGAAAACTCATTTGTCATTCTCGTCGGGGTATCATCCAGAGTCCAATGGACAGACTGAAAAGAAGAACCAGGATGTCGAGCAGTTTTTGAGATGTTTTGTGGCAGACAATCAGGAAATGTGGTCAGAATTTCTACCACTTGCGGAGTTTGCCCTTAATAATCATACTTCTTCCTCGGCTGGTTGTTCTCCTTTTTTTTGTTGTACTGGCAGGTATCCATCTTTTGGTCTATTTTGCAAAGTTGGGGCTGCTGTACCGGAGGAGGACAATTTTTCTGGTGATTTGGAGAGGGTTTGGACCAGTGTACGCCTGAACCTTAAAGAGCCTAACAGGAGATCAAAAAGGTATTTTGACAAAAAAAGAAAGGAGTCCTTGTTTGCTGTTGGGGATATGGTTTGGTTGTCCTCTAGGAATCTTTATTTGAAAATTCCTCAAGGCTAATTTAGGCTTTTCACAGGAGACTTCCTGGTAAGGTTCGGCCTAGAGGATCCAGAGGATCCTCGTAAAAGAGGAGGTACTGTTAGAATCTATGTTGTTTTAGTATCGGCCATCTTGTTGTGGTTTGCTGGCTTCTAGTCTTTTCCTCTGGTGCTGGGTTTCTTGGTCACGTGATCTCTGCACTCTTTATTACCCAGCACCTGGCCCCCATTCCCTGCTGGACATCTGTGTTGTTTCGCTCGCGCTCTGGCTAAGTAGCCTGGTTTAGTTCTTCTTGCTTTTGACTATTGTTATCCTGGGACTTCTTGTTCCACCAGTTTTGTTTCCTTTAATTTTCATTTCTGTAACTAACTTTTCTGTTAGGAGGACTCCTGCTTTTGCTCCCAGTCCTTAGATCTTTTAGGGACCCCTTTCCCTTTCCTACAGGTCTTCATTTGAGTTCAGTGCAGGAGTTTCAGTGGGGCTATTCATAAGGAATAGGGCACCCACCCCAGCGTAGGGTAAAGCTGAGTCTCAGTGTAGGGACAGCTTTTCCCTCCTATTAGTTAGTTCTAAGTTGCAGAACATAACACAAGAAGGACCCTGGGACCTGATCTATAGGAGCATAGAAGCACGGATTAGTCATTGACCGAGGCAACCAACCAGAGACATCTACCACCCTTCTCTCCAACAAGGTATGAAAAAGGAGTCTAGGCACAGGCTTTATAGGAGAGTAGAAGAATGTATTAGCCATTGGCAAGGTGCCCAAGCAGCCAGAGACATATGCCACCCTCTCTCCAACATGAGATGTTTGAGGAGCTCTAGGACCTGATCAATAGGAGCATACAAGCATGAATTAGCCATTGACCAAGGCAGCCAACTAGAGACATATACCACCCTTCTTTCCAACAAGGTATGAAAAAGGAGCCCTGGGACAGGCATCATAGGAGAGTATAAGAACAGATTTGCTATTGACCAAGGCAAATAAGCAGCCATAGACACATGCCACCAGTCTCTTCAACAAGGAATGAAAAAGGAGCCCAGGCACCTGATATATTGGAGAATAGAAGAATGGATGAGCCATTGACCAACGCACCCAAGCAGCCAGAGACACGTCACCTTTATGTCCAACAAGGGAGGAAAGATAAGTCCTATGACAAGCTTTATAAGAACGTAGAAACACGGATGAGTCATGGACCAAGTTCCACATTTTTGCAATTCTTCCAGAGATGGGAGCTGTGCACTGGTACCTTGCGCACAGTAACTGAACCTATGGCAGTACCCATTCCACATATTAAGGAAATACGGTTACGACAATACATTCTCCAATCCACTTCATACGCAATAGGGCGAGTGGGATGCAGCAGAATCACTTGATGGGAAGTTAGGAGCAAGAACAGTTACTCTGTACAAGTCTCTCAGCCATTAATTATAGTGACTACCTAGAATGCCGAGATGACAATATGTAGACGTCAGATCTAGAGTCAATCATTATGTGTGTGAGCCCAAGTCACTGAGCTGAACATTACTCCTTCATATAAGGAATGGAGGCGGCCATTGTTAGAAGAACCATTAAATATTATAAAAGATCCCCTGGTAGCAGCCAAGCCAACGTGACCCCCGATATTATATTTAATGGTATCTGTAACTATTGTGCACTTCATATGATCCCATGTGATAGTTTCTCCACCGCGGTACGATATCAGCACGTCATCATATCATACACTGTGTAAATGTTCACACAATATTCCTGTGTGTAATTAACACCCGGAGGTGATAAATGAGCTAAGTGGAAAAAATAATACGTTTCGAATGTCTGACACAGTGTCATATCTAATAACCCTGAGAGAAGCAGGAAAACTTTTCATTGTGTTAAAGTTTATGGAGTTTTAACTTTTGTTATTAAGTTTCATTCCTGCAGTAAAGTTCTAAGACTGATGGGTCTCCGTTTCTCCGACCCTGGTGCATGGCTTGTACCGATAAATGGCCATATTGGGTTTATTTCTCAGGTGCCTGGAGGTGCAGAATTCCCCTGGTAGGATCTGATTGGGGTCAATGCTCTATTGATATCTGAGCTTGAGTAAGACTATTGTCTCTCCTGGGTAAGATCAGCCCGCAGTTAACCAGCAGAATGTTTGGACTTCTGGGTTCAGATATTTGCAGAGCTCCAACCTAAGAATAGTTTTGCACCAAAGAAAAAGGGTTGAGATCTTTGGAAGAATCAAAGAGGAACGTTGAAGTTGTGGACTCAAAACCCTTCAATCCCATGTGGTGTCCACAAGAAATTGGGTCTACTGCTGGAAAATGGTTTAGAAACATTGAACTCAAGGAGGTTTAGAATGAAGCTCCCATGGTGGCCATAGAATCACGAGTGTATCTCCATCCAATGGCAACACTAGCCTATATCAGCAATCATGGCAGAAAAAATGTACTATTACATGTGTTACACGCACGCCGCCTAAGTTCAGATAGGGGCAAGACCGGTTGCATGAATTCGTTGGAATCCTGGGGGAACCGTTACTGAGGGCAACCATAGGAGGCAGCTTCTCTCAGGCACATGATAGATACAGTTGCTGACCAGACACATCTGACAAGAGTCTTCATAAACGGTAGAACAGTAACATTTAATGAGGCACGGCCAGTGCAATGCAAATGTCTCTTTGAGCAACAGGCTCCAGTAATATCAGTACAGTCTCCTTTGCAGCACAGCAGTACACAGTCTATTATCTGGTAGCTCAGTACAGCACAGTTTTAATGCATACACAACCACAGGCTTTTCCTTCACAAGGACTCAATGGTACACAGCATTCTTTATCCTGCATGGAGATGGATGGGGGGGGGGGGTCTGATGAGGGAGATGATCCCTATGACAGGATTCCGTCCAGTCCTTATCTTCCTGGCTGATAATACTTTACACTGTTAGCTCAGAGAGTCTAACTGACCTTTGTTTAGCTTCCCTCCTGACCTGAATTCTGTTCCCTTGCCTTCTGTGAGATACAGATCACACACCACCTTTCTCTTCAGCTTCAGCCAGACTAATAAATAGGTTCCCCACAATCCCCCTGGAGCTCAACTAAAACACTCCCTGTCTCCTGTGACTGTGTTAACCCCTCTAATTGCTGGATGCTTCTGGAGCACAATACTTCCTGTCTCCTATGCTTGTGTTACTTCTAATAGTTGCTGAATTTTTAAAGCAAGAGCACTACTTCTGCATGTCACACATGGTACCTACATAACTGACAATGACTCATGAGCAATCAGAACACATGGTTGTGTTGACTCCATCAGAGCAGGAGCCACCAAATCTGAGACTTTATATCATATATTCTCTATCCAGATATGCACTGGTCAAGATTTCCATACTTATGAATCTGTGTCTGTCACGGGTGTGTCAGATGTAACAGACAGTCGCTCTGCATCTGGCTGCAGAATGTCTCTGTGTTTGGCATTGCAGACACCTTTTTAAATCTTCTGACTTTTGGACCCTGCTCTGATTGACACACCCTGGTCTGAGTGTTTATAAACTCTCAGTCAGCTCCAGGGAGTCGCCGGTGATATTCTCATTTTCCCCTGTGAAGGCTTGGAGCTATAGCAGTCGGCTAGCTTCCGCTCTGGTGCCCTTGGAGGACATTTGGTGTTATCTCTCTGGTGTCAGCTCAAGCTAAGTTTTCCCCCCTTTGTTGTCTTTACTTTATAGTGGGGACTGACCAGTGCTCACCCCCCCTCCCTATCCAGGGCCTAGGTCTAGGGATATACAGGGCTTAGGTTTCCTGCTCGGCAATTGGTGTGGAACCTATATAGGGATGGTAGGGTAGGCAGGGTGTTATTAGATCTGCCTAGGGGTCTCCATTCCCCTTTTCCCCTCATCCTTTCGCGTTGCACTTAGTCTTTCTCACACTCTGCGTGAAATTATCACCGGCCGTGCATATTATATAATTATACATAAATATATATGTAAACAAAAAAAAAACAACTGGACACGTTTTTTTTTTGTGTGTGTGTGTTTTTTTTTCTTGGTTCATGGATCCCATTGCTGACCTGTCAGAGCAGCTGCACAGGCTGTCTCTGGAGGTGACTGACCTCCTCTATGAGGTTCTGCAGGCCCTTAGAAAAAGCCGGTATACCGGCGAAACGCGCGTCAGGCTGATTTAAGGCATATATAGCAGTGGAATTACACTGCATGGTCCGGCATGCTAATATCGAGCACCCCAATTGCAATAATTATACACTTGGCTGGGGTGAACATAAATCTTTACAACATAGATTGTCTGACGCTCAGCGGCTAGGAGATTCTCTCCTTTATCGCTATCATCGGTGATCAGATGTGCTGGCCGGCAGGCTGACATAGGCTATGTGCAGTAGTGAATTACGCTGCATAAATCTGTCATGATAACACTGAGCACTCCATTTGCATACACACATGTACCGGGGGTGAGGATAGAAATCTAACAATAGGATAATTCATTTGAAAGTCAGGTTGCAGAAACTATTCACCATGACTATTAATGCACATATCTGTCAAAGGGGCAATGTATAATATACAGCTATAGCCTAATGATTTAAGGGACGGGGCTACAGCATTCCAAATTAATCTAATATACCATTTAACCAGATTCATTAGTGGGTACCGTCCATACTAGGATGGTTACCCTATATGCATCTGTGGATGCATGAGTAATTTTACTCTTCCAATAATTTTAAATAATCTAATAAAGCATATGAATTTTAATGATCATATATGCACATTCTTTGTCTTTTCCCCCTCCCCCTTTTTGATTTGATGTGATGAGGTTCTGCAGCAGCAACAGCGGCTGCAGGTCCCTAATGTTGGGGTCTCTGCAGGTAGACCGGACCAGCTTGAACCCAAGGTTGCCCTCTCGGACAGTTTTCAGGAGGTAGGGACAAGTTTTTTTTTTGTTCAAGGAAGTTTGCAAACTGTATTTTAAACTTCGTCCTTACTCCTCCGGAGATGAGGAGCAACGAGTGGGAATTGTGATCTCACTGCTGTAAGGAGATCCTCAACCCTCGGCTTTCTCTTTGCTGCAGGGTTCGGTTTGTCTCCAGTCTGTGGAGGGGTTTTTTGGGGCTCTAGCCCTCATTTATGATGACCCTGACTGAATCTCATTGGCTGAGTTCAGTTTGCGTCGCCTTCATCATGGGAATCAGTCAGTGGAGACGTACAGCTCCAAATTTCGCAGATGGACAACTGATACAAAATGAAATGACCCAGCTCTTAGAAGCCAATTTTATCCGGGCCTTACTGAAAAGTTGAAAGATGCTTTGGCAGTGTATGAAACCTCAGAGTCCTTGGAGGCTGCCATGTCGTTGGCTATACGTGTTGATAGACGCCTTCGGGATAGGTAGGTGAGACCACTTTCTCCGGAGCCTTCTTTCTGGGGTAATGCTTCTTTGCCGGAGGAGCGGTCTGATGGTGAACCAGTACCGGGGGAGGTGGAAGAACCCATGCAGTTAGGGGGTGCCTCTGCATCATAAATTTCCCAGGAGATCCGCAAAAAGAAGGGCGTGTGTTTTTTTTTTGTGGAAAAAAGGGACATTTTATTGGGGCCTGTCCTTTGATTCCTAAGCAAAAAGGAAACTCGATTAACCCTCTGTAGTCTGGAGTTGGGTAAGCAAGGGGTGCATTTATCGTCAACCTGCAGTTCCCGGTTTGTCCTGACAGCAGAGCTGGTGCTAGAGAGCAAAACTGAGAAAATGTATGTGTTTGTTGACAGTGGAGCTGGAGTTAGCATGGTTGATGCTGAGTTTGTGAGAAGCCATGGTCTTGCTTGCTGTACTTTACCTAAGCCCATTCCCATCTTCGCCATTGAATCAGCGCCACTTGCACAGAGAGCTCTGACTCAGACTGTACATGGTGTAAAACTGAGGGTGGGGGTCGGGCCATTGTGAGATAATTTCTTGCTATGTCCTGGACGGTCTTCCCATCCAAATTGTTTTGGGTCTACCCTGGTTGGTGAAACATAATCCGTTGGTGGATTGGCAATCCAGGGAGATCATTGAGTGAGGAGGTTACTGCCATGAGAACTGTTTAAACATTTCACTTTCTACAGTCTCTACAGAGACCTTACCTGTGTTTTTGTCTAGTTTTGAGGATGTTTTTTTCTGAGAGGGGGTGACAGGATTTGCATATGACTGTCCTATTAACCTGACCCCCGGAGCTAAACTACCAAAGTCCAGACTGTATAATCTTTCTGGCCCTGAGAGACAAGTCATGAAGGATTTCATTGTGGAAAGTCTGGAGAAGGGACATATCAGACTCTCATCTTCGCCCATGGTGGCAGGGTTCTTCTTTGTGAAGAAAAAAGATGGCTGCCTATGTCTATGTTTAGATTTCCGGGAATTAAAGCAAATTACCATCCGAGATCCATACCCTCTTCCTCGGATTCCAGATTTGTTCAGCCAGGTTGTGTTAACTAAAGTATTCTCCAAATTGGATTTAAGGGGAGCCAACAATCTGGTTAGAATCAGAGAGGGGGACGAATAGAAAACAGCATTCAATACCCCTGAGGGACATTTCGAGAGTCTGGTTATATCTTTTGGTCTGACCAATGCACATGCGGTATTCCAGCATTTCATAAATTATATTTTCCATCATCTGGTGGGGAGGTTTGAGGTGGTCTATCTGGATGATATTTAGGTTTACTCACCTAATTTTGAGACACATCAGGGGCATGTTAAATAGGTGCTTCAAATATTAAGGGATAACCTATATACCAAACTAGAAAAATGTGTTTTCGCCGTTCAGGAGGTTCAGTTTTTTGGGGTACTTGTTGTCATCTTCGGGTTTTGGATGGATCCGGAGAAGATCCGTGCAGTCCTTGATTGGGACCGTCCTTAGTACCTGAAGGCTTTATAACGTTTTCTGGGCTTTACTAATTTTTACCGGAAATTCATCCAAAATTATTCAGTAATTGTGAAACCCCTCACGGACATGACAAGGAAGTGGTCTGATTTTTCCAAATGGTCAGATGCTTCCCTCCAGGCTTTTTCCTCCCTAAAGAGCTGTTTTGCCACTGCAGCTATACTCAGTAAACCTCATGTTTCCTAATCCTTCATTGTGGAAGTTGATGCGTCGGAGGTGGGGGTTGGGACTGTGTTGTTTCAGGGTCCGTCCCCTGGTAAATGGCGTCCATGCGCCTTCTTTTCTAAGAAATTATCTTCGGCTGAGAGAAATTATGACGTGGGTAATAGGGAGCTTTTGGCGATTAAATTGGCGTTCGAAGAATGGCGACATTGGTTGGAGGGGGCTGTCCATCCTATTACTGTTATTATTGACCATAAGAACCTGTCATATCTTCAATCGGCTAAAAGTCTCACCCCTAGGCAAGCCAGATGGTCCCTGTTTTTTACTATGTTCAATTTTGTCACTTTCCGCCAGTGGTCAAAAATGTCATGGCTGATGCTTTTTTCCTGGAGCTTTTCTGGTGGTGGTGACCATGAGAACCCTGCCGCGAGTTTACAGAGTAGGAGACTTACCTCAGGTGTTTTGTCTCCAAAAATCATGAGGATTGGGCATCCTACTTACCTCTGGCAGAATTTGCTATTAAAGAAGTTGTCCACTACTTTGACATTGATCGCATATCCGTAGGATAGGGCATCAATGTATGATCGGCTGGGGTCCCGCACGCGACACCCCCACCGATCAGCTGTTATCGATGCCGGCGCCGGCCTGCCAGAAGTCCTTACCTGCGGTGCTTGGCCGTCCATCTATAGTGGCCACTGCGCGGTACTACACATCTACCTCCCATTCAATTGACTGGGAGGCGGATATGCAGTATCAAGGGCCGGCCACTACAACTTGACGGCCAGGCACCGCAGGTAAGGACTTCTGGCAGGCGGCCCCGATAACAGCTGATTAGCGGAACACCAGCTGATCATAGGGCATCAACGTCAAAGTAGTGGACAACCTCTTTAATAATCATTATCAAGAATCTACCGGCAGCTCACTGTTCTTTGGTGCATGCATACGGTTACCATCCACAGTTTGGTACTTTTAGTGAGGGGGCCTTCGGGAGTTTCTGAGGAGGAATGTGGCACCCCAGGTCTGGTCGCCACAGTGGCAGCAATGTCATGCCTGAGAGCAGGTGGGAGGTTCCCTGGTTGGGGACAATTAGCATGCAGCACCTCCTGTCTCAGTCCAGGGAGGGGAGAAACCTGCCCTTTATAAACTGGATCTGGGGCGGGGTTAGACAGACAAGTTCCAGACACGTTCCAGACAAGGTTCCAGTGAAGTTGCAGATAGGGACAGGTCAGCAGCAGGCTGAGGAGTCCCTGTAGGCAGAGGAGGAACACAAGGCCAGGAAGGAGCTAGCAGAGCTCATCCTGGCTAGAGACTTGCAAAGCCGGACACTGGAGTCCGAGGCTGTGAAGGTTATAAGCCCAGCAGCAGAAAACCATCACGCAGGAGACTTCAAGTACTCAGGCCCAAGGAAGCCCGGAGGCTCAGCCACACGAGAGGGACCACTACTGCCCCGGAGCGGTGAGGAGTACGGAAGGCCCGAGTCGCCAGTCATACGGGTGAGAACAACACGGTACACTCAGAGACGTGGGCTACCACCACACTACAGCAGGATAGCCAAGAAAGAGTGAAGTCAGCACGGTAGGCCTACAAACTCCCCCTGACCAGCGGGATTTCCCAGTTGCTCTCAGACTGACCAGGCCTCCATTGTTAACCTGTATTCCGGACGGGTCCCTTAATACCACCAACAGTAAAGACCCTGAATTGCAAGACAGACTCCGTGTGGTTACTGCTGCTCCTGCGCACCATCACCACCAACATCCCTATTTACTGCCCTGAGGCTATACTCCTCCCGTGGGAAGTTATACTACCCTCAGCTGCACCCACAACACCAGCCTCAGTGGTCTGCCCTGCAGCGGCGGTTCACTCTGACCGCAATCCACGGGTGGCGTAGTCGGACATTTAATCACAAAACCCTATAAATAGACCGCCATTTGGGTTGACCACCCTGAGCCACGGGACTGGGTCCCCGCCACGCAAGGACTACAACCCCCAGCATCCATAAAAGGTCCGGTTCCGGGTATCCCCACACACACACATGGCCCAGGGGGCGCGTCAACTTTTTGGCGTAGTCGGCAGGATTTCGTGCCCGCCACCAACGGGTACTGCGTGCCTGAAGAAAGACTGTAATACTTACCTTGGTGGAGTTTCCCGCCATCCGCAACCGTTTCCCGCCATCCGCAGCCATTTTCCCGCCATCGGGCGCCATCTTTGGGACGCCGCGCGGGAAGAAGAGGGGCGTGGACGATGAAAGCGCGCGAGAACTGGAGCCCCGCCTGACGCACGGACGCTGCGCAAGGTCCTGAAAGGAGCCGAGCGGACGCTGACGTCACCAGGACGCGACGCAAGGTCCTCAACCCCGACGGTCGCCTGCGGAGCCGCGGCCTACAGAAGAAAAGCAACGGAAGGTAGGCCACGGTTGACTAGGGGGGAAGAAGATGTTGGAAGCGGAGGGAACTGCCAGCGCGGCCGCTGCCGCAGTAATGCCGTTTACGATGCCTTATATCCCCGGAGCGGCCTGGTTGCCCCAATACTCAGGGGAGTCGCATACCCTGAGCGACTTTAAAGAGAGACTGTACAGCCTATTTAAGGTATACCCCCTGACGGAGGAACAAAAAGTAAGCATACTGATAGGCCAGTTAACCGGCGCGGCCCAACGAGAAGTAAAGTCCTGGTTAGTCAGGAACAAGGGAACCGTGAAGGAGATTTTAGCCTGTCTAAAGGACACTTTTGATACCCGCACCTCAGCAGAGATCAAAATGAGATTTTATGGGTGCAAGCAGCGGACCCAAGACAGTATAAGAGACTATGCTTTGAATTTGCAAGAGGCCCTGAGAGCCATTAAGCAGGCAGACCCTGACAGTGTGCAGAATGCAGATAAACTGCTGACTGAACAATTCATTGAGGGTCTGCTGTCCAGCGCCCACCGAACCCAGTTACGCCTAATGGCCCTGCAGAACCCTGAGTTAGACTTTGCACAGTTTAAGGACAGAGCCATCCGGGTACTCCGAGAACCCGCACCGGGTGGCGTTGCGGCCTCCAGGCGGCCTGCTATCACTTATTACCAGGAGGCGGCACCCCAGTCTATAGAACCTGTAGGAGCCAATGCACAGACTATGAATGGTACCCCGTCTACAGACCTGCACCATCAGGTCCAAGAACTGACCAAAAGCGTTGCCGCACTAACCAGGACTGTGCAGTCGTTACAGGTATCCTCTCCAGGAAAGATCCAGCTGGCTACCAGTTCAGAGGACGTCCCGTGGCGCCGACAGAAGAGGATCCCACCGTCCAGAGGGAAGCCAAAGGACCGCTACGACCAGGATGGACAACCCATCTGCCGCCGCTGCAGCCAGCCAGAACATATTGCGAGGTACTGTAATTTAAACGAGCCCAACCTGGGGCAGAGGGCCAACCCCCAGGCGTAAGATCATCAGGCCCGTCAAACTGGCGTGACAAGTATGTGGGGGGACGACCGGTCTTGCCTGTGGTACTGGATGGCATTCCCATGAGTGCACTGTTGGACACCGGGTCACAGGTAAACACCATCCCCTATGTACCTTTCAAGCGGTACTGGAATGACACGGATATTACCCGCTACCCAGATAATGACCTGAGCATCATCGCCAGCAATGGTCAGCCCGTGCCGCAGGTGGGATTCAAGGAGGTGACCATCAAAATTGGTAAAGTTGAACTACCGGCGCAAGGACTGATTATTGTGGACATTGACCGTCGTGAAAGTCACCCTAAAATAACCTTGGGTACTAACGTTATTGAAAATGGTCTTTCAGAGATAATTGTTATATTACAGCAGGTTGCAATGAATGCCAGCACCAGCCAGCGGCGTGTCTTACAAAAAGAGATCAGAGCCCTGATGAAGCGGCAACATGTAGAACTGTCTGGTGGTGAGATCGGTAGCGTTAGGATGAGTGACCCATTCCCTATCGCCATGCCCCCAAAAAGCGAAATGATGATCTGGTGCCAGACTGCAATCGGGTTAAGAGGTAGAGACTACCAAGCTATGGTAGAACCCGTTTACTCAGACAGTAGGCCCACCATTTTGACCGCACGGGGGGTGGTTGATGTCCGCCATGGGAGGGTACCCGTCCGCATCCTAAATATTGGGGAAAGAGAAGTACACTTGACCCGGTATGCCACGCTAGCCAAATTGTTCACCATTAACCAAAACTCTGTAAAGGCCATGGAACCCTTGCCTCCATCTCAACCAGAGGAGGGTAACGGCTCCAAGAAACCAATGGAGGACTGGTGTCAGAAACTGCATGTGGGCACCCACTCCACTCCCTCACACCACAAACAGGGAGTCTACCGGGTGGTTCAGGAGTATGAAAGAGTTTTTAGCAAACACCCGCTAGACTTTGGGCAAGTAAAGGGGGTAGAACACCAAATCCCCACAGGAGACCATCCACCCATAAAAGAGAGATACCGGCCTGTACCCCCTGCACACTATCAGAATGCCAAGGGTATGTTACGAGAAATGAAGGAGGCTGGGGTGATCAGGGATAGCTGTAGCCCCTGGGCAGCTCCTCTAGTTCTTGTAAAAAAGAAAGATGGCACGATGAGGATGTGTGTAGATTATAGAAAGGTCAACAGAATAACACACAAAGATGCGTACCCGTTACCTAGGATAGAGGAGTCTTTGGCTGCATTAAAATCTGCTAACTTCTTCTCTACTTTGGATCTCACTAGCGGGTACTGGCAGGTTCCTGTAGCAGAGGCGGACCGGGAGAAGACCGCATTCACCACCCCGATGGGTCTCAGTGAATTCAACTGTATGCCGTTCGGACTCTGCAACGCACCAGGGACCTTCCAGAGGCTGATGGAGTGCAGTCTGGGGCACAGAAATTTCGAGACGGTCCTACTCTACCTGGACGATGTCATCGTGTATTCCAAGACCTATGAGGACCATATAAAGCACCTGACAGAGGTGTTCGTTGCCCTGGCAGGCTTCGGCCTAAAGGTGAAACCCTCCAAGTGTCATCTACTGAAGCCAAAAGTACAGTACCTGGGACACGTGGTGAGCACTGACAGAGTAGCCCCAGACCCTGACAAGATCACGGTGATTAAGGACTGGCCAAGACCCTCCAGCATAAAGGAAGTGCGGCAGTTCCTCGGGTTGGTAGGCTACTACCGAAGATTCATCTCCGGGTTCACCAAAATGGCAGCCCCTATGCAGGACCTCCTGTTAGGTCAGTCAAAGACTAAAAGTCAGAAGCCGCCCTTTAAGTGGGACAAGCTGGAGGAGGAGTCTTTCCGCCAGCTGAAGATGGCCCTCACGGGGGATGAGATCATGGCCTACCCTGATTACGGCCAGCCTTTTATCCTCCACACCGACGCCAGTAACGTGGGGCTAGGAGCCGTACTGTCCCAGATCCAGCAGGGCAGAGAACGGGTAATTGCTTATGCTAGCAGAAAGCTGAGACCCACAGAGAGAAACCCTGAGAATTATAGCTCCTTCAAGCTAGAGTTCCTGGCAGTGGTGTGGGCAGTCACCGAACGCTTCAAGCATTACCTGGCTTCTTCTAAGTTCACAGTGTACACGGACAACAACCCGTTGACACACCTGGACACTGCAAGACTTGGTGCCCTAGAGCAGAGATGGATGGCCTGGCTGTCCAATTATGAATTTACTATCAAATACCGGACAGGGCGTGCAAATGCCAACGCAGATGCATTGTCCAGAATGCCTTACTTGCAGGATGGGGGAGAGGATCCAGAAGAACTGGAAGAAATTGAACTCCCTGCATTCCACCGTCATGGGATCACCCAGTGTTCCCACTGCGTAAAGGAGAGGTGCTCTGCTACCACTACGTTCAATCCCTTACCCCACCACGGCTTGGCAGAGACAAGATAGTGACCCCGCAGTCCACCTGGTAAAAGAGATGCTGACCCATGCTGATGCCCACCTTGATCCGGATGCTCCAGAAGAGATCAAACAGCTATGGAAGGAAAGGAGCAAGCTGTTTCTCTACGAGGGGAGGCTGTGCCGCAGAATCATCAACTCTCGAACACATGAGCTGACCTGGCAGGTAGTGGCCCAAGGCAGGATGCGGCTATGGTCCTAGAAGCATACCATGACGGAGCAGGGCACTTTGGATGGAAGAAGCTGGAGTTCCTGTTGCGTGAGCAGTTCTTCTGGGTAGGCATGAGAGGGGCTATAGAGAGGTGGTGCAGAGACTGTGGCCCGTGCAACCTAAGGAGGAAGGACCGCGCCAGCCAGAAGACTCCCCTGCGGCCCATCATCACAAAGCTGGTGGCCCTGGACCACGTAAAGCTGGCTCCAAGCAGATCGGGATACGTCTACGCCCTCACAATCGTAGATCACTACTCCCGGTTCCTAGTGGTGGTCCCTGTCAAAGACTTAACTGCTCAGACGGCCGCCAGAGCCTTTCAGCAGTATTTCTGCCGCCCACACGGGTATCCAGAGCAAGTGTTGACTGATCAAGGCCCAGCGTTCGAGGCTGAAGTCTTCCAGGAATTCTGCAACCTGTATGGCTACAAGAAGATAAGGACAACGCCTCACCACCCCCAAACCAACGGGATGTGTGAGAAAATGAACCAGGTAGTAATTGACCTGCTCAAGACGTTGCCCCTGGAGGAACGCAGCCTGTGGCCTGAGAAACTGCCGGATCTGGTGGACTTGTATAACCATATCCCAGTGGGTTCTACCAACTGCACCCCGGCTTACCTAATGAGGTCAAGACCTGGTAAGCTGCCAATTGACCTGGAGATGGGAGTCCTGACACCCGAGGACACCTCACCAGAAGCAGACTGGGACACAGAACGACAGCAGCAGTACCGGAAAGTACAGGAGAGTGTGGAGCGAAGTCTGTCTCAAGCAAGAGAGAGGCAAGAGAGGAATTATAACCAGCATGCTCCTGCTGCTCCCCTGGCACCTGGAGAGCAGGTCTTGAAGAGGAAGAGACGGCTCCACAAGTTGGATGACCAGTGGGAGAAAGACCCGTACACCGTACTGCCCTCAAGCCATGAAAACCTAAAGGTATGTGTTATCAGTACGGATGGAGGAGAGACCACAGCCACTGTCTCCAGAGACCACCTGAAGAAGTGTCCCGAGCAGCTGCAAAGAGCTGATGAAGACCAAGATAGCCCTCAACCCACAGAGGAAAGGGAAGAAATGGTCAGTACAGTGCTTGGAGAATTTCCCCGGTCCTGGACACAAATCAACAACGCTATAGTGGTACCCGTCCTTACCTTTCTCCAGCCAGACCCTCAAGGGCCTGCAGAAGAGCAAGTAGTGTTGGAAGAGCAAGTGGCCCCGGAGGCAGAAGAGTACATGCCAGCAGCTCAGGAGAATCAACCCTCTGCTAGTAGTGAACCTGCCATGCCCGTGGTGAGCCAAAGAGTACGCAGAAAGCTGCCCAACCTACCCGTAACATCTGCAAACACCTCTAGTGCAGACACGAGCACACCCAGTACACAGGGGGTGGAAACAGGGGACCCGAATAGAGTACCACCAGATAGTGTGTTACGCAGGTCCACCAGGAGCACTAGGGGTCAGATGCCCGCTCGCTGGAAAATCTAAATCTAAATGTGATATAAATGCCTATATATTGCAAATGTTAAAATGTTTGTTGCCTACATACTAATTATGTTTTTCTAGTTACCCGACAGGGTTCATGGACTAACAGGTTATGGACAATGAATAACCGGAACTGTACTTTGTACATTGTTGCACCTGGTAAGGTGCCCTCTTTTGAAGACGACCACAGAACACAAAACCTGTGGAGGTGGCTGAAGACGTGGTCCAACTCCGGATCATCAAAGCCCTGTAGCCACCCCAGAGTGTACGTGGAGGGTTTGGGACGGGTCCCTCAAAGTGCATCTTGGGTGACAAGGACACCTGGTTACGGGAGCGCCGTGACCTAAAAAGACTAAACTTCTTGTATATATGTTACTGTATTGTTATTACCTGTTGTGTTTTTGCAAAATGTGTTTAGTCCCGGAGTACTAAATTTCACTTGGGGGGAATGTGGCACCTCAGGTCTGGTCGCCACAGTGGCAGCAATGTCATGTCTGAGAGCCGGTTGGGAGGTTCCCTGGTTGGGGACAATTAGCAGGCAGCACCTCCTGCCTCAGTCCAGGGAGGGGAGAAACCTGCCCTTTATAAACTGGATCTGGGGCGGGGTTAGACAGACAAGTTCCAGACACGTTCCAGACAAGGTTCCAGTGAAGTTGCAGATAGGGACAGGTCAGCAGCAGGCTGAGGAGTCCCTGTAGGCAGAGGAGGAACACAAGGCCAGGAGGGGAGCTAGCAGAGCTCATCCTGGCTAGAGACTTGCAAAGCCGGACACTGGAGTCCGAGGCTATGAGGGTTATAAGCCCAGCAGCAGAAAACCATCACTCAGGGGACTTCAAGTCCTCTGGCCCAAGGAAGCCCGGAGGCTCAGCCACACGAGAGGGACCACTACTGCCCTGGAGGGGTGAGGAGTACGGAAGGCCCGAGTCACCAGTCATACGGGTGAGAACAGCACGGTACACTCAGAGACGTGGGCTACCACCACACTACAGTGGGATAGCCAAGAAAGAGTGAAGTCAGCACGGTAGGCCTACAAACTCCCCCTGACCAGCGGGATTTCCCAGTTGCTCTCAGCCTGACCAGGTCTCCATTGTTAACCTGTATTCCGGACGGGTCCCTTAATACCACCAACAGTAAAGACCCTGAATTGCAAGACAGACTCCGTGTGGTTACTGCTGCTCCTGCGCACCATCACCACCAACATCCCTATTTACTGCCCTGAGGCTATACTCCTCCCGTGGGGAGTTATACTACCCTCAGCTGCACCCACAACACCAGCCTCAGTGGTCTGCCCTGCAGCGGCGGTTCACTCTGACCGCAATCCACGGGTGGCGTAGTCGGACATTTAATCACAAAACCCTATAAATGGACTGCCATTTGGGTTGACCACCATGAGCCACAGGACCGGGTCCCCACCACGCAAGGACTACAACCCCCAGCATCCACAAAAGGTCCGGTTCCGGGTATCCCCACACACACACGGCCCAGGGGGCGCGTCAGGAACGTTTTGCTTCATCCCTCTCCTCAGTGTGGCGGGGGGTTCTGAGTATTTTAAAAATCATGGGAGACAGGTACAAACGTATGGCTGGCAGAAAACGCTTGCCAGGTCCGGACCTGAATGTAAATGACTTTGTGTGGTTGTTTACCAGGAATATCAAGTTGAAGGTTCTTTCTTGGAAGCAGGGACTTAGATTTATTGGCCCCTATAAAATAACCGCCTTCATAAACCCAGCAGCGTTTCATCTTGAGCTACCTCAGACCCTTAAGGTCCACAATGTTTTCCATAGGTCCTGACTCAAGAAATATGTGGAACCTCTTGAGTCTTCACCCCTACCGCCACCCCCAATAATGGTTGATTGTAATCTAGAGTTTCAGATTTCGAGGATTGTAGATTCTTGTCTCCAACGTCGTTCCCTACAATACTTGGTGCACTGGAAGGGTTATGGTCCACAGGAAAGGATGTGGGTTTCAGCATCAGAGGTGAATACCCCCAGGCTGCGTCGTTCATTTCACACCACTTATCCTGAGTGTCCGGAGGCCACTCGTAGAAGGGAGGAGTACTGTCACGAGTGTATCAGATGTAACAGACAGTCGCTCTGCATCTCGCTGCAGAAGGTCTCTGCGTTTGGCATTTCAGATGCCTTTTTAATCCTTCTGACTTTTGGAGCCAGCGGCAACCTCCCTCCTACTCTAATTGACACACCCTGGTCTGGGTGTTTATAAACGCTCAGTCTGCTCCAGGGAGTCGCCGGCGATATTCTCATTTTCCCCTGTGAAGGCTTGCAGCAACTGCAGTCGGCTAGCTTCCTCTCTGGTGCCCTTAGAGGACGTTTGGTGTTATCTCTCTGGTGTCAGTGTGGCGCCCCTGAGGGTTCAGTCACCACAGAGGTACTGCACCTCACCTGAGGTGTGGCATCTCCTTCTCTCAGGTAAGGAGGAAGTACTGCCCGGCATCCCAACATCTGCACTTCTTCTGCTGCCCTGTCCCTGGCTGGAGTGGGGGGAACCAAAGAGAGGGGGAACCAGTAGTGGGTGTGGGTGGAGGACGTAGAACAGGGGAGCACGTGAATAGGAGGTGTATAAAAAGGGGGAGCCATCTTAGGGTGGCAGTGCAGTGCTGTGCAGTGAAGTGAGCAGTAAGGAGAGGAGGGGAGCAGAGTCTATTCAGGAGCTCTGCTCCAGAATGGGGCCTAGTAAGATGGAGGCCCAGGCGTGTGAGGGGAGTCAGGAAGGAAGGCTCCAGTAACGGAAGGGATCCCAGGGGGTACGGTGAGTGCAGGACGGCACCCGTACGCCCGAATCTGCCAGGCGTCAGAGGGATCAGGCCGCAGGAAGGGAACCGGTCCCTGGACCAGCCGTGTTACTCCAGGTCTCGGCTGGAAAACCGGAGGCTTCTGCACTTCCATGGTGCAGTTGCCACAGCCTCACCCTACTCGCTGTGAAGGGCATCAAGTAGGTCCGGGAACTCCAGGTTGCCCAGAGGGACTTCAGAGCACCCGATCGGGACTGTGTGTGGGGAGCGCAGGGCAGGAGGGAGAAGACCCAGCGCGGGAAGTCGGCCAAGGAAGGAACATAAAGGAAGGGGGTCCCGTTAAGTGCTTCTAAAATACCTGAAGGAGAGCTGAACCCCTGCCTGGCAAACGCAGTGCGACGCGGGAGTCTGACACCTGGACATTGTACCCGAGGAACCTAAAAAGAACTGTGAGTAAACTCGGATGACTGCACTCCACTGTCTCTGTCAGTTATTTCCATCACGCTACCGCGCCTGCACTACAACGCTCAGCATCACCATATGCATCTACACTGCCCCGGGGGCCCGCTCCGCCTGTGGGGAGCAGAAGCATCCCAGCTGCCATCCCATCACCCCCGGAGGTCTGCAGCATCTTCGGTACTCATTACCAGGAACCACAGGTGGCGTCACGAGACAAACTGTAAACAAAAACCCCCTTTTTAAAGAGTGACCCCAGAGGACAGGCTCGGGAGCCAACTGCCGTGACATCCTGCAAAGAAGGATAAAGGCCCGGGTACCGAGTCCCCCATATCCCCCTGGGCGAGTCATCAGCTCAAGCTAAGATTTCCTCCCTTTGTCTCCCTTGTTGTATTTAGTTTATAGTGGGAACTGACCAGTGCTCACCCCCTCCTTATCCAGGGCCTAGCTGTAGAGATATACAGGGCTTAGGTTTCCTGCTCAGCGATTGGAGTGGAATTAATATTGGGACGGTAGGTTAGGCTGGATGTTATTAGGTCTGCATAAGGGTCTCCAGTCCCCCTTTTCCTAGTGTCTGAGCTTCCTTCCCCTCATCCCTTCGTGTTGCACTTAGTATTTCCCACACTGTGCGTGACAGCGTCACAGTGACTCTTCCGAAGTAGGAATCATTTAAGGGGGTGCACACTTGGCATGGCCAGCTGTTCAGTGCACCTTCCCACATACTTTTATTTTTTGGCATAAGCTCGTTCTTGATTGACAGCTCTGGAATTACAGGAGCAAGACATGGGCGAGTATAGACAGTAAACAAGAAGATTGGAAGAGGCATGTCAAGGGTGCACAAAATGGCTGTTCTTTGTTTGTAAGAGAGTTTCCAGGATTGGAATGCTGTTTATGCTAAGATACAGATAATTGACTACCTATGGTGCAGTTTTGGATTTTTTCTGTGGCACCCCATCTTTCTTTTGTGAGCCCCTTATTGTTTCTCAGTAGTTCCAGTTTGGAGGCCTGTTAGCGGTTAAAGGGGTTGTCCACTACTATTTAAAAGCATTTTTATGATGAAAAGCAGCTTATTCGTAATTACCTCCCTCTGCCTTTTCTGCCTGTGAGTGGCGCTATCGGTGGCCACTCACAGGCATCACGTGACCCCCGGCTGTAGCCGGCTCTGACATCCGCTGACGTCACGACAAATCCAGGCTGTAGCCGGGGGTCTCTCTCTTCCGCGTTCCACGGTGGCTGCTGGGTTGTGGGCGGGGTTATCACTGCACGTCATACCCAGCATCCACCGCGCGCTCTCCCTCTCCCCATTCATTGGGAAAGTGCGCGGTGGATGCTGGGTGTGACGCAGTGGGGTAACCCAGTCCAGAACCCAGCAGCCACCGGTGGGACCCCAGTGCTGAGTCACGCCTCAAAATGACATCAGCGGGGGGTCACATGCGGCCTGTGAGCGGCCAGTGATAGCGCCGCTCACAGGCAGAAAAGGCAGATGGAGGTAATTATAAAGAAGTTGCTTTTCATCATAAAAACGCTTCGGCATATTTTAAATAGTAGTGTACAACCCCTTTAATCAGTTATCCATGTACTAAATTTCCCAGATTACAATCGAGAACTGCTCTGCACCGACATATTGTAGGACGTGTGTAGTAATAGGTGTAGTGCGCATGCGCTGACATTGGGTTTGTCCATGTAAGTGACATGAGCGGTGACAAAATATGCATTGGGGATAAGAAACGAGCAGGTAAGAGTCATTCTGGATGTACGGCATGAATAGGTATTTGCAATTATGTATGAACCACCTGAATTTATGTACGGAGCGCCTATATTCGTGAAGGGTATAAATATATGAACACTTCGGCAAGCCCTGGAGATTATTGGGAATCACATGGCTTTGTATTTCTTCTATTTTCTCCATCCACAAATGGGAGTTACAGCAACTTATAAGTTGGAGTGGAGGTCAATGTAACACCCCCAATGCTATAGACAAGTGTGACGGAACAGCTTCTAATCTTAATCAGCCAGACGTTTAGATTTGTTAATCCAAGAGAAATACATTTACAGGTCAACACAAAGATAATATTGTATGTGTATTTCTATGGCTGGTCAAGAAGGACAGACCAGTATTTGTATAACCCTAAATGTTGTCTTCTAATGGTCTGTGAACAATAATGTTTGTTATTATGCTAATTGCATATTATACTAAGCTAGCTAGTTTATTTAAGAGTGTCCCCTGCTATACCAACTATGTAAATTGATTAAATGCACAAACAATGAGACCTGAGCCCTGTGGAATAATATCATCCCTAACCCTTTACCTGTGGATGTGTACTTAAAAGGACATGTGCCTCTTCAGCAGGCAGACTTTACAAGGAGAATCAAAGATCAGAGACTCTCTCAGATCATCAGCTTGGAAGCATGGCTTTAACCAAAGAGACACAGATTTGGATTCTACATGATTCCGGCCTAAGGGTATATGGGCCTTTACTGGAAAGATACGGATCTGCACCATTGACCATCAGAGAGCCCATGGATACATTTGGAGAGATCAGGTTGGGACGATGAAGACACCTGGCCCCATGGATATGTTGCTTGGGGTTGCCAGGTGGGACCCTCCGGTCGCCTGGAACCCATGGAGACATTTGGAGAAGCCAGATTAGGACCCGCTGGTCATCTGGCCCCATGGAAACTCTCGAAGAGGACAGGGTGGGACTCTCGGGTCTCCTGGCCATGTACCTCGATGGACTTCTAGCTTCCTAAGCTTGCCACTACTTTTTCTCTGTGGGGGGCAACTGGTTGAGGTAGTTGGCCCTGGAAGTCCCAAAGTGTCAGCTGTCCTATCCCAGGCAGGCTAGCGGAAGGGTGAGGACTGTGTAATGTTGTACTGTGGCGCCCCTGCGGGTTCAGTCACCACTCAGGTACTGCATCTCATCCAGAGGTGTGGTATCCCACTCTCAGGTAAGGAGGGAGTACTGCCCGGGACACTTGCATCCATTACACTCCACTTCAGAGGGAAGGGCGAGATTTCTCCTAAGGGAGAGCACAGTCCCTGGGCCCTAGCTGGAGGGTGGAACCATGTAGTGGGTGTGGGTGGAGGAAATAGTTCAGGGGAGTGTGACACCCCAGGGGTCTGGTTGTCACAGTGATAGAGATATTACGTCTGAGAGCAGGTGGGAGGTCCTTTGGTCAGGGATCCTGTGCATGCCACACCTCCTGCCCAGCCTTGGGGGGGGGAAGAACTTCCCCTGTATAAACCCGGGGCTGAGGCAGGGTTAGTGAGTCCAGGAAGAGTAGAGACAAGAGCAGCATAGGAAGCAGCAGAGTCACAAGGAGTCAGGGGCTGGCAGCTAAAGAGCTCGCCCTGACTAAGAAGATTCTTTACCGGACCCGGAGTCCGAGGCTGTGGGGACTAACTTCTACCCAGCAGCAGAATCCGTCAGGCAGGGGATTTCAGGTCCCCTGGCCCAGAAGCCCGAAGGCCCGGTCACACGCGTGGGACCAGCACCGCCATCGTGGAGCGGAAGCCATTAGAAGGCCCCGAGTCACCGGCCATACGGGTGAGCACCACACGGTACACTCAGGGACGTGGGCTACTTACATCAGCTTCTAGCAAGGTAGCCAGAAGAGTACAGTCAGCTTGGGAGGCCTACAACTACGCCTGGCCAGGGGAGATCCCATCTGCTCAAGGACTGACCAGGCCCCGTTCGCTAGCAAGTACTCCGGGAGGGTCTATCGTTGTTACCAGTAAAGACCCTGAACGCTACCATACCGTCTCTGAGTGGTTCCTGCTACCCCCATCATCCACGTCGGCTGCCCTGAGGCCATACCCCTCCCGTTGGGGGTTATACTATCACGCTGCACCATCCTTCCACCGGCCTCAGCGGTCTGCCCTGCAGCAGCAGCCCCCTGGCTGCATTCAACGGGTGGCGTAGTCATCAACCATTTTCTACCGCTAACAGACTGCCGTCCAGTTTGACTCCCTGGGCACGGACCGGGTCACCGCCACGAGACTACAACCCTAAACAGATCCGGCTCCGGGTAAGCTCCCGCGTGCGCAACGCAGCGCGACACAGGCCCAGGGGCGCGTCAACTTTGGCGTAGTCGGCAGGATCACGTGCCCGCAACCACCGGGTACTGCGTGCCTGAAAAGCAAAGACTGTTCAAACTTACCAGTGGTGAAGATTCCCGCCATCGGTGAAGATTCCCGCCATCCGGCGCCATCTTCAGCCTTCTTCCCGCCATCGGTGAAGTTTCCCGCCATCCGGCGCCATCTTCAGCCTTCTTCCCGCCATCCGTGGAGTTTTCCCGCCATTGGACGCCATCTTGAGGACGCCGCGCGGGAAGAAGAGGGGCGTGGACTCCGAAAGCGCGCGAGAACTGAAGCCCCGCCTCACGTCCGGACGTTGCGTAAGGTCCTGGAAGGAGCCCAGCAGACGCCGACGTCACAGGAGCGCGACGGAAGGTCCTCAACCCTGACGATCCACTGCGGAGCCGCGGCCTACGGAACAGGATCATCGCAAGGTAGGCCACGGTCCACTAGGGGGGAGGAAGATGTCGGATACGGAGGAGAGCTCCACTGCCTCAACCCCCGCCAGCGCTACCGCTGTTGCAGTTATGCCCTTCACCATGCCCTATATCCCGGGAGCAGCTTGGCTACCCCAGTACTCAGGGGAGTCACATACCCTGCATGACTTTAGAGAAAAGCTGGATAGCCTCTTCCAGGTGTACCCCCTCACAGAAGAGCAAAAAGTGAGCATCCTGGTGGCCCAACTAACTGGGGCAGCCAAAAGGGAAGTAAAATCCTGGCCACCTGGGAGGAAGACTGTCGCAGGGATACTAACCCGGCTGAAGGACACCTTTGATACCCGCACCTCAGCCGAGATTAAACTTAGATTCTACGGGTGCAAGCAGCGAGCGCATGAGAGTATAAGGGACTATGCACTCAACCTACAAGAGGCCCTGAGGGCCATTAAGCAGACCGACCCTAATGGAGTGGGAAACGAGGACAGGCTGTTGACCGAACAATTTATAGAGGGTTTATATTGCAATGCCCACCGCACCCAGTTGCGGGCAATGGCCTTACAGGACCCTCATCTAGAATTTGCACAGTTCAAGGACAGAGCCATCCGGGTGCTCCGAGAACCGGCACCAGGTGGCGTTGTGACCCACAGACGCCCCACTACCACTTACTACCAGGAGGCGGCGCCCTTGTCAGCAGGGCCTGTGGGAGCTGATGCGCAGGCTTTGGACAATGACCCGGCTCCAGACCTACACCATCAGGTCCAAGAGCTAGCTAAAAGCGTTGCTGCGCTAACCCGAACTGTGCAGTCTTTACAGGTTTCCACTCCAGGGAAGATCCAGCTGGCATCCGGACCGGAGGACATCCCGTGGCGTCGACCAAGGAGGACCCCACCGGCCAGAGGAAGACCCAGTGACCGATACAGCGAGGACGGACGACCCATCTGCCGCCGCTGCAATCAACCCGGACATATGGAAAGGTACTGTTCTTTAAACGGGCACAACCTGGGGTAGAGGGCCAACCCCCAGAAAAAAGATCACCAGGCCCATCGAACTGGCGCGACAGATATGTGGGAGGACGTCCAGTCTTGCCTGTGGTACTGGATGGCATTCCCATGAGTGCCCTACTGGACACCGGGTCACAGGTCACCACCATCCCGTACGTGCTCTTCAAGCAGTACTGGAATGACTCGGATATTACCCGCTACCCTGACGACGACTTGAGTATCATCGCCAGCAATGGTCAGCCCGTGCCACAGATCGGATTTAAAGAGGTGACCATCAAAATTGGTAGAGTCGAACTGGCCGCACAGGGACTGATCATTGTAGATATTGACAAACATGAGAGTCACCCAAAAATAACTCTAGGAACTAATGTAATTGAAAATTGTCTTGCAGAGGTGATTTTCCTTTTACAGCAGGTTGCCAAGAATGCCAGCTCCGGCGAGCAGCGGGTGCTCCAGAAAGAGATCCGGGCACTGATGCAATGGCAACAAGTGGAACTCTCCGGCGGTGAGATTGGTAGCGTAAGAATGTGTGACCCTTTTCCTATTGCCATGCCCCCAAAAAGTGAAATGATGATTTGGTGCCGGGCAGCTATTGGTCTGAGAGGTAGAGATTACCAGGCAATGGTAGAACCAGTTTACTCAGACAGTAGGCCCACCATTTTGACAGCACGGGGGGTGGTCAATGTACGCCATGGGAGGGTGCCCGTTCGCATAGTAAATATCGGGGAGAGGGAAGTGTACCTGCCCCGGTATGCCACGCTAGCCAAATTATATACCACTAATCAAAATTCTATACAATCTGTGGAACCCTTGCCTCCATCTCACCCGGAGGAAGGTAACGGCTCTAAGAAAGACATGGAGGACTGGTGTCAGCAACTACATCTGGGTACTGACTCCACTCCCTCACACCAGAAACAAGGAGTCTATCGGGTGGTTCAAGAGTATGAGAGAGTGTTTAGTAAACACCCGTTAGACTTCGGGCGAGTCAAGGGGGTAGAACACCGCATCCCCACGGGAGATCATCCTCCCATAAAAGAGAGGTATCGACCCGTACCCCCTGCACATTACCAACACGCCAAGGGGATGCTTAGAGACATGAAGGAGGCTGGGGTAATCCGGGATAGCTGTAGCCCCTGGGCAGCCCCACTAGTTTTAGTCAAAAAGAAAGACAACACCATGAGGATGTGTGTAGATTACCGGAAAATCAACCGTATCACACACAAGGATGCGTACCCCTTACCAAGGATAGAGGAGTCATTGGCTGCTTTAAGATCTGCTAACTTCTTCTCTACCTTGGATCTCACTAGCGGGTACTGGCAGGTTCCTGTAGCAGAGGCGGACCGGGAGAAGACCGCATTCACCACCCCGATGGGACTTAGCGAGTTCACCTGCATGCCGTTCGGACTCTGCAACGCCCCAGGAACCTTCCAACGATTAATGGAGTGCTGTCTGGGCCACAGAAACTTCGAGACGGTCCTGTTGTACCTGGACGATGTCATCGTATACTCCAAAACTTATGAGGACCACCTGAAACACCTGGCGGAGGTGTTCGAAGCTCTGGCGAGTTACGGCCTAAAGGTGAAACCCTCCAAGTGTCACCTCCTGAAACCAAAGGTGCAATACCTGGGACACGTGGTGAGCGCTGACGGAGTGGCTCCCGACCCCGATAAGATCACCGCAATTAAGGGATGGCCAAGCCCCTCCAGCGTAAAAGAAGTGCGGCAGTTCCTAGGGTTGGTAGGCTACTACCGAAGGTTTATTCCCGGTTTCACCAAAAAGGCAGCACCTATGCAGGACCTCCTGATAGGCCAGTCCCGGAAGGCCAAGAACCAGAAGCCGCCCTTCAAATGGGAAAAGCTAGAAGAAGAGTCCTTCCGCCAGCTGAAGATGGCCCTCACGGGGGATGAAATCTTGGCGTACCCGGACTATAGCCAGCCCTTCATCCTCTACACCGACGCCAGTAACATCGGGCTAGGAGCCGTACTGTCCCAGATTCAGCAGGGGAGAGAACGAGTAATCTCCTATGCCAGCCGAAAACTGCGACCCACCGAAAGGAACCCCGAAAATTACAGCTCATTTAAGCTAGAGTTCCTGGCCGTGGTATGGGCAGTCACCGAGCGCTTTAGGCATTACCTCGCTTCTTCCCGGTTCACCGTATACACGGATAACAACCCGCTGACACACCTGGACACGGCAAGACTCGGTGCCCTGGAGCAGAGGTGGATGGCCCGTCTGTCCAACTACGAGTTCACAATTAAATACCGGGCAGGGCGCTCCAATACCAACGCGGACGCCCTGTCCAGGATGCCCAACCTGCCGGACGGAGGAGAAGATCCGGAGGGACTGGAAGAAGTTGAACTCCCTGCGTTCCACCGTCATGGGACTATCCAGTATTCCCACCGGGTAAGGAGTAAGCAGGCTGCTACGTTGAACCCCTTACCTCACTACAACTGGGCGGAAACGCAAGACAGCGACCCTGCCGTCCGACTGGTGAAGGAGATGCTGACTCGCCCGGAGGCTAGCCTGGAATCAGACGCTCCAGAGGAAGCCAAACAACTATGGGCAGAGAAGAGTCGACTGTTCCTTTACAAGGGGAAGTTGTGCCGCAGAATGGTTAACTCCAGGACGCATGAACTACTCTGGCAAGTAGTGGTGCCACGAAGAGACGCAGCCATGGTGATGGAGGCATACCATGACGGAGCTGGACACTTCGGGTGGAAAAAGCTGGAGTTCCTGCTGCGCGAGCGGTTCCACTGGGTAGGCATGAGGGGAACCATCGAGAAGTGGTGCAGAGACTGTGGCCCGTGCAATCTGAGAAGGAAGGACCGGGCCAGCCAGAAGACTCCCCTGCAGTCCATCGTCACCCGGCAACCGTTGGAACTGGTAGCCTTGGATCATGTAAAACTGACCCCCAGCAGAAGTGGCTACGTCTACGCGTTAACCATCGTGGATCATTACTCCCGGTTTCTGGTTGTCGTCCCCGTCAAGGACTTAACGGCTCGAACAGCAGCTAGAGCCTTCCAGCAGCACTTTTGCCATCCACACGGGTACCCGGACCAAGTGCTGACGGACCAGGGACCTGCCTTTGAAGCGGAGGTCTTCCAGGAATTCTGCAATCTGTATGGCTGCCGGAAGATAAGGACGACACCCTACCATCCGCAAACTAATGGACTTTGTGAGAAAATGAACCAGGTGGTAATGGATCTTCTAAAAACGTTGCCCCTGGAAGAACGCAGTCTGTGGCCTGAGAAGTTGCCCGATCTGGTGGACCTATACAACCACATCCCGGTAGGTTCCACCAACTGTACCCCGGCTTACCTAATGAGGGCAAGACCTGGTAAGTTACCTGTTGACCTGGAAATGGGAGTCCTGACGCCCGAGGACACTTCACCAGAAACAGACTGGGACACAGAGAGGCAGCAGCAGTACCGGAAAGTACAGGAGAGCGTGGAGCGAAGTCTCTGTCAGGCTAGGGAAAGACAAGAGAAGACTTACAACCAGTATGCTCCCGCTGTTCCCCTGGTACCCGGAGAGCAGGTCTTGAAGAGGAAGAGACGGCTCCACAAGTTGGACGACCAGTGGGAGAAGGACCCGTACACCGTACTGCCCTCAAGCCACGAGAACCCGAAGGTCTGTACCATCAGTAAAGACGGAGGGGAAACCACAGCCATTGTATCCCGGGACCACCTGAAGAAGTGCCCCGAACAACTGAGGAACCCTGAGGAGGAACAGGAAGACCATCGACCCGTGGAAGAAAGGGAAGATATGGTTAGTACCGTGCTCGGGGACTTCCCTCGGTCTTGGACTCAAGTCAATGGTGCAGTTGTGGTACCCGTACTCACCTTCCTCCAACCATCATCCCAAGAACCTACGGAGCAACGGGTAGAGCTGGAAGAGCAGCCGGTCCAGGAGGCAGAAGACTCCACCCAAGCGGAACAGGAGAATCCACCCTCTGCTTATAGTGAGCCTGCCGTACCCCTAGTGAGACAAAGAGCCGGTAGACAGCTGCCCAGTTTACCCTTGACAGCTCCTACACCCTGTAGTTCAGGGCCAGACAGTCAGCTCCGTAGGTCCACTAGGGCCACTAGAGGCCAGTTACCCGCACGTTGGAGGATCTAAATGTTTAAGTTGTTTTACAATGTTTACCTGTTTATTGTTGCTTGTGTGTAATTTTGTGTTTCTAGTTGTTTTTAGGAGTCTTCGGTGGATTTACCGGGAATCCTTTGTATATAGTTGGAGCGTAACCCAGGATGGACTAGAGACTGTTAAGGACTCGGGGTAGGACAGACCCCTACCTGGTTACGTCTCCCTGTGTTGGTGAAATGGACACCTTTGCTTTTCTTCAAAGACTGCACCCGGTTGCGGACATCCGTGACCATCTTATTGTGTTTCCTTATTGTATTTTATTGTTCTTTGATATACCTTGTTATATTTTTCTAAAAAGTGTTTAGTCCCGGAGTACTAAATTTCACTAGGGGGGAGTGTGACACCCCAGGGGTCTGGTTGTCACAGTGATAGAGATATTACGTCTGAGAGCAGGTGGGAGGTCCTTTGGTCAGGGATCCTGTGCATGCCACACCTCCTGCCCAGCCTTGGGGGGGGAAGAACTTCCCCTGTATAAACCCGGGGCTGAGGCAGGGTTAGTGAGTCCAGGAAGAGTAGAGACAAGAGCAGCATAGGAAGCAGCAGAGTCACAAGGAGTTAGGGGCTGGCAGCTAAAGAGCTCGCCCTGACTAAGAAGATTCTTTACCGGACCCGGAGTCCGAGGCTGTGGGGACTAACTTCTACCCAGCAGCAGAATCCGTCAGGCAGGGGATTTCAGGTCCCCTGGCCCAGAAGCCCGAAGGCCCGGTCACACGCGTGGGACCAGCACCGCCATCGTGGAGCGGAAGCCATTAGAAGGCCCCGAGTCACCGGCCATACGGGTGAGCACCACACGGTACACTCAGGGACGTGGGCTACTTACATCAGCTTCTAGCAAGGTAGCCAGAAGAGTACAGTCAGCTTGGGAGGCCTACAACTACGCCTGGCCAGGGGAGATCCCATCTGCTCAAGGACTGACCAGGCCCCGTTCGCTAGCAAGTACTCCGGGAGGGTCTATCGTTGTTACCAGTAAAGACCCTGAACGCTACCATACCGTCTCTGAGTGGTTCCTGCTACCCCCATCATCCACGTCGGCTGCCCTGAGGCCATACCCCTCCCGTTGGGGGTTATACTATCACGCTGCACCATCCTTCCACCGGCCTCAGCGGTCTGCCCTGCAGCAGCAGCCCCCTGGCTGCATTCAACGGGTGGCGTAGTCATCAACCATTTTCTACCGCTAACAGACTGCCGTCCAGTTTGACTCCCTGGGCACGGACCGGGTCACCGCCACGAGACTACAACCCTAAACAGATCCGGCTCCGGGTAAGCTCCCGCGTGCGCAACGCAGCGCGACACAGGCCCAGGGGCGCGTCAGGAGCACCTTCAGTGGGAGTATAAGAAGGCAGAGAGAACCAGTCAGACAGAGGAGAAGGAGTGGGAGCAGGAGCTCTGAAGGAGCTCTGCTCAGAGAGGAGAGAGAAGAGGACCTAGATTGAGAGGCCCAGGAGGACTGGCAGGACGAGGACGGGAGCAGAGGGAAGACTCCTAGAGGAACAGAGGGGATCCCAGGGGCACGGGAAGTGCGGTTGCCACCCGTGCGCCCGAATCTACCAGATCGTGGAGGGATCAGGCCGCAGAGGGGACCGGCCCCTAAACTAGTGGATAACTACAAGGCCCAGCTAGAAACCAGAGGCTGCTGTACTTGCAAGGTGAAGCTGCCAACCACTACAATTACAACGCCGAAAAGGTGGCCACAGTGGGTCCAAGGGACTGCAGGTCGCCCAACAAGATCCGAGGCTACTGGCTTGGGACACTGATTGTGAGGCACAGGGCAGGAGGGTGAGAGCCAGCGCAGGAAGACGACCGAGGAAGGCACATAGAATGGGGTCCCGTTTAAGAACTCCTGAGTTACTTGAGAGATTGCTGAACCCCTTCCTTAGTGAACGCAGGACGACGTGGGAGGTTACTCTGGTACTGGTAACCTGGAGTTCAACAACTGTGAGTAAACCTTGAAGACTGCACCCCACTGTGTCCTAGAATTATCTGCGCCATCTCCTGCAATATACTGCACAGCAACATCTACCTCATTAGTCACCATCTACACTGCCCTGGAGCTAAGTTCTGCCTGTGGAGAGCTGAACCAACTCCGCTGCGTCACCATCAGCTCCAGAGGATCTGTACCACAGCGGCGGCCCCATATAGCCGCATACCACAGGTGGCGTCACGAACATTAACTATAAAAACTTTATTCCCCTTTTCTATAATCCCCTTTTTATTGACCGCCCTAGGTCATGGACCGGGTCACCACCACTGTGACATCCCCATCACCGACCGGCCCGGCTACCGAGTACCCCACGGCCCAGGGGGCGCGTCAGTACCATCTTGAGTATTAGCTGGGACTGTTCTGTGTATTTATTGTCCGTTTGGTGGTTCAATAAAGTATTGCCACACTATTTTACCCTCACCTTGTGTTGTCTGAGTAGTATTATGCTCACGGAAGACCCTGGGTCTTCACAACAAGTCTTCAGGAAGGGGTGGTGATTGGTCATGGAATGGAGGTAGCTTTAGGGGGTGCAGAGTTATAATTGCAGCCGGGCTCTGGTGCCTAAGGGGTGTGATAGCTCACTTGTCAGCTACTGAGGTAGACACAGGAATATTAGGGGTTAAAGTACGTAGCTGGTTTATTGCTTCATAAACCAGCGAAAACAAAATGGTAACACAAAAATGGCCCTTTCTGGCATAACTGGAAATAAACAGCACATAGAAAGTCCTTTCCACTTCAGCCTTGTGGGGAACAACAAACTCCAGCTCACACAGTGGAGTTCCAGATTGGAGATGTCCTTGCCTCCAAACACAGACAGCAAAAAACTCAGTGGCAGGAAATTTTAACCTGCCGAACCACACCCTTGAGGTGGAGACATGATGAGTAGCTGTCCCGCCCATCTCTCTTACAACTACTCACAAAAAAACAACAACTCTGTCATGGCCAATTAACACCTCAACACATAACATGCTGGGGAGAAATTTCTGGGTTTAACATCACGAAAGATAGCAACCTTCATGATACATATCTCCCCTCACATACATTGCCAGTGACCCTGTCACATATCCCCCCAGGGGTTTTGGCACCTTCAGGCATTAAACAGGGAATTCTGGAAAGAGCATCAGCGTCACCGTGTAACTTCCCTGTGCTCTACTTGGAAACTAAAGTCTTGGAGGCCTAAGAACCCCCTAGTCATCAGGGCATTCTTACTCTTCTTTTCCCTTAACCATCTGAGAGGTGCATGGCCCGACGCTAGTTTAAACCTACAGCGCAGTTGATAATCCTTCAGCGTATCTGTGAAGACCCAGGGTCTTCCTTGGGGGTAACGCTACTCAGACAGCACAGGGAAAGGGTAAAACAGCGTGGCAATACTTTATTGAACCACAAAGTGGACAATAAACACACAGAACAGTCCCAGCAAATACCAAAGATGGTACAACATTACAGTCTCACCCTTCCTTCTCCGCCTGCCTGGGATAGAACAGCTGTGGCTTTGGAGACTTCCAGAACCAACTACCTCAACCAGTGGCCCCCCACTTCTGGCGGGCCCCCACAGAGAGCAGGTAGTGGCAAGCTTAGGAAGCTAGCAGTCCATCGAGGTGCAAGGCCAGGAGACCCGCGAGTCCCACCCTGACCTCTCCGAGAGTTTCCATGAGGCCAGGCGACCGGTGGGTCCTTCCTGGGAACCCCAAAACAACATATCCATGGAGCCAGGTGACTTCTTCTTCCTCTCCTGGACTCCCCAAAATGTATCTGTGGCGCCCCTGAGGGTTCGGTCGCCACAGAGGTGTTGCATCTCAGCCAGAGATGTGGCATCTCACTCTCAGATAAGGAAGGAGTACGGCCCGGGACCCTAACACCTGCATCCAACACACCACTCCAGGCAAACAGGGGAGGGCAAGATGTCTCTGGGTCCTTGCTGAGCCCTTCCCTTGGCTGGAGTGGGGGGAACCTAGAGAGGGGGAACCACGTAGTGGGTGTGGGTGGAGGAAGTAGCTTAGGGGAGCACATGAGAGGGAGGTATAAATTGTGAAGCCATCTTAAAAAGACAGTTCAGTCAGAGGAGGAGAAGTGAAGGAGCAGAGGCTCTGCAGGAGCTCTGCTCAGGCAGAGGGCCTGGTGAAAGGCCCAGGACTGAAAGGAGAGGAGAGAGAGAGGAGCAGAAAGGCTCCAGGAATCAGGAAAGGACCCCAGGGTACGGGCCGTGCAGAAGGCCACCCGTACGCCCGCCTCTGCCAGGCGGTGGAGCGGTCAGGCCATCTAAGGGGAACCGGTCCCTCAACTAGCGGAGGACTTTATGCCCAACTAGAAACCAGAGGCTGCAGTACTTTATGTCCTGTAGCCACAAGTCCACGCCAGTCTCACCGAGAAGGTAGCCATATAGGACCCAGGGGACGGAACAGACGTCGCCCGCCAAGGCCCGGGGGTACCGCATTGGAGATACTAGTTGTGGGGTGCAGGAAGAAGGCCAGAGAGAGAGGACACACAGAAGGGGGTTCTGCTAAGTACTCCGGAGTTACCTGGGGGTAGACCGAACCCCTCCCTGAGTAAACACAGGACGACGAGGGCAGTTACATGGATCCCTGTAATCTGGACTGCAACAACTGTGAGTAAAGACCTTGGGACTGCACTTCCTTGTCTCTGTGTTTCCTCCTGCGCCATCAACCCCTGAACTACAACGCCCAGCACAACCTACAACATCTACACTGCCCTGGAGCTAGCTCTTCCTGTGGAGAGCCACACCATCCCTGCTGCAGTAACATCAGCTTCAGAGGACTGCTCCGCAGCGGCGGCTCCCTTTAGCCGCATTCCACAGGTGACGTCACGAACTCTATAAAAACACTATAAATCCCCTATCCATAACCCCTTTTTTTATTGACCGCCCTGGGTCACGGACCGGGTCACCGCCACTGTGACATCCCCCAGCATCTACCGGCCCGGTACTGAGTACCCCACGGCCCTGGGGGCGCGTCATATCCATGGTCTCTCTGATGTTTAATTGAGCAAACCTCTTTAGGTGCCATGCAATCCATCTACTGTCCTGGAGGATGTCTCTCATTCTCCTTCCAAAGTCTGTCTCAATCTCTGTCCCAAGACTCCCTCTCTCTCAGAAACACATGTCCCTTCTGATTCTCTGGGCTCAGTCCCCTGAATGACAGAACTGCTCTCACCCTCCTCCCCCACAGTTTAGTGTGTATATCACATGTCAGAGGTAAAGGTGCAGGGCCCACCTATCATTGTTTGAGATAATTTATTTACATAGTTGGTGTCACAGGGGCTCTTGTAAATACACATCATTATTTCAGAATCAAAGAGCAGATAACATTCAGGGTTATACAAATTGTTACACGCACGCCGCTAGGTTCAGATAGGGTGAGACGGGTTTCATGAATTCTTTGGAATCCTGGGGGAACCGTTACTCAGGACGACCATAATCGGCAGGTTCTCTCAGGCACACGATAGATTCAATTTCTGACCAGACACATCTGACAAGAGTCTTTTTCAACAGCTTAACAGTGGAATTAAATCTGAAGCACGGCCAGTGCAATTCAGGGATATTAGGGATATTACAGCAACAATCTTCATTACAGTACAGTCTGAGTTTCTTGAGCAACCAGTTCCAGTAACAATACAGAGTTTCTTCTCAAGGCACAGTATTACAGTCTCTTCAGTAGCATAATTCAGCATATATTAGGTCTCTTAGCAGCACACTTCTATGCATACACAACCACAGGCTTTTCCTTCACAAGGACACAATAGTGCACAGCATTCTTTATCCTGCATGGAGATGGGGGGGGGGGTTTGATGAGGGAGATGATCCCTGTTACACAATTCCTTATCTTCCTGCCTGATAAACTCCCTGAACTAACAGTGCGGAGTATTATCTGACCTGTGTTTAGTTTCTCTCCTTATCTGAATCCTGTTCAGTTGCCTTCTGTCAGATACAGATAACACACCACCTTTCTCTGGTTTCAGCCAGACTATAATAACAAGTTCCCCACAATCCCCCTGGGGCTCTGCTAACCACTCCCTGTCTCCTGTGACTGTGTTAACCTCTCTAGTTGCTGGATGCTTCTGAAGCACAACACTTCCTGTCTCCTGTGATTGTGTTATTTGTAATAGTTGTTGGATGCTTTTGAAGCAAGAGCACTACTTCTGCATATCACAAAATAGTAGCCTGTGTTAATCAACTAAAGAAGAACAGAGATTAAAGAGTCAACATAAAAATAAAGGAATGGTGCTCTTGCCATCAGAAAGTATGTCTGGCATAATTAAGATTTTACTCTATATCGTTACATTGCTCCCCCAATCTTAATTAGCCAGACGTGATCAGATCCCAATCATCCTTCTCCACTTATGGGAGACATTCCATCAGCATGTCTTTAAGCACGCACATGAATGTAATATGTTTCACCTTCATGGGAACAAAACTTTGCATCATCCAGTTTGCTCAGAGCATATTCCATGTCCTTGCAAATAAACTCCAAACGTAATTGAATAAAACAGACTGGTATCCATTGCATCCACACATGCCTTCCTCTGCATCTTGTAGTTCCTGAATTAAATCCGATGAGTGTCGGTGGCCTGGTATTCAATCCGTTGAAGCTGGCACAGCTCCTGTAGTTGCCGCATCTTGTTTCTGCTGGGTATCCTCTCCGGTCCTTCTTCCAAGGCCGGGCTGGTGGGGTTGGACATGGTAGCATCCGTAACCCGCTGTGTATGTCTCAGTCATGGACTGCTGGGTCTCTCTACATACCTCCCTGGTTGTGGAGCCCTTTGGACGGTGTCTGCGAACACCAGTACCCTGCAGCTCCCCCAGCTCTGCTGGGCTGAGTAGTATCCCACCGCTGCCACCAAAATGTGAAGACCCGGGGTCTTCCGTGGGGGTAACGCTACTCAGACAACACAGGGAAAGGGTAAAACAGCGTGGCAATACTTTATTGAACCACAAAGCGAGCAATAAACACACAGAACAGTCCCAGCAAAATACCCAAGATGGTACAACATCACACAGTCTCACCCTTCCGCTGGTCTGCCTGGGATAGAACAGCTGCGACTTGAGACTTCCAGGGCCGACTACCTCAACCAACCAGTGGCCCCCCGCTTCTGGCGGGCCCGTACAGAGAGGAGGCAGTGGCAAGCTTAGGAAACTAGCAGTCCATAAAGGTACAAGACCAGGAGACCCGATGGCCCAAATCTGGCCTCTCCAACAGTTTCCATGGGGCCAGGCGACTGGTGGGTCCCTCCTGGCAACTCCAAATGTCTCCATGGGTTCTAGGCGACCTGTGGGTCCCTCCTAGCAACCCCAAAACAACATATCCATGGGGCCAGGTGACTTCTTCGTCGTCTCCTGGACTCCCCAAACTGTATCCATGGTCTCTCTGATGGTTGATGGAGCAGATCCGAATCTATCCAGTCAGGGCCGGTACCCTTAGGCTAGAATCTTATAGAATTCAAATCTGTGTCTCTTTAGGTGCCATTCAATCCATCTACTGTCCTGGAGGATGTCTCTCATTCTCCTTCCAAAGTCTGTCTCAATCTCTGTCCCAAGACTCCCTCTGTCTCAGAAACATTTGTCCCTTCTGCTTCTCTGGGCTCAGACCCCTGGATGGCAGAACTGCTCTCACCCTCCTCCTCCAAAGCTTAGTGTGTATATCACATGTCAGAGGTAAAGGTGCAGGGCTCACCTATCATTGTTGGAGATAATCTATTTACATAGTTGGTATCACAGGGGCTCTTGTAAATACACATCATTGTTTCAGAATCAAAGAGTAGATAACATTTAGGGTTATACAAATAGTGTGTGTTAATCAACTAAAGAACAGAGATTAAAGAGTCAACATAAAAATAAAGGAATGCTGCTCTTGCCATCAGAAAGTATGTCTGGCAAAATTAAGATTTTACTCTGTATCCCCACAGTATCCATTTGATGGCCAAGCAATCTTTCTCGACAATGGCATAATTTTTCTCGCAGGAAGAGAGCTTCTGACTCAGATACATGATGGGATGTTCTTCACCATTTATCTCTTGACACAGCATGGCTCCCAACCAGAATTCTGACACATCCGTCTGGACCATGAATTCTTTACTAAAGTCCGGTGTGACCAGGACCGGCTGTTTACATAGTGCCAGCTTCAGCTCTTAGAATGCCATCTCTGTTTCAACAGTCCATTTGGCCACCGTCGATTTGGTACCTTTAAGGAGATCTGTCAGAGGTGTGGCATTCATTGCGAAATTTGGGATAAAGCACCTATAATATCCCACAATTCCAAGAAACGCTCTCATCTGCTTCTTGAAAAGCGGTTGCGACCACTTCTGGATTGCCTCGACTTTGTTTACTTGCGGCTTGATTTCGCCTCTCCCGACGATATAGCCTAAGTACTTGGCCTCTTCCTTGCCCATGGCGTATTTTTTTTCGCCTCTACCTTTGGAAGATGACTACCCCAGTTTAGGCTGAAGACCACAATGTCATCAAGGTAGGCTGCGGCATACTTCTTATGTGGAGCTAGAATCCGATCTACGGCCCTCTGGAAGGTGGCTGGGGAACCCAGCAGTCCGAAAGGCATTCTGGTATATTGAAAACACCCATCAGGTGTCGAGAAGGCCATCTTCTACTTGACACTCTGGACATAGAATCTGCCAGTGTCACGCACAGTGTAGGAAATACAAAGTGCAACACAAAGGAATGAGGGGAAGGGAGCCCAGCCACTAGGGAAAGGGGTAGTGGAGACCTCCTAGGCTGATCTAATATCACGCCGTCTCCCCTACCATCCCTATATTGGTTCCTCACCAATCGCCGAACAGGAATACCTAAGCCCTATAAATCCTTATAGCTAGGCCCTGGATAGGTTAGCACTGGTCAGTCCCCACTATAAACTAAAGACAACAAGGGAGACAAACACAGGGGGAAGAAACTTAGCTTGATCAGACTTCAGAGAGATTACACCAAACGTCCTCCAAGCACCAGAGAGGAAGTAAACAGACTGCAATAGCTCCAAGCCTTCACAAGGGAACATGTGAATATCACAGCCCCTCCCTGCAGCAAACTGAAAGTATTTAAACACCCAGGCCAGGGTGTCCATCAGAGCAGGAGGGAGGTAGCCGCTAGGACCTAAAGTAAGCCAGATTTAAGAAGGTGTCTGTAATGCAATATGAAGTGATCTTCTGCAACCAGCTGCAGAACGACTGTCTGCTACATCTGACACACCCATGACAGCCAGTAGCCCTTCGTCAGGTCTAGGGTGGTAATGTACCTCGCAGGTCCAAGTCTCTAAATGAGTTCATTGACGCGGAGCATCTGGTATGCGTCAAATTGGACACTTCATTCAGCCTGCGGTAGTCATTACAAAACTGCCACTCACTGTCGGTCTTCGGCATGAGGACGATGGGACTCGACCATCTGCTTCTTGACTCCTCTATCACTCCAAGGTCTAGCATTCTCTTCACCTTGAGGCATGCTTCAGGAATTTTATATGGCTTAAGGTTCACCCTTATATGCAGCTCTGTCAGCACATCATGCTCCACCACCTGCGTACGCCCCGGCAACTTCGAGAATAGGTCATGGTTCTGCTGCAGCAGTTCTCAACGCTTTTGCTTCTGGGCTAGCGATTGAGGAGACTCTCATGATATCGTCCACTTTGGCCTCAGGACTGACTTCCAGGCAAAGAGCTTCCAGCATTTCCCAATCTCGTCATAGCTTGAGCAAGTTTAAATGGTATACTTGGTGAGGCTTCCTTCATCCGGGCTGGTGGACCTTGCCACTTAGCCATGAACTTGCTCTCGACCGTGGGGATAAGCACCAGTACGCAGTCCCCAGGTTGGAACTGCCTCAGTCTCGCTGATCGGTTATAAACCCTTGCCTATCGTGAAGGTGCATCTCCTCCAAGCACAAGAGGCACAGGCATCACTTTCACCATTCTCTCCTGCATCTGGGCAATGTGCTCTGTGATGCTCCGGTGGGGCGTGACCTTGGCTTCCCAGGTTTCCTTGGTGATATCTAGGAGCCTTCGCGGATGTCGACCATACAGGAGCTCGAACAGAGAAAAGCCAGTGGAGGCTTGAGGAACTTCCCTGACAGAGGAGAATAGGAATGGAAGCAGATAGTCCCAGTCTCGACAATCCCTCTCAATGACCTCCTTGAGCATGGACTTTAAGGTCTTGTTGAAGCACTCCACTAGGCCGTCGGTCTGTAGATGGTAGCTGGATACTCGCAGCTGGGCAATCTGGAGGACGTTACACAGCTCCTTCATCACCTTGCTCATGAAGGGTGTCCCTTGGTCCGTCAAAATGGCAGGTCTGTTCTAGAAAAAATATGTACAAGCTCTTGGGCTATACTCTTGGCAGATGAGTTCCTTAAAGGTACAGCCTCGGGATAACGTGTCGCTTAGTTCATGACCACCAGGATGTATTGATGTCCCCGTGCATACTTAACTAGGGGACTTACTAGGTCCATGGCAATTCTCTCAAATGGGTCCTCTATAACAGGTAACGGTACTAGTGGACTTCTGAAGTGAGAAGAGGGAGTGGTTATCTTTCAGGTTGGGCAGGACCTAGAATAATTTAGGATCTCCCGGTAACATCCTGGCCAATAGAACCTCCACATTATCCTCTCCTGAGTTTTTTCTACACCCAGATGTCCCCCCAAAACATGCAAATGGGCCATGTCCTGGAACCAACAGCTGCTCCACCATTTCATCTCCCCTCAGTTTGGTTACCCAATACAATAACTCCCCATTAACTGTAAAGTGTGGGAATCTGGTGTCTGCTCCCGACTCTTGAACAACCGCATTACAGATGGTAAGACTCTCAAACGCACCCTTTAAAGGTAAAGTCCCTAATTTGGGCAGTCCCAAAGCTCTTTCCGGACACTTTTAACTCAGGGAGGTTGGTCTCATCGGTCACAATCTTGTCCTCCTCCCCAGCAAGGACCACAAGGAAAACACATTCATCTTTGTTTTCGATTGAGTTTCTTCCTGAGGGATCTGGCTTATGTCTGAGACCCTCAATACAGATCCCTTTTACCATAAGTCCCAAAATAAGGAAAAATCATGTTTCAATATCACAGAATGTATGAAGTTCTTGACTACCCCGAGCTCATGGGACTTGGTACCACAGTCTGTTCCCATGGTTACTCTGGTTACAGGATAGTCCTTGGTGTCTCAGTGTATACAGAGAACTCCCTTGAATTTGTCAGGGATCAACTAGTGAAGAAGTGTAGCACTGATCAAGGTCACCAGACTTCCCGAGTCCAAAAGACCAAGTACAATTACCCCATTAATTGACACGGCACACACTTGCGGCCTTTTGTTGGGTTGACAGTCCCCACTACAGGACGGATAGGTGTAATAGGAACAATGCCTGCCTACGTGGCAGTCCATCGGTTCAGGGGACATATGACACTGGGTGGGTACATGTCCATGATTGTGACATCGCCAAAAGACCACATCCTTAACAACAGCCTTTGGCAGTCCCTCAGCAGAATTTGGACACCCACCGTTTGTGGCTCTAGACCCCCTCCGTGGTAAGCTTGCCCTCCTTTGGGTATTCCAGTATGGGGAAGTAATAGTGTCCTGTTTCCCTGGGGATTTCGCGACAACCTGGTACCTCTCTACAAGGTCAACCAGATCGTCCAAATTCCGAGGGTCACCCTGGGCAACCCAGGTCAGCACTGGCCTGGGAAGGAAGTGGATGAATCTGTCCATTACCACACACTGTACCATCTGGGCAGGAGTGGAAGACTCTGACTTCATCCACTTCTGGACTAGATGTAGCAAGTCAAGTATCTGTGAGCGAGGGGGTTTGTTGCCGGCATATGCCCAGTAGTGGACTTGTTGGGCTTTAACTGACATAGTTACTCCTAGGTGTGCCAAGATTTCGGTCTTTAGCTTGATGGATTCCTTGGCATCCTTCAGTGCTAAGTCATAATATGCCATTTGGGGTTCCCCTGTCAAATATGGCACCAGCACCTCCACTCACAGCTCTGCTGGAAGTCTCTACCGATCAGCCACCCTCTCGAAAACTGTGAGAAAGGCCTCCCCATCATCCTCCAGGGGTCATCTTCTGCATGGCGCGTCTTACCACCTTCCGGACATGTGAGCCATCAGCCGGAACTGGAGGCGGGGCGGTTGGCCTGCCCTAGATAGTGTTCACCAGAAGCTGCATATGTTGCCGCTGATCCTGCTGGTACTGTTGTAGCTACTGTAGGAGTAGCTTGTTTGTCTGCCGGACGTCTCTCACTGGATGGCAACCTTCACAAAGGACATATACCAATCTCTGTAGCAACTACACGTGTTCCTGGAACGCTGCCCGCATTCAAAGCTTCAACTGTGGTAGTGCGGATCACTTGTCTGCTACTGAGGTAGACACAGGAACACTTGGGGCTATAGTCTGTGGCTGATTTATTGCTTCATAAACCAGTGAAAACAAAATAGTAACACAAAAACAGCCCTTTCTGGCATAACTGGAAATAAACAGCACATAGAAAAGTCCTTTCCACTGCGTCTCCAGCCTTGTGGGGAACAACAAACTCCAGCTCACACACTGAAGCTCCAGATTGGAGACTGCATTGCCTCCAAACTAGGGCCGCCATCAGGGCATTACTACCCTTACTGCTGTATGGGGCTCCGTGAGCAGCAGTACAGAGGGGCGCTCGGGCCCAGTCGGGGCCCCCCCTCTTGTGCTTCTGTTCACGGAGCCCATGCTGTAACAAAGTGCCGAGCACCGCCAAAGGCGGCGCACACCTCGGCGCTGAGTTCACTACTGGAGCTCTGCAGCTCCCTCATACTTCTCCTGTTACTCAGGGCGACCATAGGCTGCAGCTTCTCTCAGGCACACGATAGATTCAATTGCTGACCAGACACATCTGACAAGAGTCTTTTTCAACAGTTTAACAGTGAAATTTAATCTGAAGCACGGCCAGTACAGTGAGTTTCTTGAGCAACTGGCTCCAGTGAGAGTACAGCAGTATTACACTCTCTTCAGTAGCATAACATATGTATTACCTGTACACTTACATTATCCACTGTATACCGTGTACAATGGCATTTATGGTAACATTAGTATAGTGTTTTTTTATTAATGATCAGTATTGTAGTATTCGGTCACTATGTGGTGGCAATATGTGGTCCAGTCATGGTGTGGCAGTATTTGTCCCTTGTATGTGGTATTATTCGTTGACAATGTGATGGTAATATGTGGTCCAGTCATGGTGTGGCGGTATTTGTCCCTTGTATGTGGTATTATTCATTGACAATGCAGTGGCAATATGTGGTCTGGTCATGGTGTGGTGGTATTTGAGCCTTGTATGTGGTATTATTGGTCATTTTAAAAATGTATATATGACACATTCCCTTAAAGAAAAATAAATAAAATACACCTAAAAAGAGTATTGGGTATTGTAAGAAATGTTTAATAGGTTAGAGTAGAGTAGGGCCCGACCAGAAGAGTCTACCGTATTGTGGTGGCGGCTTTAAAAATCTTTTGGCCAAAACATAAGCTGCGGTCTATGTATGTGATCTGGTGTTCACTGGGAACTGTTAATGTGTGATTGATGAGGATATGGTGCAGAAGTAGAGTTTTTCCAAGAGTGGGCGGTGGGACTGTAGAAGGTTCGAGGGGTGGAGGCGGAGTTGGGGTGGAGTCTGGGCGGAGTCTCAAGGGAGCCCGGAAATTCTGCCAGTATGGGGCCCTGAAATTCCTGGTGGGAGCCCTGCTCCAAACACACAGACAGCAAAAAACTCAGTAGCAATAAATTTAACCTGCTGAACCACACCCTTGGGGTGGAGATATGGTGAGTGGCCGTCCCGACCATCTATTACAGCCGCTCACAAAAAAAACCCCAACCCTGTCATGGCCGATTAACCTCTCAGCACATAACATGCTGGAGAGAAACGTCTGGGTTTCACATCACGGAAGATAGCGATCTTCGTGATACATATCTCCCCTCACTTACATTGCCAGTGACTCTGTCACAAGGGGTCCAGAAGCCTCTCTGCCAAATAAGATAACAAATAGTACATGTTTGAAAGGGGCAGAAACATATTTTAGGAGTTTTAAAGGTTTGGGTTTCCGCAAGATACGGAAATAATCAGCCCAGTTCTCAAAAACTTTTTCCATTTTCTTCCAAGACAAAGTAAAGGAATCACCTAGGCTCCTAGATATCACTTAATTCTTTTCATCTTTACCAAGTAATCATAAAGTGGCCGGTGTGATTATAAGCCGCCGGTGCTAATAATTCATCTGCTCCAGCCCTATAATAATGACAATGTATATCTCTCCCCGTTACCGTGCGAGGGGCACAGCGTGCGTCCGCTCGCGCTCTCTCATTATTGTTGACAAAGCATGAATTTATATATTCACGAGCCGCATGAGGCAAATTATCAGCAGAGGGGTCCCGGATTTCCTCAATTAGTTCTCTCATATATTCTACAGCCATTGAGATGTCAGGCGGAGGGAAAGAAACACTACACACAAATGACTGATAAGTGAGAACACGTAAGAAGAAAAAACAATCAGCGGGCGAGAGGCGTAGTCGTTTATCATGGGAACTTTTTCAAAAGTTTTTGGAGATGCAAAAAAAAAATGGCATGATAGTAAACAGGAGGGAGCGCTATATCCCAAAAATGTTCTGCTATGGATCAACTATAGAGACAGACAGGATTATTGGGTATGAACTGAAAAGAGGTGGGAAATAAGGGAGTTACTTTTCTTCGGTTTTTAGCCTCAAAGGGGCTATCCACAAGTTAGGTGATAAATGTATGATTACTGGGGGTCCAACTGATGGCACCTGCACTGATCACAAGAATGGAGGTCCCCTGTAAGAGAGGAGTGACAGTGAGCATGTGCGACCACCATTCTATTCTCTGCCTGCTCACTACCACTCTGTTCACAAGAGGACTTTAAGCCTACCGTTCTTGAAGACAGGAGGGAGGCCAGTGGTTGGACCCATGGCGGCCCCACTAAGTTGGTCTATACTTTACTCTATGGAAACCTCTAAGTTGTGGATTTTTCTCCACCTGGGAGTAGATCCTTAAATTAAGGACTCGGAAGTCAAAGGGATCAGAACATCTGGACCAGGACTGACATCAAAAATCGGATGCGGCTCAAAGCCAGAATTAGGCTACAAGGTCAGAGATAGCTGTTTGCTGCTGGTACAATGTTGCATAGAGCAAGTGAATGGGGTCGTACCATGACTTGCAAAATACCACGAAATTTGCAGAAAGTCAGAACCAGTTGGACTTTTTGCCAACTTGTTTGCTGTGGTTGCACTGCGACCACTGTCTCCCTCTTGTGGAGGAAAGCTAATTTGCATACCCTTTTCCCATGGAACATTTCGATGCACCAACGTCTCCCATTAACGAGAGTAATACCGTTGATACAGACTGTACATAACACAGGGTTCCCTTAGGATGCTGGATTTTTGCTCCATGACCCTTAGGCTCAGTCTGTTTTCTTATATTTGGAAGCAAAGTATTTCTTAAAGATAGGAGTCCGGCCCCTCAAAACACCAAAGTCAGAGCCTGGGGGCCCTTGTGGCTTCTAGGGCCCCCGAGCAGCTGCGTGCTTGTATGAGTTGCATGCGCTTGTTTTCCCGTCAGACACACGGCTCCTCTTCCCATATCGCACATCTGTCTGGTTCCCCATCACCCCTCCTAACGAGACCTCTCATCACCCTGTTATGACAACTTCTGTCATCATCACCGATAAACTTGACAAAAGGTTAAACATGGCGTCCACGTGTTTGCGGATAATTGAGCTCATTTGCATACAGCCTTACGACTCCTCATTAATGCGACGACGTGCAGCCCCCTCCCCCTTATTGTTTAATTACCTTTTTTTTTTTTTTTTTTCATTTAAAGCCAAACTAATTACGTGTTTTTATTTAATCCGAGAAGAAGAATAATTACCAGACTTTACACCATAATTAAGACGCAAAAATGGAGGTTTGTCTGGTTTGATCCCATCCGCGATAAGAAGGAACGTAAAAAAAAACAATAATTACACCATCCTACCAGATCGAGCAAAGAAATCTCATCTAAGAACCTGGAACCTACAATAAAGTGTCCAATGATCAAAAGTGTCGTCATGGGAGCTACAAAGAACATCCAACATTAAACGCAAGTTTACAAGGAGAATAAATCTACAAACAAAGCTAAGTCACTTTACAATACTTATCCTGTATTATATTCCAGAGCTGCACTCACTATTCTGCTGGTGCAGTCACTGTGTACATACATTACATTACTGATCCTGTACTGATCCTGAGTTACCTCCTGTATTATACCCCAGAGCTGCACTCACTATTCTGCTGGTGCAGTCACTGTGTACATACATTACATTACTGATCCTGAGTTACCTCCTGTATTATACTCCAGAGCTGCACTCACTATTCTGCTGGTGCAGTCACTGTGTACATACATTACATTACTGATCCTGAGTTACCTCCTGTATTATACTCCAGAGCTACACTCACTATTCTGCTGGTGCAGTCACTGTGTACATACATTACATTACTGATCCTGAGTTACCTCCTGTATTATACTCCAGAGCTGCACTCACTATTCTGCTGGTGCAGTCACTGTGTACATACATTACATTACTGATCCTGAGTTACCTCCTGTATTATACTCCAGAGCTGCACTCACTATTCTGCTGGTACAGTCACTGTGTACATACATTACATTACTGATCCTGAGTTACCTCCTGTATTATACTCCAGAGCTACACTCACTATTCTGCTGGTGCAGTCACTGTGTATATACATTACATTACTGATCCTAAGTTACATCCTGTATTATCCTCCAGAGCTGCTCTCACTATTCTGCTGGTGCAGTCACTGTGTACATACATTACATTACTGATCCTGAGTTACATACTGTATTATACTCCAGAGCTGCACTCACTATTCTGCTGGTGCAGTCACTGTATACATACATTACATTACTGATCTTGAGTTACATCCTGCATTATATTCCAGAGCTGAACTCACTATTCTGCTGGTGCAGTCACTGTGTACATACATTACATTACTGATCCTGAGTTACATCCTGTATTATACTCCAGAGCTGCACTCACTATTCTGCTGGTGCAGTCACTGTGTACACACATTACATTACTGATCCTGAATTACATCCTGTATTATACTCCAGAGCTGCACTCACTATTCTGCTGGTGCAGTCACTGTGTACATACATTACATTACTGATCCTGTACTGATCCTGAGTTACATCCTGTATTATCCTCCAGAGCTGCTCTCACTATTCTGCTGGTGCAGTCACTGTGTACATACATTACATTACTGATCCTGAGTTACATACTGTATTATACTCCAGAGCTGCACTCACTATTCTGCTGGTGCAGTCACTGTGTACATACATTACATTACTGATCCTGAGTTACATTCTGCATTATATTCCAGAGCTGCTCTCACTATTCTGCTGGTGCAGTCACTGTGTACATACATTACATTACTGATCCTGAGTTACATCCTGTATTATACTCCAGAGCTGCACTCACTATTCTGCTGGTGCAGTCACTGTGTACATACATTACATTACTGATCCTGAGTTACATCCTGTATTATACTCCAGAGCTGCACTCACTATTCTGCTGGTACAGTCACTGTGTACATACATTACATTACTGATCCTGAGTTACCTCCTGTATTATACTCCAGAGCTGCACTCACTATTCTGCTGGTGCAATCACTGTGTATATACATTACATTACTGATCCTGAGTTACATCCTGTATTATCCTCCAGAGCTGCTCTCACTATTCTGCTGGTGCAGTCACTGTGTACATACATTACATTACTGATCCTGAGTTACATACTGTATTATACTCCAGAGCTGCACTCACTATTCTGCTGGTGCAGTCACTGTATACATACATTACATTACTGATCCTGAGTTACATCCTGTATTATACTCCAGAGCTGCACTCACTATTCTGCTGGTGCAGTCACTGTGTACACACATTACATTACTGATCCTGAATTGCATCCTGTATTATACTCCAGAGCTGCACTCACTATTCTGCTGGTGCAGTCACTGTGTACATACATTACATTACTGATCCTGTACTGATCCTGAGTTACATCCTGTATTATCCTCCAGAGCTGCTCTCATTATTCTGCTGGTGCAGTCACTGTGTACATACATTACATTACTGATCCTGAGTTACATTCTGCATTATATTCCAGAGCTGCACTCACTATTCTGCTGGTGCAGTCACTGTGTACATACATTACATTACTGATCCTGAGTTACATACTGTATTATACTCCAGAGCTGCACTCACTATTCTGCTGGTGCAGTCACTGTGTACATACATTACATTACTGATCCTGAGTTACATTCTGCATTATATTCCAGAGCTGCACTCACTATTCTGCTGGTGCAGTCACTGTGTACATACATTACATTACTGATCCTGAGTTACATTCTGCATTAGATTCCAGAGCTGCACTCACTATTCTGCTGGTGCAGTCACTGTGTACATACATTACATTACTGATCCTGTACTGATCCTGAGTTACATCCTGTATTATACTCCAGAGCTGCACTCACTATTCTGCTGGTGCAGTCACTGTGTACATACATTACATTACTGATCCTGAGTTACATCCTGTATTATACTCCAGAGCTGCACTCACTATTCTGCTGGTGCAGTCACTGTGTATATACATTACTGATCCTGATTTACATCCTGTATTATATTCCAGAGCTGCACTCACTATTCTGCTGGTGCAGTCACTGTGTACATACATTACATTACTGATCCTGAGTTACATCCTGTATTATACTCCAGAGCTGCACTCACTATTCTGCTGGTGCAGTCACTGTGTACACACATTACATTACTGATCCTGAGTTACCTCCTGTATTATACTCCAGAGCTGCACTCACTATTCTGCTGGTGCAGTCACTGTGTACATACATTACATTACTGATCCTGAATTATATCCTGTATTATACTCCAGAGCTGCACTCACTATTTTGCTGGTGCAGTCACTGTGTACATACATTACATTACTGTTCCTGAGTTACCTCCTGTATTAAACTCCAGAGCTGCACTCACTATTCTGCTGGAGCAGTCACTGTGTACATACATTACATTACTGATCCTGTACTGATCCTGAGTTACATCCTGTATTATACTCCAGAGCTGCACTCACTATTCTGCTGGTGGAGTCACTGTGTACATACAATACATTACTGATCCTGAGTTACATCCTGCATTATACTCCAGAGCTGCACTCACTATTCTGCTGGTGGAGTCACTGTGTACATACATTACATTACTGATCCTGAGTTACATCCTGCATTATACTCCAGAGCTGCACTCACTATTCTGCTGGTGCAGTCACTGTGTACATACATTACATTACTGATCCTGAGTTACATTCTGTATTATACTCCAGAGCTGCACTCACTATTCTGCTGGTGCAGTCACTGTGTACATACATTACATTACTGATCCTGAGTTACATCCTGTATTATACTCCAGAGCTGCTCTCACTATTCTGCTGGTGCAGTCACTGTGTACATACATTACATTACTGATCCTGAGTTACATCCTGCATTATACTCCAGAGCTGCACTCACTATTCTGCTGGTGCAGTCACTGTGTACATACATTACATTACTGATCCTGAGTTACATCCTGTATTATACTCCAGAGCTGCACTCACTATTCTGCTGGTGCAATCACTGTGTACATACATTACATTACTGATCCTGAGTTACATCCTGCATTATACTCCAGAGCTGCACTCACTATTCTGCTGGTGCAGTCACTGTGTACATACATTACATTACTGATCCTGAGTTACCTCCTGTACTATACCCCAGAGCTGCACTCATTATTCTGCTGGTGCAGTCACTGTGTACATACATTACATTACTGATCCTGAGTTACATACTGTATTATACTCCAGAGCTGCACTCACTATTCTGCTGGTGCAGTCACTGTATACATACATTACATTACTGATCTTGAGTTACATCCTGCATTATATTCCAGAGCTGAACTCACTATTCTGCTGGTGCAGTCACTGTGTACATACATTACATTACAGATCCTGAGTTACATCCTGTATTATACTCCAGAGCTGCACTCACTATTCTGCTGGTGCAATCACTGTGTACATACATTACATTACTGATCCTGAGTTACATCCTGCATTATACTCCAGAGCTGCACTCACTATTCTGCTGGTGCAGTCACTGTGTACATACATTACATTACTGATCCTGTACTGATCTTGAGTTACATCCTGTATTATATTCCAGAGCTGAACTCACTATTCTGCTGGTGCAGTCACTGTGTACATACATTACATTACTGATCCTGAGTTACATACTGTATTATACTCCAGAGCTGCACTCACTATTCTGCTGGTGCAGTCACTGTGTACATACATTACATTACTGATCCTGAGTTACATACTGTATTATACTCCAGAGCTGCACTCACTATTCTGCTGGTGCAGTCACTGTGTACATACATTACATTACTGATCCTGAGTTACATTCTGCATTATATTCCAGAGCTGCACTCACTATTCTGCTGGTGCAGTCACTGTGTACATACATTACATTACTGATCCTGAGTTACATCCTGTATTATACTCCAGAGCTGCACTCACTATTCTGCTGGTGCAGTCACTGTGTACATACATTACATTACTGATCCTGAGTTACATTCTGCATTATATTCCAGAGCTGCACTCACTATTCTGCTGGTGCAGTCACTGTGTACATACATTACATTACTGATCCTGAGTTACATCCTGTATTATACTCCAGAGCTGCACTCACTATTCTGCTGGTGCAGTCACTGTGTATATACATTACATTACTGATCCTGAGTTACCTCCTGTATTATACTCCAGAGATGCACTCACTATTCTGCTGGTGCAGTCACTGTGTATATACATTACATTACTGATCCTGAGTTACCTCCTGTATTATACTCCAGAGCTGCACTCACTATGCTGCTGGTGCAGTCACTGTGTACATACATTACATTACTGATCCTGAGTAACATACTGTATTATACTCCAGAGCTGCACTCACTATTCTGCTGGTGCAGTCACTGTGTACATACATTACATTACTGATCCTGAGTTACATACTGTATTATACTCCAGAGCTGCACTCACTATTCTGCTGGTGCAGTCACTGTGTACATACATTACATTACTGATCCTGAGTTACATTCTGCATTATATTCCAGAGCTGCACTCACTATTCTGCTGGTGCAGTCACTGTGTACATACATTACATTACTGATCCTGAGTTACATCCTGTATTATACTCCAGAGCTGCACTCACTATTCTGCTGGTGCAGTCACTGTGTATATACATTACTGATCCTGAGTTACCTCCTGTATTATACTCCAGAGCTGCACTCACTATTCTGCTGGAGCAGTCACTGTGTACATATATTACATTACTGATCCTGAATTACATCCTGTATTATACTCCAGAGCTGCACTCACTATTCTGCTGGTGCAGTCACTGTGTACATACATTACATTACTGATCCTGAGTTACCTCCTGTATTATACTCCAGTGCTGCACTCACTATTCTGCTGGAGCAGTCACTGTGTACATACATTACATTACTGATCCTGAGTTACATCCTGTATTATACTCCAGAGCTGCACTCAATATTCTGCTGGTGCAGTCACTGTGTATATACATTACTGATCCTGAGTTACCTCCTGTATTATACTCCAGAGCTGCACTCACTATTCTGCTGGAGCAGTCACTATGTACATATATTACATTACTGATCCTGAATTACATCCTGTATTATACTCCAGAGCTGCACTCACTATTCTGCTGGTGCAGTCACTGTGTACATACATTACTTTACTGATCCTGAATTACATCCTGTATTATACTCCAGAGCTGCACTCACTATTCTGCTGGTGCAGTCACTGTGTACATACATTACATTACTGATCCTCAGTTACCTCCTGTATTATACTCCAGAGCTGCACTCACTATTCTGCTGGTGCAGTTACTGCGTACATACATTACATTACTGATCCTGAATTACATCCTGTATTATACTCCAGAGCTGCACTCACTATTTTGCTGGTGCAGTCACTGTGTACATACATTACATTACTGATCCTGAGTTACCTCCTGTATTAAACTCCAGAGCTGCACACACTATTCTGCTGGAGCAGTCACTGTGTACATACATTACATTACTGATCCTGTACTGATCCTGAGTTACATCCTGTATTATACTCCAGAGCTGCACTCACTATTCTGCTGGTGGAGTCACTGTGTACATACAATACATTACTGATCCTGTACTGATCCTGAGTTACATCCTGCATTATACTCCAGAGCTGCACTCACTATTCTGCTGGTGGAGTCACTGTGTACATACATTACATTACTGATCCTGAGTTACATCCTGCATTATACTCCAGAGCTGCACTCACTATTCTGCTGGTGCAGTCACTGTGTACATACATTACTGATCCTGAGTTACATCCTGTATTATACTCCAGAGCTGCACTCACTATTCTTCTGGTGCAGTCACTGTGTACATACATTACATTACTGATCCTGAGTTACATTCTGTATTATACTCCAGAGCTGCACTCACTATTCTGCTGGTGCAGTCACTGTGTACATACATTACGTTATTGATCCTGAGTTACATCCTGCATTATACTCCAGAGCTGCACTCACTATTCTGCTGGTGCAGTCACTGTGTACATACATTACTGATCCTGAGTTACATCCTGTATTATACTCCAGAGCTGCACTCACTATTCTTCTGGTGCAGTCACTGTGTACATACATTACATTACTGATCCTGAGTTACATCCTGTATTATACTCCAGAGCTGCACTCACTATTCTGCTGGTGCAGTCACTGTGTACATTACATTACTGATCCTGTACTGATCCTGAGTTACATCCTGTATTATACTCCAGAGCTGAACTCACTATTCTGCTGATGCAGTCACTGTGTACATACATTACATTACTGATCCTGAGTTACATCCTGTATTATACCCCAGAGCTGCACTCACTATTCTTCTGGTGCAGTCACTGTGTACATACATTACATTACTGATCCTGAGTTACATCCTGTATTATACTCCAGAGCTGCACTCACTATTCTGCTGGTGCAGTCACTGTGTAGATACATTACATTACTGATCCTGAGTTACATCCTGTATTATACTCCTGAGCTGCACTCACTATTCTTCTGGTGCAGTCACTGTGTACATACATTACATTACTGATCCTGAGTTACATCCTGTATTACCCTCCAGAGCTGCACTCACTATTCTGCTGGTGCAGTCACTGTGTACATACAATACATTACTGATCCTGAGTTACATCCTGTATTATACTCCAGAGCTGCACTCACTATTCTGCTGGTGGAGTCACTGTGTACATACAATACATTACTGATCCTGTACTGATCCTGAGTTACATCCTGCATTATACTCCAGAGCTGCACTCACTATTCTGCTGGTGCAGTCACTGTGTACATACATTACATTACTGATCCTGAGTTACATTCTGTATTATACTCCAGAGCTGCACTCACTATTCTGCTGGTGCAGTCACTGTGTATATACATTACATTACTGATCCTGAGTTATATCCTGTATTATACTCCAGAGCTGCACTCACTATTCTGCTGGTGCAGTCACTGTGTACATACATTACGTTACTGATCCTGAGTTACACCCTGCATTATACTCCAGAGCTGCACTCACTATTCTGCTGGTGCAGTCACTGTGTACATACATTACTGATCCTGAGTTACATCCTGTATTATACTCCAGAGCTGCACTCACTATTCTTCTGGTGCAGTCACTGTGTACATACATTACATTACTGATCCTGAGTTACATCTTGTATTATACTCCAGAGCTGCACTCACTATTCTGCTGGTGCAGTCACTGTGTACATTACATTACTGATCCTGTACTGATCCTGAGTTACATCCTGTATTATACTCCAGAGCTGAACTCACTATTCTGCTGATGCAGTCACTGTGTACATACATTACATTACTGATCCTGAGTTACATCCTGTATTATACTCCAGAGCTGCACTCACTATTCTGCTGGTGCAGTCACTGTGTAGATACATTACATTACTGATCCTGAGTTACATCCTGTATTATACTCCTGAGCTGCACTCACTATTCTTCTGGTGCAGTCACTGTGTACATACATTACATTACTGATCCTGAGTTACATCCTGTATTACCCTCCAGAGCTGCACTCACTATTCTGCTGGTGCAGTCACTGTGTACATACATTACATTACTGATCCTGAGTTACATCCTGTATTATACTCCAGAGCTGCACTCACTATTCTGCTGGTGCAGTCACTGTGTACATACATTACATTACTGATCCTGAGTTACATCCTGTATTATACTCCAGAGCTGCACTCACTATTCTGCTGGTGCAGTCACTGTGTACATTCATTACATTACTGATCCTGAGTTACATCCTGTATTATACTCCAGAGCTGCACTCACTATTCTGCTGGTGCAGTCACTGTGTACATACATTACATTACTGATCCTGAGTTACATCCTGTATTATCCTCCAGAGCGGCACTCACTATTCTGCTGGTGCAGTCACTGTGTACATACATTACATTACTGATCCTGAGTTACATCCTGTATTATCCTCCAGAGCTGCACTCACTATTCTGCTAGTGGAGTAACTGTGTACATACATTACATTACTGATCCTGAGTTACATCCTGTATTATACCCCAGAGCTGCGCTCACTATTCAGCTGGTGCAGTCATTGTGTACATACATTACATTACTGATCCCGAGTTACATCCTGTATTATACTCCAGAGCTGCGCTCACTATACTGATGGTGCAGTCAATGTGTACATACATTTCATTACTGATCCTGAGTTACATCCTGTATTATTCTCCAGAGCTGCACTCACTATTCTGCTGGTGCAGTCACTGTGTACATACATTACATTACTGATCCTGAGTTACATCCTGTATTATACTCCAGAGCTGCACTCACTATTCTGCTGGTGGAGTCACTGTGTGCATACATTACATTACTGATCCTGAGTTACATCCTGTATTATACTCCAGAGCTGCACTCACTATTCTGCTGGTGCAGTCACTGTGTACATACATTACATTACTGATCCTGAGTTACATCCTGTATTATTCTCCAGAGCTGCACTCACTATTCTGCTGGTGCAGTCACTGTGTACATATATTACATTACTGATCCTGAGTTACATCCTGTATTATACTCCAGAGCTGCACTCACTATTCTGCTGGTGCAGTCACTGTGTACATACATTGCATTACTGATCCTGAGTTACATCCTGTATTATTCTCCAGAGCTGCACTCATTATTCTGCTGGTGCAGTCACTGTGTACATACATTACATTACTGATCCTGAGTTACATCCTGTATTATACTCCAGAGCTGCACTCACTATTCTGCTGGTGCAGTCACTGTGTACATACATTACATTACTGATCCTGAGTTACCTCCTGTATTATACTCCAGAGCTGCGCTCACTATTCTCCTGGTGCAGTCATTGTGTACATACGTTACATTACTGATCCTGAGTTACATCCTGTATTATACTCCAGAGCTGCACTCACTATTCTGCTGGTGCGGTCACTGTGTACATACATTACATTACTGATCCTGAGTTACATCCTGTATTATACTCCAGAGCTGCACTCACTATTCTGCTGGTGCAGTCACTGTGTACATACATTACATTACTGATCCTGAGTTACATCCTGTATTATACTCCAGAGCTGCACTCACTATTCTGCTGGTGCAGTCACTGTGTACATACATTACATTACTGATCCTGAGTTACCTCCTGTATTATCCTCCAGAGCTGCACTCACTATTCTGCTTGTGCAGTCACTGTGTACATACATTACGTTACTGATCCTGAGTTACATCCTGTATTATACTCCAGAGCTGCACTCAATATTCTGCTGGTGCAGTCACTGTGTACATACATTACATTACTGATCCTGAGTTACATCCTGTATTATACTCCAGAGCTGCACTCACTATTCTGCTGGTGCAGTCACTGTGTACATACATTACATTACTGATCCTGAGTTACATCCTGTATTATACTCCAGAGCTGCACTCACTATTCTGCTGGTGCAGTCACTGTGTACATACATTACATTACTGATCCTGAGTTACATCCTGTATTATACTCCAGAGCTGCACTCACTATTCTGCTGGTGCAGTCACTGTGTACATACATTACATTACTGATCCTGAGTTACATCCTGTATTATACTCCAGAGCTGCACTCACTATTCTGCTGGTGCAGTCACTGTGTACATACATTACGTTACTGATCCTGAGTTACATCCTGTATTATACTCCAGAGTTGCACTCACTATTCTGCTGGCGCAGTCCCTGTGTACATACATTACATTACTGATCCTGAGTTACATCCTGTATTATACCCCAGAGCTGCACTCACTATTCTGCTGGTGCAGTCACTGTGTACATACATTACATTACTGATCCTGAGTTACATCCTGTATTATACTCCAGAGCTGCACTCACTATTCTGCTGGCGCAGTCCCTGTGTACATACATTACATTACTGATCCTGAGTTACATCCTGTATTATACTCCAGAGCTGCACTCACTATTCTGATGGTGCAGTCACTGTGTACATACATTACATTACTGATCCTGAGTTACCTCCTGTATTATACTCCAGAGCTGCACTCACTATTCTGCTGGTGCAGTCACTGTGTACATACATTACATTACTGATCCTGAGTTATATCCTGTATTATACTCCAGAGCTGCACTCACTATTCTGCTGGTGGGGTCTCTGTGCACAATGGGGTCACGTGTGTCATTACTGTGCACATTTATCGGCCGTTGTACACAGAGTATTAAACTCCAAATTGCTACATGATCAGACATTTTCGGACTTTCCTAACGCTCCATGTCTTTCCCGGTGATATGTCGCCATTAGCGCCGTTTCTGATTAACATGGGGGAAGAACATCCTGTTATCTACTTGCTGAAAAATGTCAAAATAAGACGAAGCTACAAGTCAGATAATATTCCTATGTGCCTGGAATAAAGAATGAGCCGGGTCCGCAGCCACTGAATATGGTGTCACGGCTGAGATAGACACAGAGTGGAAGCCTCGTAGCCGGGAAACGATTCTGATATATGGAAATCATAGCAAATGAGAGTAATACAGCAGAGCCGGGACGGTGCCGGTATCACACACAGATGCTTGTTGATTCAACTCCCAGCTAGACCAATTACCCCGAGCCGGGAGATGATGAATCCTTGTGACTCACTTCCCTGGGACTGATATTTGTGACTTTACAAAGCTATAAAGCATGTGAATGGGAAATGCAAACTTTTAATAATCAGCACTAAAGTCTCTCATCTCATGGCTGCCGGATCGGCAGGAGATATTCACATACTGCGGCTCTGGCATAAAGAACCGGCTGCAGATCTTGTACCATGAGTAGTGGCATAGCTTGTTATGGTTTTTTATGCAACTATTTTAATTACTCGAGCTCTAACCCCGACCCGGTCCTATCCTCTACCTATCCCTAGCCCTTGCACCGTCTTATCTCTAGCCCCTGCACCATCCACTCCCTAACCCCTGCACCATCCACTCCCTAACTCCTGCACCGTCTTATCCCTAGCCCTTGCACCGTCTTATCCCTAGCCCCTGCACTATCCACTCCCTAGCTCCTGCACCGTCTTATCCCTAGCCCTTGCACCGTCCTATCCCTAGCCCTTGCACCGTCCTATCCATAGCCCTTGCACCGTCCTATCCCTAACCCTTTCACCGTCCTATCCCTAGCCCTTGCACCGTCCTATCCCTAGCCCTTGCACCGTCCTATCCATAGCCCTTGCACCGTCCTATCCATAGCCCTTGCACCGTCCTATCCCTAACCCTTGCACCTTGCTATCCCTAGCCCTTGCACCGTCTTATCCCTAGCCCTTGCACCGTCTTATCCCTAGCCCTTGCACCGTCTTATCCCTAGCCATTGCACTATCCACTCCCTAGCCCTTGCACCGTCCTATCCCTAGCCCCTGCACCATCCACTCCCTAGCCCCTGCACCATCCACTCCCTAGCTCCTGCACCATCCTATCCATAGCCATTGCACCATCTTAGCCCTAACCCCAACATGGTCCTATCACTAACCCTAGTTAGAGTTTTAGTAAAAGCGTGTATAAACATAGGGTCCTATTTCATTACTACAATTGTGCCTTTTTGTATAGTTTTTGGTGTTTTTTCACCTGTTTTTTTACTTGCACCAAATTCTTTTTATTTGCACCTTTTAAAATTATTTCGCCATTGCTGGCATGGGTTTTGTTTTTTCCAGATTTGTAAGGCTAATCCATTTATTGCAAATTTTTAAAAAGTTGCAAAATTTTTGCCCAAATTTACTCCAGTCCCCCTTCCTCTCACAGTAATTTTATGTACGCCTGAACATTTCATGCAAGTTTTGTAAAGTTGTAGTGGAACACGCAACTTTTTGCTATAACAGGTTAAAGAAGGACAATGAAGAGCAGTTTTGATTGCACCAAACTCATGATCCACGTGCGGCATTTTGAACAATTTGGTTTAAAAACTGTCGACAAACATCACAAGAAGAAAAAAAAAAGTCTTGAAAAAACCTCTGAAATAATGAATCAGGCCAATAAAGATTATCATCATGTATTTTTTTTTCTTTTAACAAGAGACACTTTTTAAAATTCCCTTTTTTAGGGGTGAAAAATTTGCAAAATTTGGCACAAATTGTTGCATCCAATCCCATTTATCCCAGATGCAGAGAGATAGTACCGGATTTGGGAGGTCTGTCCTGGGGGGGGGGGATCGGCGGCATGCTCCACTTTGACCTGTGTCTGCAGGATCCATATACAGATGATTTTAACAGCAGGGAGCCGTCAGCTCGGCCATTCACCTGTGCCGGCCGAGGCTCAATGATGTCACTGCATCGCGCCTGCTGGAAGATGAATTAATAATCCAGGAACGGCTGACCAGGCTGATAACAGCATGCAATAGTCAGATCTAGCAGAAAAACCCGGGAGAACAAACACATGTTGGCAAGATAACGAAGCAATTACCTGCAGGTGCAGCGCTCTCTGTGAAGCCCTCTGCTGGACATTAGCAGCGGTGCAACTGTGACGTAAACCTAGTACATTTTACATGGCCGTATTCACACCTGGCGTAAATGCTGCGTTTTTTTTTGTATACAGAAAATCTGTTGCATTTAGCTGGCCAAGCAAAGCAGATTTCATGCAAACTCACACCCACTGTGGGTCTAAGGACGCGTTTAAACCAGGGGCGGACATATCATTGCTGCAACCTGTGCAGCCACACAGGGGCCCGAGAAGTAAGGGGCCCCATTTCTACCTTTAAAGCAGGTACAATTTTGCCTTTTTAGGAGCTCATATATTGTTGTTGCACAGGGGCCCTTTTCTGTCAGTGTCCGCCAGTGGTTTAAACTGAAAAAAAAAAAAGGAATAAAAAATGCTGCTTCAAATATCCACCATAAACACATAAAATAAAAGATGAAATATAAAGTAAAAAAATGCAGCAAAAACACAATAAGGCTATGTGCGCACGTTCAGGATTTGCAGCAGAAATTTGCGCGTTTTGACGCGGTTTTTAAGTGTTTTAATGTGTTTTTTAATGCATTGTTGTACATCAATGTATGCTTTTTGGAGCTAAATAAAGTTATATGAAAGGAACGTGGGACATTGCTTTAACCCTTGGATTACCGTCAGAACTGGGGTGAGTATATTGGTTAATGTAAGAATGTGTCTGTTGTATTTCAAATAAAGTGTTTGCTCTGTGTCTGTGTGTTTATTTAACACTTTACTTTACTTTAATTAGGTTTGGTAATGAAAGGGTCTGATTGACACCTTGTCATCACCAAACAAAAGGGCTAGGTGTCAGCTAATCCCATACATCCAATCTCATTAGCATTTCCATTCAAGCAATTTCTGGAGCAGCTGTGAGCTGCTATTTTTAGCCTAGGAATGTGCCATTAGGCAAACATGTTCCCTAGCTTTAATAACAGCTCACAGGTGTTTCATTAGCCGCTACGTCCCCGATCAGCAACCAGCAGCACGTGGCCACGGTCAGGAGCCGCTGCAGGTTTGACGCTGCGTGTTTATACAGCGTCAAACCCGCAGCGTCCAGATGTTAAGGTATAGTGGATGGGATCTCTAGAAATCTCATGTCCACTATGAGTGCATCTGAGGCTGCGGATCACCCGTGGACACAGCATGGACTGCAGCATGTCAAATCCTCTTGCGGAGTTGCTAGTCTCCATAACAGAAATTTGACCACTAGAAAGTATTGAATACGGTAAACACGCATGGTTCAGTGCACACTTGTGGATTTACCTGTGTTCAATAGAATGCAGCGCTTTGGATACAGAAAAAAATATGCATCCAAAGCGCTGCTAAGGCTATGTGCCCACGTTGCATTTATGAAGCTGAAAATTTCTGCTGCATAAATGCAAGTCCTCTCCCGGAAAAACGCATGCGGAATTCCGCACGCGTTTATCGCGCATTTTTCGCGCGTTTATCACGCGTTTTCCACATGCAGAATTGCCTTGCGTTTTTTATGCATTGGACAAAGGCAATTCCGCTTGCGGAAACGCAAAATTAAATGACATGCTGCGGATTTTTGAACGCGGCATAAACGCTGCGGAAAAATCCGCAGCATGTGCATAGAACTTGCGGAATCCCATTGGGGACCATGGGGTGCGGATATACATGCGTTTTTCAAGCGTTTACGCTGCAGAAATTCTGCAGCATATACGCTTGAAAAATGCTACGTGGGCACACAGCCTAAGTCTGAATCATGGGCACGAAGCCTAAATTTTTTAAAAAAATGGCGTGGGCTCCGCATCATTTTTATAACTAGCAGAGGGAAAGCTGACCACTGGGGGCTGATATTAGTAGCCGAGGAAGGGGCCATTAGCCAACAATGTTCCCTGGCTATTAATAACGGCCCACAGCTGTTTGCTTAGCCTTTACTGCCCAGATTACAGGAGGACCCCAGAAAAAAATTGACGCAGGGTCCCCCTATAAAATTTAACCAGCAAAGGGTAAACAGACAGCTGTGGGATGATATTAATGGCCAGGGAAGGGGCCATCGATCCTGGTCCCCACCGTGGCTAATAATATCACCCCTCAGCAGTCCCAGAAATGGCGCATCCATAAGATGCACCAAATCTGGCACTTAGCCTCCGTTCTTCCCACTGCCGTGTAGTGGTGGCGAGTGGGGTAATGGGGTTGGGGTTCATGTCAGCCTTGTACAGGGTGGGCAATTTATATGAATACACCTAAATAAAATGGGAATGGTTGGTGATATCAACTTCCTGTTTTTGGCATATTAGTATATGGGAGGGGGAAAACTTTTCCCGATGGGTGGTGTCCATTGCGGCCATTTTGAAGTCGGCCATTTTGGATCCAGCTTTATTTTTTTCAATGGGAAGAGGGTCATGTGATACATCAAACTTATTGAGAATTTCATAGGAAAAACAACGGTGTGCTTGGTTTTAACATAAATTTATTCTTTCATGAGTTATTTACAAGTTTCTCTTTGTTTACAGCCATTGACATGTCACAGAGGTTAACACGTGAGGAGCGGATAGAAATTGTGTTGATGTCTGGTGAACGCAGTACCCGGGTCATTGCAGCAGATTTCAATGCAAGACACCATACGAGACCACCCTTCTCCCATGCTACAGTTAGCAAACTGCTTGCCAAATTTCGTGAAACAGGCTCAGTGTTGGATTTGCCAAAATGTGGATGCAAGAAAACTGTCACTAATGAAGAAACATCAGTGGCTGTCCTAGCTTCATTCAGCAAGAGCCCACAGTGTAGCACTCGCTGCATGTCACTGGAGAGCGGCATCAGTCGAACATCCCTTTGGCAGATATTAGCTACTCACAAACGGCACCTTACAAAATCCAGCTGCTGCAGCATCTCAACGAGGATGACCCAGATCGGCGCACTGAATTTGCAGAATGGGCAAAACAAAAATTGGAACAGGACCCTCAGTTTACACAGAACATTATGTTCAGTGATGAGGCAAACTTTTTTGTGAATGGTGAAGTTAACAAACAAAACCACCGCTATTGGTCTGACACTAACCCACAATGGATAGATCCCTCAAAGACTGTTGGAACACAAAAATGAATGGTATGGTGTGGTATATGGGGTACAAAGATAGTGGGGCCATTCTTCATCAATGGAAACCTCAATGCCACTGGATATCTGAAATTGCTACATGATGATGTGTTGCCCTCTTTATGCACTGAAGATGGCACGTTCCCTGAGTTTTTCCAACAAGATGGTCACCACCACATTATGGGTGTCAGGTCCGAGCATTCCTACATGAACAGTTTCCTGGAAAGTGGATTGGTCGTCGTGGGCCAGTAGAATGGCCACCAAGGTCTCCCGATCTGACCCCCTTAGACTTTTATCTTTGGGGTCATCTGAAGGCAATTGTCTATGCTGTGAAGATACGAGATGTGCAGCATCTGAAACAACGGACACTGGAAGCCTGTGCTAGCATTTCTTCTGCGGTGTCGCTATCAGTGTGTCAAGAGTGGGAGAAGAGGGTTGCATTGACAATTCAACACAATGGGCAGCACTTTGAACACATTTTATAAGTGGTCATAAAGTTGTAAAAATCTCATGAAAGAATCAAGTTACGTTAAAACCAAGCACACCATTGTTTTTCTTATTAAATTCTCAATAAGTTTGATGTGTCACATGACCCTTTTCCCATTGAAAAAAATAAAGTTGGATCCAAAATGGCCGATTTCAAAATGGCCGCCATGGTCACCATCCATCTGGAAAAGTTTTCCCCCTCCCATATACTAATGTGCCACAAACAGGAAGTTTATATCACCAACTATTCCCATTTAATTTAGGTGTATCCATTTAAATGGCCCAACCTGTATTGGCGGCTGACGTGAAGCCCAGGTTAGTAATGGAGGGCGTTTATAAGATGCCCCGATTACTAACCGCATAGTAAAGTTTTCGCCGCTTTTTCAATAAAAGACACTGCCAGAATAAAGTATTTTAATGAAATAAAAATACAAACGGTTTTAATCATTTTTTTATTGCACGCCCAGTCCTTGAATTTCTGTAAAAAAAATATAAAGCAACCATATCCTTCACCTGTTCGCCGTCACAACATAATCCAGATTGTTCCTCGGCGATCCGTGTCACTTCTACAGCAGTGACATCAGCAATCACTGATGTCACTGCTGTAGAAGACAGCAATGTACACTGACAGGGGTGTAATCACTCCTATCAGTATACATTCTGCTGAAGGAGTGAGGTCACTGGGGTTCATCAGCTGATCAGCCCCGGTGACCTCAGCATCAATGGTACATGGGAACATTCTTGAGAATGTTCCCACCTAGCATCGGTGCCGTAAAGTGAGGTCCCAGAGCTCTCAGCTGATCTTCAGCTGAGAGGTCACATGACTTCAGGTGCTGGCAGCACAGTGATGTACACTACCGGGAGCGAGTGCGCTCCCGTCAGTGTACCGCCGGCCGCTGGGCTGAACACATCGCTGGGGACATTGCGGGGACCAGGAGGACTCCGGGGGGCGCCGGACAGGTGAGGATAGTTTTTTTTTTTTTCCTTTTATTTTTTTTTACACAGCCCCAGCTTGTCTGAAGACACTACTACTCCCCTCAGCCACGCCGCTCTCGCTGCTATCAGCGGGACCGGCGGACAGATGATGGGAGTAGTAGTCCTCCCCAGTCGACCCGGGTACCACTCTATGTGCGTTTCTGCAGAGTTTCTTGCATATTGACTTTAATTGAACCACAGCAAATCTGTGTATTTTATTGTGTGGATAAAAAGCAGCACAAAAAATTGAGCATTTACACTACGTGTGAACAGAGTCCTATTCTGAAAAAAATTACAAATCTATGATTTTTAAACTTCAGAGCTGCACTCACTATTCTGGTGATGGACTCACTTAATGCTGGTATATTTTAGCTCTGACGCTTGCCCCACTGGATTAGGGGGAAAAGTTTTTATTTTTTTTAAGAAGTTCCAAAAGTAGAACATTTTAGGGTCAATAGTCTCTGAGGGGAAAAGTAGACTTGTGCTTTTAAAAGCAGGATCATTGGTCCTCATTCCCAAAAAAATGGTGCACATATCATCAGTTTTTTGGATCAATGTGTCAGTTTTTACCATCAGCGCTCCAATCTACCGGGGTATAAAAGTTCCCAATTCTGTGACGCGCCCAGGGGATGGGGACGACTACTCGGTGCCCGGGCCTTGCTGTTAGTTTTGGGGGATGTCACGGTGGCCGGCTCCCGGGCCCGTACCCTGGGGTCACTCTTAAAAGCAAGGAATGGGGGAAGTTATATGGGATAGGGAATGTTCGTGACGCCACCCGTGGTGTCTGGTGAGGATCACCAGCGCTGCTACGGTCCTCTGAGGCCGGTGTTCAGGCAGTTTAGTTGATGCGGCTCCCCACAGGTGGAGCGGGACCTCAGGGCAGCGTAGGAGAAGGGAAGCAGGACAGAGGAGACCCAGCCGGGTCAGAGGAAGGGTAGAAGAATAGGCACGCACACCGTAGTTCATTTCAGTACCTTTACTGGTGGTGTTTCAGGCACGATCCAGGGCACTGTAGGGTGAAGGGTGCATTTCAGGACATTCCCCAGTGAGCGGGTGTGGGGCCTCCTATTTCTTGCCTTTTCCTGATAAGTTTATGACCTGCCTGGAGCTAGGCCTAACTTGGTCTCTGTCTTGCACCGGCTGACCTGGTGGTAGGGCCTTCTGTTGGAGATCACACTCCCCGGTCTCTTGGGCCTCCGTGACTCCTGACCCTGGTATGACAGTCAGCTTTTGGTGTTCCTGGGACATATAGTTCGCCAGGGGTTCCGGTAGTTTCTGCTGGTCGTAGAGATCCCTGCAGACGTGGACACGGCGTCCGGTAAATGGTCTTGGGGTGAGCTGGCTAAGCTCCTCTGCCCCCTATGTAGCTCGCTAACTCCACTTGCCTTCGGCCACGCTCGGGGCCCTCACTAGGCTTCACACTGGCAGTAGGCCACGCTACTCTTCACCGCTCTTACGGCGTCGGCACGCCTTAGGCTCACTAGCCTGAGCTCCCTGAGTCTGGGCTGGACTGACTTCCTCACAGACTTCACTCTCTGTGGACTCCAGACTGACTGAACTGCCTAGCTCCACCTTCCCTTTTTATATCCCTAACAGGCTCCCTCTGGTGGCCTGAGGTGGAAGGTGGAGGTGTGTGAATGCTATGAGGGCCTCTTGTGGAGGAATCCGTCAATGCACCTGTGGCACCCCAGGGGTCTGGTTTCCACAGTAATAGCAGTATTACGTCTGTGAGCAGGTGGGAGGTCTCCTGGGCAGGAATCCTAAGCATGCCACACCTCCTGCCCAGTCCTGGGAGGGGAAGAACTTCCCCTATATAAACTGGGGCTGAAGCAGGGTTAGAGAGAGGAGTTCCAGACAGAGACGGAGTCTGGTCTGGACACGCAGAAACAGGGACAGATAGACCTCAGGAGCTCTGTAGGAGCCAGGGAGAAGCGCCAGGGGCTGGAGCTGTGCAGAGCTCGCCCTGGGAGAAGGTACTAAAACCGGATACAGGAGTCCGAGGCTGTGGGGACTAAGATATACCCAGCAGCAGAATCCATCCGGCAGGGGATTCCAGGTCCTCTGGCCATAAAAGCCCGGAGGCTCAGTCACAACGAAGGGACCAGCACCGCCATCCCAGAGCGGAGGCTAACAGGAGGCCCCAGGTCACCAGCCATACGGGTGAGCACCACACGGTATACCCAGGGACGTGGGCTACTTGTAACCGCCGAAAGCAGGGTAGCCAGGAAGGGTACAGACTAACGGGAAGGCCTACAACTCCACCTGGCCAGGGGAACTCCGGCTTACTCGCAGACTAACCAGGCCCCAACTACTAGCCAGTACTCCCGGGGGAATTTGCCTTGTACCATCAGTAAAGGCCCTGAACTGTACCCTCGCGTTTCCGTGCTTCCTTGTCGCACCGTTAGTGCTGGGACATCCACACCATCACTCACAACATCATCCACATCCGCTGCCCTGAGGCCATACCTCTCCCGTTGGGGGTTATATCAACATTGCTGCACACCTATACCACCGGCCTCAGCAGTCTGCCCTGCAGCGGCGGTTTCATAACCGCATTCAACGGGTGGCGTAGTCGGACACTAATACCATCATACCAATAACCGCCACTAAGTTTGACCACCCTGGGCGCGGACCGGGTCACCGCCACACGAAGACTACTACCCCCATCGGATCCGGCTCCGGGTATCCCCCGCGCGCACGCGCGCCGCACTACGACACTGGCCCAGGGGGTGCGTCAACTTTGGCGTAGTCGGCAGGATTACGTGCCCGCAACCACCGGGTACTGCGTGCCTGAAAAAAAAAGACTTTTATACTTACCTGTGGTGAAGTTTCCCGCCGTCCGGAGTCGTTTCCCGCCATCTGGAGCCAATTCCCGCCATCCGACGCCATCTTCTGCCTTCTTCCCGCCATCCATGGAGTTTTCCTGCCATTGGACGCCATCTTGAGGGCGCCGCGCGGGAAGAAGAGGGGCGTGGACTCCGAAAGCCCGCGAGAACTGAAGCCCCGCCTCACGTCCGGACGTTGCGTAAGGTCCTGGAAGGAGCCCAGCAGACGCCGACGTCACAGGAGCGCGACGGAAGGTCCTCAACCCTAACGATCCACTGCGGAGCCGCGGCCTACGGAAGAGGATCATCGCAAGGTAGGCCACGGTCCACTAGGGGGGAGGAGGATGTCGGATACGGAGGAGAGCTTCACCGCCACAGCCGCCGCCAGCGCCACCGCTGCTGCGGTCATGCCTTTCACCATGCCCTATATCCCGGGGGCAGCCTGGCTACCCCAGTACTCAGGGGAGTCACATACCCTAAATGACTTCAGAGAAAGGCTGGATAGCCTCTTCCAGGTGTATCCCCTCACGGAGGCGCAAAAAGTGAGCATCCTGGTGGCCCAATTAATCGGGGCAGCCCAAAGGGAGGTAAAGTCCTGGCCACCTGGGAGGAAGAGGACTGTCAGAGACATACTAACCCGGCTGAAAGACACATTTGACACCCGCACCTCAGCCGAAATAAAACTAAGATTTTATGGGTGCAAACAACGGGCACATGAGAGTATAAGAGACTATGCTCTAAACCTACAAGAGGCCCTGAGAGCCATTAAGCAGGCAGACCCTGACAGCGTGGGAAATGAAGATAAGCTGTTGACTGAACAATTCATTGAGGGTCTACTGTGCAATGCCCACCGAACCCAGTTGCTGGCAATGGCCTTACAGGACCCTGACCTGGACTTTGCACAGTTCAAGGACAGAGCCATCCGGGTGCTCCGAGAACCGGCACGAGGTGGCGCTGTGACCCACAGGCGCCCTGCTATCACTTATCACCAGGAGACGGCGCCCTTGTCTGCAGGGCCTGTGGGAGCTGATGCGCAGGCTTTAAACAGTGACCCGGCTACAGACCTGCACCATCAGGTCCAAGAGCTAACTAAAAGCGTTGCCGCGCTAACCCGAACTGTGCAGTCTTTACAGGTTTCTACTGCAGGGAAGATCGAGCTGGCATCCGGACCGGAGGACATCCCGTGGCGCCGACCAAGGAGGACCCCACCGGCCAGAGGAAGACCCAGCGATCGATACAACGAGGACGGACGACCTATTTGCCGCCGCTGCAATCAACCCGGACATGTGGCAAGGTACTGTCATTTAAACGGGCACAACCTGGGGTAGAGGGCCAACCCCCAGGCATAAGACCATCAGGCCCATCAAACTGGCATGATAAATACGTAGGGGGACGTCCAATCTTGCCTGTGGTACTGGATGGCATTCCTATGAGTGCCCTACTAGACACTGGGTCACAGGTCACCACCATCCCGTACGTGCTCTTCAAGCAGAACTGGAATGATTCGGACATAACCCGCTACCCAGACGATGACCTGAGTATCATCGCCAGCAATGGTCAGCCCGTGCCGCAGGTGGGATTCAAGGAGGTGACCATTAAAATCGGTAAAGTCGAACTGGCGGCACAAGGACTGATTATAGTGGACATAGACCGTCATGAGAGTCACCCTAGAATCACCCTGGGAACCAATGTAATTGAAAATTGTCTTGCAGAGGTGATTCTCATTTTACAGCAGGTTGCCAAGAACGCCAGTTCCGGCCAGCAGCGTGTGCTCCAAAAAGAGATCCGGGCACTGATGCGACGGCAACAGGTGGAACTATCTGGTGGTGAGATAGGTAGCGTGAGAATGTGTGACCCGTTCCCTATTGCCATGCCCCCAAAAAGTGAGATGATGATTTGGTGCCGGGCAGCTATTGGTCTAAGAGGTAGAGACTACCAAGCAATGGTAGAACCCGTCTACTCAGACAGTAGGCCCACCATTTTGACAGCACGGGGGGTGGTCGATATACGCCATGGGAGGGTGCCCGTTCGCATCATAAATATCGGTGAGAGAGAAGTACACCTGCCCCGGTATGCCACGCTAGCTAAATTGTTCACCATAAACCAGAATTCTGTACAGGCCGTGGAACCCTTGCCTCCATCTCAACCAGAGGAAGGTAACGGCTCTAAGAAACCAGTGGGGGACTGGTGTCAGCAACTACATCTGGGTAGCGACTCCACTCCTGTTAGAACCTTGCTGTTAGGTTTTTTTTTCCTTTGCTGGTCACATGACCTTGTTGGCCTATTTAATCCTGCTCCGCCCTTCTGGCTTTGCTGGACTGCATTGTATATCTACTTTCTAGCTAGCCTGTGCTCTGTATCTAACTCTGTTAGTTTGCTTGGTCTACGGACCTCTATGTTCTATCTATTTTGTTTGTTCGTCTGTCTGCTACTATTTCTGTTAGGAGGTGTCCCATATTCCTCCCAGTCCTTAGTACTTGTAGGGATTCCCTCCTCACATCTATAGGTCTCCGTACAGACTAGATTAGGACTTTAGCAGGTCTGATCGCAGGATCAGGTTCCCTGTTACATCGTAGGGATTCAGCTGAGTCTTATAGTAGGGACAGATCTCCTCTCTTTCCTTAGCTTTGGTAGCAGAACATAACAGTAAGTCCAGCCTGCAAATTCTCTAAGGAAAGATTTTTTTTTTTTTTTTTGTTCCATCATGGTGTCGGTTCAGGATTTGGCTAAACACCTGCAGGGACTCTCTCTGGAAGTGGCCGAACTCCGTCAGCACGTGAGTAACTGTCCTGGAGCATATTTCTTGGAAGCTAAGGTATGTTTGCCGGATTTATTTTTTGGTGAACATCGAGAATTTTTTTCATTTAAAAATGCTTGCTTATTGTATTTTCGTTTGAGACCCAAGTCCTCTGGGGATGAATCCCAGCGCGTAGGGTTCATAATGTCACTTTTGCGCAAAGAGCCTCAGGAGTGGGCCTTTTCTTTGCAACCTAGTGATACATGCTTCAGATCAGTGGATAGTTTTTTTTCTGCTTTAGGACTATTATATGATGATCCTGACCGTGTGGCATCAGCTGAGACTGAGTTGAGACGTTTAAAACAAGGATCAGGTAATGTCGAAAAATATTGTACTCATTTTCGTCGTTGGTCCACTCAAACAGGGTGGAACGATTCTGCTCTGAAAAGTCTATTTCTTGCTGGGCTCAGTGAAAGGGTTAAAGACCTGCTAATTGCTTATCCTACACCTGAGGATTTGCAACAGGCTATGCAATTAGCTATACGGGTGGATAGAAGACTGCGTGCTAGGGTTAATGAGAGCAAATCCTCTGCTATGTCAGTTTCTGGTTATGATAATGTGTGTACTAACAGTGGTGAACCGATGGAGATTGGATCGGTGGCACCTCGCTCTCAAGAAAAAGACCGTCATTTTTCAGAAGGCTTGTGTTTCTATTGCGGAAAATCTGGTCATTTGATTAAAGGCTGTGAGCTTCGTATGAAGAAAGAAAAAAAAATGGTCAGTCACGCCCGTATTGCCTGTTTAAATTCCAAGGGTATATTTTTAGCTGCTTCCACGATTGCTCAGGAAAAATTAATGGAATTTCGGGTGTTTGTTGATTGCGGGTCTACACTGAATGTAATTGATGGGGGATTCGTGGAAAAACTCAATTTAAAACCTGAACCTTTATCATCCCCCATTGCTGTGGTTTCTGTGGATGGCTCCCCTTTGAAGAATATTACTCTCAAGGTCAGTGAATTTCCTCTCACTATTAATGGTGTTCACCATGAGAAATTGGATTTGGTAGTGTTGAATAACTTGCCTTCTCCAGTAATATTGGGTTTGCCCTGGTTAAAATTTCACAATCCTGTACTGGATTGGTCTACCAGTGAAATTAAATCCTGGAGCCATAAATGTTATGACAAGTGTTGTAACGGGCGTATTGCAGCTTTGGATAGGGGAGAATTGCCTGTTCCTATTCAGGATTTTTGGAGAGTTTTTTCTGAGAAGAAATCGCAGGTTTTGCCTCCTCATAGAGACTATGATTGTTCTATTGAATTTGTCCCTGGAGCGACTCTTCCTAAAAGTCGTTTATTTAACCTTACCATTCCTGAGAGGAAGGCTTTGGAGGAATACATACAGACAAGTTTGGCCGCCGGTCACATTAGGCCCTCTAAGTCTCCTGTGGCGGTTGGATTTTTTTTTGTAAAAAAAAAAAGGACGGCGGTTTACGTCCTTGTCTGGATTTTCGTGAGATTAACAAAATTACGGTACGCAATCCTTACCCACTGCCATTGATTCCTGATCTGTTTAACCAGTTATTGGGGGCCAAGTGGTTCTCTAAAATTGACCTTAAGGGGGCATACAATCTGTTGCGCATGAAGGAGGGTGATGAATGGAAGACTGCTTTTAACACTCCTGTGGGTCATTTTGAGAATCTGGTTATGCCTTTTGGTCTTACTAATGCTCCTGCATTTTTTCAGAATCTGATTAATGACATCCTTAGACCTTTGATCGGTAAAAATGTGGTTGTGTATTTGGATGACTGTAACATACCTGGCGGCGTCCTTGCATGGTGGTCCATCTCCCACTGTGCAAGAGAGCGCACTTGATCTCCTGTCCAGAATGTCTCTCTGGCTTCCCTCCATGCTGTCTGTTTGTGTCTGTCTCTGCTGCTTAAGGGCGGCGCCCGATCACTTCCTGCTTTTTGTACCTGCTGTGGGTCACACCCCTTGTGCGTCCTCAGCCTATTGCTGTCTGACACTTGGTATATAGCTCAGCAGCTCCCTTCTATCCCTGCCTGAGCATAGTGTTTTCCTTCAGTGTGTGCTTGCACTCTGAAGGTGCCAGGTCCCGTCTTTGTTTCCTTGTCTGCCTTTCCTGGAGGCTGTATTTCCAGGCCTGTCTGAACTAAGTCCTGTATGTCTCCTGCTTTTTGTATCAGTTCCCGTGTCTGAACTGAGTCCTGTATTTCTCCTGCTTTGCGGTACTAGTTCCCGTGTCTGAACTAAGTCCTGTATGTCTCCTGCTTTTTGTATCAGTTCCCGTGTCTGAACTGAGTCCTGTATGTCTCCTGCTTTTTGTATCAGTTCCCGTGTCTGAACTGAGTCCTGTATGTCTCCTGCTTTGCGGTATCAGCTCCCGTGTCTGAACTGTGTCCTGTATGTCTCCTGCTTTGCGGTATTAGTTCCCGTGTCTGAACTAAGTCCTGTATGTCTCCTGCTTTGCGGTATTAGTTCCCGTGTCTGAACTGAGTCCTTTCTGTGTTCTCTTGTCTGTCCTGTCTTAACTCGCTCCTTGCCTGTTCGTTCCGCCTTCTAGTGGCCGATTTCCTAGACCCGCTCCTGCGTCTGGTCTGTCCTGTCTGAACACGCTCCTTGCCTGTTCGTTCCGCCTCTCTGGGGGCCGTATTCCCAGACCCGCTCCTGTATCCCTCTGCAGTGTCGGTCTCCTCCGTACACTCAGTTCCAGTCTGAACTCTCTCCTGTCCTTTACCTGTTTTGCCTCTATGTCCGTTCCCTTCCTTTTTCTGCAGAGTCTGAACTCGTACCTAACTCCTGCTTGTTGTCTCTGCAAGTACTGTGTGAGTATCTGGCTCTGTCTTTCCCTTCCTGTCTGTTCCGTGTGAACAGAGCCCTGTCCTCCCTGCTCAGCCTTGTCTGCACTCTAGCTGTGCTTGCCTGTAACCCTCTGCCTGTATTTTTCCTGAGTCCCGGTGTGTACTGGGTCCTATCCCGCCTGTGTTCCTACCTGCTAGTTCCTCCCTGTCTGCACTCTAGCTGTGCTTGCCTTTACCCCCCTGCCTGCATACCCGCCTGCCTGCATACCAGTCGTGCCTGCCTATACCCTCCAGTCTGTGTGCCAGCCTACCAGCCTGTTCCTGTATTCCCCTGTGTGGGTCAACAGCCGTGTCCGGGGTCTGTCCTGGAGTAGCACCTGGTCCCTCTGCTCGGTTCCTCCTTGGTGCACTGGCGTCGTATGCCGTCGTGCGACCCTGGTCGGATCGGGTGAATACTTAGTCACGCCCCTCCAGGCATTCACTCTCCGGCACGGTCCAGTGGAATCACTACCAATCACACGCACACGCCGCTTAGCCCGGGCGTGTGCATAACAATGACATTTTGATTTATTCGCCAGATCTGGAGTCTCATTGGCGGAGCGTGCGTGAGGTATTACAGTTATTAATGGACAATTCGCTTTTTGCTAAGCTGGAGAAATGTGAGTTCGCTGTACAGAGAATTAGTTTTTTGGGCTACATTATCTCCAGCAAAGGTTTTGAGATGGATCCGGTTAAGGTTCAGGCTGTGCAGGAATGGCCTAGGCCTATTGGTTTGAAATCGATACAGAGGTTTTTGGGTTTCGCCAATTACTACAGAAAATTCATAAAAAATTTTTCTAGTATTGTCAAACCTCTGACTGATCTCACCAGGAAAGGTGCTGATGCGGTTCAGTGGTCTTCTGAGGCCACTGAAGCTTTTGTGTATCTCAAGGAGAGGTTCACCTCTGCTCCCATCCTTATGCAGCCTGATGTTACTAGGCCGTTTTTGGTTGAGGTTGATGCTTCCTCTGTGGGGGTTGGCGCAGTATTGTCTCAGGATAACGGGGATGGATTACATCCCTGTGCCTTTTTTTCAAAAAAATTTTCGGAGACTGAACTGAATTACGATATTGGTAATCGGGAATTATTGGCTATTAAACTCGCATTTGAACACTGGCGCCACTTCTTGGAAGGTGCGGAATTTCCCGTTCAGGTTCTTACGGATCATAAAAATCTGATATATCTTGATGCTGCCAAGCGCCTGAATGCCCGTCAGGCTAGGTGGGCACTGTTTTTCTCGCGGTTTAATTTCTCCGTTACTTACATCCCTGGTACTAAGAATGTTAAGGCGGATGCCTTGTCTCGCAGTTTTTCTCCCATAGTCGGTGCTGAGAAAGAGGAAAACATTTTACAAGAAGGTGTTGTGATAGCTGCTTTAGACTCCGTTTTGGAAGATGAGATTCTTAAAGCTCAGGAGAATGCCCCATCTAACACTCCTCATGGGAGGTTGTTTGTGCCTGGGACCTTTAGGAGAGATTTGTTTGTTGAGTGTCACGAATCTCGGTTGGCAGGTCATCCCGGAATCTCTGAGACCAAGAGACTGGTGGGTCGCAGTTTTTGGTGGCCTGGATGGCAGAAGGAAGTCATTAAGTGGGTGCGCCAATGTACTATATGTGCTAGATCTAAGTCCTCACATACTCCTGCTGCGGGGTTGCTTTGTCCTTTGGAGGTCCCCAGTGCTCCTTGGACACATTTGGCTATGGACTTTATAACTGACCTTCCCTCCTCTGAGGGTTTTACTGTCATCTGGGTGGTCGTGGACCGTTTTAGCAAGATGTGTCACTTGGTTCCCTTCGTCAAACTGCCCTGCGCTAAAACTCTCGCTAAGGCCTTTGTCAAGGAAATTGTCAGACTTCATGGCGTTCCTACTGACATTGTTTCTGATAGGGGTCCTCAGTTCGTGGCTCGTTTTTGGCGTGCCTTTTGTGACAGGTTGGGAATTCATTTGTCGTTTTCGTCCGGATATCATCCTGAATCTAATGGCCAGACAGAAAGGAAAAACCAGGATGTTGAGCAGTTCTTGCGTTGTTTTGTGGCAGACAATCAAGAGGGGTGGTCTGAGTTTCTGCCACTTGCCGAATTTGCTCTGAACAATCATACATCTTCTTCTGCTGGTTGTTCGCCTTTTTTTTTTTGTTCTGGGAGACATCCGTCGTTTGGGTCGTTCTCCAAGTTGGGATCTGCCGTGCCTGAGGAGGAGAATTTTTCCGGTGATTTGGAAAGAGTTTGGACGGATGTGCGTGGTAATCTTCAGGAGGCCAACAGAAAATCTAAAGACTACTTTGATAGGAATCGACAGGAGGTTTTGTTCGCTGTTGGTGACATGGTTTGGTTGTCCTCTAGGAATCTGCGGTTGAGGATTCCTTCTAAGAAATTGGGTCCCAAGTTTGTAGGGCCCTTTAAGGTGCTTCAGGTTGTCAACCAATCTGCTGTTAGGTTGGAGGTTCCTACCTCCTGGAGAATTAATCCGGTCTTTCATGTCTCTCTGTTAAAAAAAGCTGTTGTGTCGGATGGTGACGCCTCTGCCTCTGTTCCTCCGGTGGTGGAGGACGGGGAATATGAAATTTCTCGCATCCTTGACTCTAGACGGTATAGAGGTAGTTTGCAGTATCTTGTGGCCTGGAAAGGTTTCGGACCCGAGGATAACTCTTGGGTGAGGTCAGATGATGTTTCCGCGTCCAGACTTAGCAGAGCGTTTCACAGGAGATTTCCTGATAAGCCTGGCCCTAGGGGATCCGGAGGATCCTCTTAGAAGGGGGGGTACTGTTAGAACCTTGCTGTTAGGTTTTTTTTTCCTTTGCTGGTCACATGACCTTGTTGGCCTATTTAATCCTGCTCCGCCCTTCTGGCTTTGCTGGACTGCATTGTATATCTACTTTCTAGCTAGCCTGTGCTCTGTATCTAACTCTGTTAGTTTGCTTGGTCTACGGACCTCTATGTTCTATCTATTTTGTTTGTTCGTCTGTCTGCTACTATTTCTGTTAGGAGGTGTCCCATATTCCTCCCAGTCCTTAGTACTTGTAGGGATTCCCTCCTCACATCTATAGGTCTCCGTACAGACTAGATTAGGACTTTAGCAGGTCTGATCGCAGGATCAGGTTCCCTGTTACATCGTAGGGATTCAGCTGAGTCTTATAGTAGGGACAGATCTCCTCTCTTTCCTTAGCTTTGGTAGCAGAACATAACAACTCCCTCACACCAGAAACAAGGAGTCTATCGGGTGGTTCAAGAGTACGAGAGAGTGTTTAGTAAACACCCGTTAGACTACGGGCGAGTAAAGGGGGTAGAACACCACATCCCCACGGGAGACCATCCTCCCATAAAGGAGAGATACCGACCCGTACCCCCTGCACACTACCAACACGCCAAGGGGATGCTTAGAGACATGAAGGAGGCTGGGGTAATCAGAGACAGCTGTAGCCCCTGGGCAGCTCCCCTAGTCTTAGTGAAAAAGAAGGACAACACTATGAGAATGTGTGTAGACTACAGGAAGGTCAACCGTATCACACACAAAGATGCGTACCCGTTACCAAGGATAGAAGAGTCCTTAGCTGCATTAAAATCTGCTAACTTCTTCTCTACTTTGGATCTCACTAGCGGGTACTGGCAGGTTCCTGTAGCAGAGGCAGACCGGGAGAAGACCGCATTCACCACCCCGATGGGTCTCAGCGAATTTAACTGCATGCCGTTCGGGCTCTGCAACGCACCAGGAACCTTCCAACGGTTGATGGAATGCTGTCTGGGACACCGGAACTTCGAGACGGTCCTGTTATACCTGGACGATGTCATCGTCTATTCCAAGACCTACGAGGACCACCTGAAACACCTGGCAGAAGTGTTCGAAGCTCTGGCAAACTACGGCCTAAAGGTGAAACCCTCCAAGTGTCATCTCCTGAAACCAAAGGTGCAATACCTGGGACACGTGGTGAGTGCTGACGGAGTGGCTCCTGACCCTGATAAGATCACCGTGATTAAGGACTGGCCAAGACCCTCCAGCATAAAGGAAGTGCGGCAGTTCCTCGGGTTGGTAGGCTACTACCGAAGATTCATTCCCGGTTTCACCAAAATGGCAGCCCCTATGCAGGACCTCCTGATAGGTCAATCTCGAAAAGCCAAAAACCAGAAGCCGCCCTTCAGGTGGGAAAAGCTGGAAGAGGAGTCCTTTTGCCAGCTGAAGATGGCCCTCCAGGGGGATGAAATCCTGGCATATTCAGACTACAGCCAGCCCTTTATCCTCCACACGGACGCAAGTAACATCGGGCTAGGAGCCGTGCTGTCCCAGATCCAGCAAGGAAAAGAACGGGTAATCGCTTACGCTAGCCGAAAGCTACGACCCACCGAGAGGAACCCTGAGAATTATAGCTCATTCAAGCTGGAGTTCCTGGCAGTAGTGTGGGCAGTGACCGAACGTTTCAAGCATTACCTTGCCTCCTCCAAATTCATCGTGTACACGGATAACAACCCGTTGACACACCTGGACACTGCAAGGCTCGGTGCTCTGGAACAGAGATGGATGGCTCGCCTGTCCAACTTTGAATTCACCATCAAATACCGGGCAGGACGCTCAAATGCCAACGCGGATGCCCTGTCTAGAATGCCGAACTTACCGGACGTAGGGGAAGATCCAGAAGATCTGGAAGAAGTTGAGCTCCCTGCGTTCCACCGTCATGGGATTACCCTGTATTCCAGCCGTGTGAAGGACAGGCGCTCCGCGACATTCAATCCCTTGCCCCACTACAACTGGGCGGAGACGCAAGACAGTGATCCTGCAGTCCGCCTGGTGAAGGAAATGCTGACCCAAGCCGATGCCAGTCTGGACCCAGACGCCCCAGAGGAGACTAAGCAACTGTGGAAGGAGAAAAGTAGGCTGTTCCTCTACAGGGAGAAGTTGTGCCGGAGAATGGTTAACTCTCGAACGCATGAGTTGACCTGGCAGGTAGTGGTCCCCAGACGAGACGCGGCTATGATTCTGGAGGCGTACCACAACGGAGCAGGACATTTCGGGTGGAAGAAGCTGGAGTTCTTATTGCGTGAACGGTTCTACTGGGTAGGCATGAGAGGAGCCATCGAGAGGTGGTGCAGAGACTGTGGACCGTGCCACCTAAGAAGGAAGGACCGTGCCAGCCAGAAGACTCCCTTGCAGCCCATCATCACCCGACAGCCACTGGAACTGGTAGCCCTGGACCATGTGAAACTGGCTCCAAGCAGATCTGGGTATGTCTACGCCCTCACAATCGTAGATCATTACTCCCGGTTCCTGGTGGTGGTCCCGGTCAAGGACTTAACGGCTCAAACAGCAGCTAGAGCCTTCCAGCAGCACTTCTGCCGTCCACACGGGTACCCGGACCAAGTGCTGACAGACCAAGGGCCAGCCTTCGAAGCGGAAGTCTTCCAGGAGTTCTGCAACCTGTATGGCTGCACGAAGATAAGAACAACGCCCTATCACCCACAAACTAATGGACTCTGCGAGAAGATGAACCAGGTGGTGATAGACCTCCTGGAAGAACGCAGTATGTGGCCTGAGAAGCTGCCTGATCTGGTGGACCTATACAACCACATCCCTGTAGGTTCTACCAACTGTACCCCGGCTTACCTAATGAGAGCGAGACCTGGTAAGCTGCCTATCGACCTGGGTATGGGAGTCCTGACGCCCGAGGACACCTCGCCAGAGGCAGACTGGGATAAAGGGCGGCGGCAGCAGTATCGGAAAGTGCAGGAGAGCGTGGAGCTAAGTCTGTCTCAAGCTAGAGAAAGGCAAGAGAGGGCTTATAATCAGTATGCTCCCGCTGTTCCCCTGGTACCTGGAGAGCAGGTCTTGAAGAGGAAAAGACGGCTCCACAAGTTGGACGACCAGTGGGAGGAGGACCCGTACACCGTACTGCCATCAAGCCATGAGAGCCCAAAGATTTGCGTGATCAGTAAGGATGGAGGAGAAACCACAGCCGTTGTCTCCAGAGACCACCTGAAGAAGTGTCCCGAGCAGCTGCAAAGCCCTGAAGAAGAAGATCAAGAAAACCCTCGACCCGCAGAGGAAAGGGAAGAAATGATCAGGACTGTACTCGGAGACTTCCCCCGGTCTTGGACACAAGTAAACGGTGCTGTCATGGTACCCGTCTTCACCTTTCTCCAGCCAGCCCCGCAAGTGCCTACAGAAGAACCAGTAGAGCTGGAAGAGCAGCCGGCCCAAGAGGCAGAAGAGTCCACACCAGCAGTACAGGAGGATCAACCCTCTGCTAGTAGTGAGCCTGCCGTGCCCCTAGTGAGCCAAAGAGTGCGCAGAAAGCTGCCCAGCCTGCCCATAACACCTCCTACACCCTGTAGTGCAGGACCAGTTAGTGAGCTCCGTAGGTCCACTAGGGTTACCAGAGGCCAGATGCCCGTACGTTGGAGAATCTAAGTTGGCTAGTTGCTTTAACTATTTTATGTTTACCTGTTTTGTTGTAGCCGTTGCTAATTATGTTTTTCAGTTACAGGTTCCTTTATATGGACTGACAGGTTATGGACAGTGAGTAACCGGAACTCTGTTGTAAATATGTTTGGAGCGTAACCCAGGAATGGACTACAGACTGTTAAAGACTCGGGGCAGGACAGACCCCTACCTGGTTACGGCTCCTTGTTCTTTGGTGAAATGGACACCCTTATTGCTTCCCGGTTACGGACACGCCGTGACCATCTCATGTATTTAATTGTTATTGTTTATACCCTGTTATGTTTAGTCCGGGAGTACTAAATTTCACTAGGGGGGAATGTGGCACCCCAGGGGTCTGGTTTCCACAGTAATAGCAGTATTACGTCTGTGAGCAGGTGGGAGGTCTCCTGGGCAGGAATCCTAAGCATGCCACACCTCCTGCCCAGTCCTGGGAGGGGAAGAACTTCCCCTATATAAACTGGGGCTGAAGCAGGGTTAGAGAGAGGAGTTCCAGACAGAGACGGAGTCTGGTCTGGACACGCAGAAACAGGGACAGATAGACCTCAGGAGCTCTGTAGGAGCCAGGGAGAAGCGCCAGGGGCTGGAGCTGTGCAGAGCTCGCCCTGGGAGAAGGTACTAAAACCGGACACAGGAGTCCGAGGCTGTGGGGACTAAGATATACCCAGCAGCAGAATCCATCCGGCAGGGGATTCCAGGTCCTCTGGCCATAAAAGCCCGGAGGCTCAGTTACAACGAAGGGACCAGCACCGCCATCCCAGAGCGGAGGCTAACAGGAGGCCCCAGGTCACCAGCCATACGGGTGAGCACCACACGGTATACCCAGGGACGTGGGCTACTTGTAACCGCCGAAAGCAGGGTAGCCAGGAAGGGTACAGACTAACGGGAAGGCCTACAACTCCACCTGGCCAGGGGAACTCCGGCTTACTCGCAGACTAACCAGGCCCCAACTACTAGCCAGTACTCCCGGGGGAATTTGCCTTGTACCATCAGTAAAGGCCCTGAACTGTACCCTCGCGTTTCCGTGCTTCCTTGTCGCACCGTTAGTGCTGGGACATCCACACCATCACTCCCAACATCATCCACATCCGCTGCCCTGAGGCCATACCTCTCCCGTTGGGGGTTATATCAACATTGCTGCACACCTATACCACCGGCCTCAGCGGTCTGCCCTGCAGCGGCAGTTTCATAACCGCATTCAACGGGTGGCGTAGTCGGACACTAATACCATCACACCAATAACCGCCACTAAGTTTGACCACCCTGGGCGCGGACCGGGTCACCGCCACACGAAGACTACTACCCCCATCGGATCCGGCTCCGGGTATCCCCCGCGCGCACGCGCGCCGCACTACAGCACTGGCCCAGGGGGTGCGTCACACCCCTCTGGGATCTGTGGCACCAATGCGCAGCAGGGCGCCACATCTGCAGGTCTCAGCGATAAGTTATCACCTTTCCAGTTGATAGGCAATAACTTGTTTCCACTGGACCTTTAAGTGATATGCCCAAAGCATGTGCTCCCTTCTTTGGCGGTAGAATGTTGAGAATATGATAAACTTCTCTGTAACCATAAACAGTAAATATTGATACAAAGTTTCATTGCAGGAGATTCTGTTCTACTTTGGTAAAGTTTGGTCTCTTCTTCTGATTTCTTCACTTCAGTTGAATAAGAAAGTAAAAATGTAATTTTTTTTTTATCGGGGCTGTCAGGCCCGTGTGACTCCTGGCCTCAGATAACCTGCCGCTTGGCTGATGTTATCGGCTTTACAAGTGATAATGTGCCAGTCTGTGTATTTGTAAATTCTTTATGAAAGTCAACTTTTCCACTGCGCTGCTCCTGACGTTACCGGACAGAACAAAACAGACAAAAGTCACTTTTCTCATTTTGCTCTCTAGTGAACAAACACACTTTGCCTTCTTTCCATAACATCTATGACTGCTGGAATTCTCCCGGGGACATCGGAGCTTCCATTAAGGCATGACAGGTCAACAATTCACTGCCTCACAAACAACAAAAACTTCACCACAAACTTATTGTTTAACTTCTCAGTGTCTTCAGGCTACATCTTCTCCTGTGTTTCCAGAAATGGTGACTGTATGGGGTTACTGGAATGGACAACCTGCTTTACTTTGGATTCTTCACTTAATGGCTAGTTAACCTTTGGGGGGCACTATTGATTGGCCCCTTATTCATCAGGGGCACCTAGGGCAATGCTTCAGCATTAAGAAACATTACATTGTGCTCAACTGAAATTCATGGGGTTTCCATTTGTGTCACCCTGGCCTGATGCCACAAATATAATAAAGCTGTGTCTGAGAGCAAGGGGGAGGTTCTCTGGTCAGGGGAACATTAGCATGCAATGCCTCCTGTCTCAGGCCAGTAGGGGGAGCAGGCTGCCCCTATAAAAGCTGGAACTGGGGGCAGGGTTAGGGAGAACTGGACGACCTGTCTCTGGATTGAGAGGTGTCCCAGAGCAGGGAGAGACAATTGTATTGCAGCCTAAGAGGACGTGTGGCGGTAGGAGAGCCACAAGCCAGAGACAAGAGGCGAAGTGAGCCTGTCCTGGCAGACAAAGAACCCAATTTACCAGACTTTGGCGTCTGAGGCTGTGAGGATTCCACGTCCTACAGCAGATAACCAGTCCGCAGGGGACTGTATGTTCCTTGGCCTAAGAAGCCCGGAGGTCCCGCCACACCATAAGGGACCAGCAAAGCCGTACCAGGCCGGGAATAGAAAGGGACCCAAGTTGCAGGCCATACGGGCGAGAAGACACGGTGAGTTTGGGAACGAGGGCTGTTACACTAACACTACCAGAAGGGAAATAGCCAGAAGGAGCGCAGAGAGCACGGTAGGCCTACACCCTCACCCTGACCAGGGCCAATTTCCTGTTTCCTCTCAGACGTCCAGGCCCCCCCTCCTAGCCGGGCCTGTTTGTGGGTCAGTTCACCTGTTCTAGTAAAGACCCTGGACTGCAACCTGTTGTCTGTGTGCTCCTTGCTCCTCCAGCACTAACGGCGCTGGGACGCCCTACACCATCACCCCCATCTTCTACTATACTGCCCTGGGGCCGCACTCTTCCCGTGGGGAGTCACACTACCCCAGCTGCATACACCATCAGCCCCAGCGGTCTGCCTTGCAGCGGCGGTTCGCACTGACCGCAATCCACGGGTGGCGTAGTCGGACATTACCAACAGCGCATGGCAGACTACCAATGGCCTGACCACCCTGAGCCACGGAACCGGATTGCCACTACTACCCCCATCGTTTCCTGATTGCCCGGCTCCGAGTGCCCCACGGCTCAGGGGGTGAGTCACATTGATTTAGTCAAAAATTACTCTCATTTCCAGAGCATCTGAAGCTGGGATGTACACCCAGACTCATTGCGCATGCCCGGAAAGCTGAGTGTCATTGCACAAACACGGGATCTCGTGGGAAATTCCGGTGACGTAGGGAGCAGTGACTGGAAGGAATGATAGTGGGATGGGTGGGAGAATTTCAAAACACAGTTGATTGACCGTGACTGAGAAGCAAGAACTGCCCACCCCTGTGACTGAATCCGGAGATATGTGAGGCACTCATCAAAGTGTAAAAAGTTTTTGTGCGCTAAATACTGGGATATTTTGCTTGAGACAAACATGTTAGTGATGCATTGTGCATCACCAACAAGACACTGGGGGCAGTTTAATAGCCATAAAGGACTTGACAGGTTCTCTTTAAGAAAGCATTATGACTGTGTGGAGGCACTAAGGGTCGACTAGAAATGTGTAGAAGCACTAAGGGGGCACTATGACTGTGTGGAGGCACTAAGTGGGCACAATAACTGTGTGGAGGCACAGAGGGGGCACTATAACTGTGTGGAGGCACTAAAAGGTTACTATGACTGTGTGGAGGCACTATAACTGTGTGGAGACACTATGGGGGCACTATGACTGTGTGGGGGCACTGATACTGTATTAGAAGCACAATTACCATTTGCAGACACAAAGGGACACACTCTTACTGTGTTTTGGCATTAAAGAAGCATTATTATTGAGCAGGTGCTGTAAAGGGGCACTATCACTGTGTGCAGACACAAAGGGACACACTATTAATGTGCTTGGGCACTAAGATGGCAGTATTACTGTGAAGGGGCAGTAAAAGGGCACATGGTGAGAAGGGTAATGTGGGTGGCCATTATTGTGCGGGGGCACACTTACTGTGGTGGAGTTCACAATTACAGTGTGAAGACACAAAATGGAGCTTTACTAAGTATGGCACAAAGGGAGGTAATACTCTTGTGCAGGGGATACTATAGGTAACTATAGAAATAGGGGTACCTGGGACAACATCAGGCAAAGCAATGGGGGAAACATTATGACGTTATTGTTAAAGGGGTGGCAGGACGAAAAATTTGAGTAGAAGGTACTGCAAGAGTGACAGATGAATTGCGGCTGGAGAAGTTGTCATGGAGGTGCGGGCAGATGGAGAAGAAACAACAAAGTAATGCACTCCAATCTGAGCAGAAATCACTAATGAGTCATGGTATAGCATTCACTTCTATGGGTTTCAGAGCGCCTGAGTAGAACTGGTATGTAGCACTACATGGTGGTAATGTTGGTCTTTGTATGGCAGTTTGTATTTAGTATCAGTATGGCGGCATTATTCATTATTATTATTATACATTTCATATTCTGCCTACAAATGGTATGCACAAACAATTAGTTGCATTTTGTTTTTTTCTCTGCTCAATGACTCACCCGGGACCGGGGAACAAGCTTCAGGCAATCAATGATAGTCAGCTCCTCCGAATGGGTAAAAATTGATTAATTTCTTGTGCGAAATCCATCTCGCCACCACAGATTGTGCAGAAATACAGAGGGACTGATTAGGGTTTGTTACCATTTCAAAGCTAGGTTCATTTTTACAAGACTTGTGTTTGTTTAGCTGAGCGATACCTCAATAGCGAGCGAGCGGAGCCATGTCTTTAGATTTCAATTGGCAATTTATGAGTGGTACATCTTTGTATGAGACTGTTATGTAGAAGGAGAGAAATATAGAGATAGATTTGGATTGAAGTCAAATTCTTGCCGAGCGCAGTAGGGTGTGATTTTATCTCCTTATTAACCATCTGTTCAGAGAAAATACAAGATTTCATGATGAGTTTGAGTTTTTTTTCTCTAACAATTTGACAAGCTGGGATCTTGTTAGATGCTTTCAAATTTAATATTAGTTTTGCTGAAATTTAACTCTGTCCTTATCGGCCATGTCAGTAGTATATCCGCGGGGGCAGAACCTGTGGAGGGAGGTCCCATAGGAAGATGCTCTTCCCACCCACTAGGATCTGCAACCTCAGTCTGGATACTTTTTTTCTCGTCAATCTTCTCATTCAATCCAAAGAAAAGCTAAAAAAAAGTGCAGATCATCCAGAACCTACTTCTCCTAAGTCCTGCTCAGAATGGTTCTGGAAGCTGAGATCTATTCTGCTGTTTTGTTTGCATGGTTCTTTCATTAAAGGACCGATTCCGTAACTGCAAAGCTGACATGAGTCATAAAGTCCATTCCCATAGTCATGGACAGCTTGTTCTTTCCTTGTCCTGCAGGTACCAGTTACAGCAGCCCAATGACTTCTCTCCTAAAATGCCACCTATTTGAAAAGACCACCATATCCTATGTACAGTGAAAGCTCCTTAGTCTTAACAGCCCTCTTTGTCAATACTAGATTTCCTTCAACAGATTCTCAGATCCATCATATATCATGCATCCTGGTCACCTACTTGGGGAAGACCATCACATTGAACACCACTTTTGAATGCAATGTAAGGTGGTTGTTTCAGAGAGGTTTCGCTGTATAGTGGCCTGTTCTTTGAGCGGACCACCCTTCTAGGAGTGTCACGCCAGGTGTGAATGCAATACAGGGGTGAGAGGTAAAGGGAGCCCAGACACTAGGGAAAGGGGAAGTGGTGACTTCCTAAACTGGACTAGCGTCACTCTGTCGTCCCTATACAGCCTCCGCAGCTGTCGCCAATCACGTGCCTCGCCCTACTATCCCTGGCGTAAGGCTACAGCTGGGGGTGGAAGGAGATGAGCACTAGTCAACCTCCGCTAGCACTCTAAAGACAAAAGGGGAAGACAACACAGGGGAATTACAACTTAGCTTTAAAAGAAACTCCAACAGGGCACACGGCCTCAAGACTCCAAAGAGGACATGATGCTACGTCAGCCAAGCTCCAAGTAGGAATGAGTATAACCGGCGACGCCCACCTAGAGAGACCAGGTATATATACACCTAGGCCAGAGGGAGGCAGTCACTGGGTCCTAAAGAAAACCTCATAGCTAGGAAGCTGTCTGCAATTCCAAATGTGGAGATCTCCTACAGGCCACTGTAGGGCGACTGTCTTTCACCTCCGACACACCCGTGACAAGAAGACCATTTATGGATAGCTGTCTCAAGGAGGTTGAGCTTCCTGCACTTTTGATTCCAGACCTTGGAAATGTAGACAAAATAATAGAAGAATGAGTATAAATAAGACTGTTAGGACTATCACTTTATTAAACAGATGATGTACTTACATGTTTATGGCCCCCCGAGGCTCCTGGATTCTACCATACCTTCATCTGCCACATATCATGATGACCTTACAGAGTTACATTCTTATGGGTCTCCTAGACTCTAGAATTAGGGGCACATTGGAAGAATATCCAGGCAGGGTGCTTATATGGTGGGCTTGGGAGAGAATAGCTCAGACACGTGAGAACGCAGACATTGGGGATGAAGGTCATCTTCTTGGAGGTAGACTTGCTGTCTTCAGTGATACGTCTGTTGATTACCATGATTGGTGGTCCTAATGATGACCTGATGCATGGTGGTGGCCTAGGACACTATTTTTTATTTAGTTGCGTATTTAGCATGGTCTTCAGAGTAAGTAGTATCCAGGAATACATAAGCAGAGCCTGGCAGGAGGACCTACCTGTCAATCACTGCTCCATTCTCAGGGGTTACATACTAGCTATGACCAGATCTGCTTCTCTTCAAGCTTCGCTCGTTCTTCAGGCTCCGCTAGATTACATTGTAATTCCCAATCAACCGAAGTGATTAAAATGCCATCAGCCCTGGGGACTATTTGCCTAATCTCCTGTCACTGACAACATTTTATGAACATGTCCCAAGTGAACGCACCGCTTGGGCTTCTCATTTCTTAAAAAAAATGGGCATTAGTTACATGGAGGAAATGTTTTATTAATTGTAATTATTGATTTGCTTCTGGCTACTGTTCTCATTGGTTTATCTTAAAGGGGAAACAAGGAGATCAAAGCAATAATTCTACTTTTTCCTGTTGAAGACATTGAGAACAGAGCAGGAGATTGTGTCCGGGCCACTTCCGAATGTTACAATGTAGCAGATCTTAGCATGACTTTCATAGACGAAGGGGGCCAGAAAAGCCAAAACGTGGTCTCCTAACCTTCTGGTAATTGGTTACTGGGAACATGTTGCACCCATGTATACATGCTAAATAGACATTGAGAAAGGTCACACCACTCTAATTGGGTCTAGGGTGGTCTCTTCCGGACACCCACTGAATGGGCACTGTTGTCCCTGCAAAGCTAATTTTTAAAGCTGCGTTAACCTGTCTGAAAGTTCATCCTTACCAGTTGTACATTCTTAATGCAGACTAGACACAGTATAACTGTCATGATTGCTGATGGATTTCCAGGGGAATGGGCTTCTACCCTGTCCCTCAAGCTAGGGGAACCCTGAGCGATCTCTGTCCCCCAGATTACCCCTGATAGTGGGGATGTCGGGGTCTCATACCTTGCTATGCTCCTATGAATGCTTATCTGTTTCCTCTCCCACCCAGGGATGTATGGGAGAGAAGCATATGGAATAACGCAAACATGACAGACAGGGGAAAACAGACAGGGATAAAAGAAAACCACAATCATACAAATACTCTCATAAAATGACCCGAGTGGGAATCAAGGGAGGAATAGGAAAGAAGAAACTTAATGGGAAGAGGATTAGGAGAAGACACACACAAACCAACTCCAACCACCTGCTCCTAACTCTGAACTCTCCTTCAACTCCAAACCAGGAAGTGGTAAACTATCACCAGAAAGAAGCAAGGAGGAGGTTTGTTAAACCTGTGGGGAGTAACCAACTCAGAACAGCTGATACAAAAGGACAGAGAACTCAAGGAGTCCAACTAAGCAGTTTAACCCTAGCAGAAACAGAGCAAAGAAAGTCAGAACTGCTAATAGGACGATGAAGCCGTTTTAACAACCGCAGGTGTATGTGTCACCAGACGCTGCGATCGTCTGACCACACTCTGTCGCGGTATCCCCGTGACAATAACTCACTTTTTAGCCATTTAAATCCCTTCTATTTCAATGCTTAGGAGTCTAGTGGGTGGTCTTAATCCATGAGTGACGGCTTTAATTGTATCAAAGTACATAAAGAGATGGATCGCCCACTGGACTCCTAAGCATAAAATGCAAGTTATATTGAATATTTTTACAATCAAGGCTGTCTATAGGATTCACTTTAATTCTTCTCAACCGGATACTTCTTCCATTGCAATAGCAGAATGTTGTGCTCCAGAGCTGCTCTTCCTGATTCTTCCAATAGTCCTCCATTGGAGAGTTACTTTCCAAGTCATACAGGTAGGGATTCTTTGGGTATTTTAGCTCTATGCCTTTTGTGTCTACTTGGGAAAGGACTCCAATGCTGATTGCTACATGACAGCCCACATACAACCTTGCTTCACTTCAGTGGAAAGAAACATCCATCCATCTGTCACCACATCATTCTAGAATGGTGTCATCCATCTAGACCATCTTACCGGAGATATGATCACATTGATGTCCCCCCAACCTTGCAGGAGCCATCTCCGCAGTCGTCACCGAGGATTGTGAGTAATCTTGGTGAGCTAATACCATCTGTTTGTGTTTTTATTGTGTTCCTCCCGAGTACTTTAGACATTCAAACTGTTTTGATCAGAAAGCCCAGCGGGACGCACTTACAGCTGTGTGAGAATATTCCTACATGACATCGGCAGCCCGCGCCTCCCAAGCCTTCATCCCGATGATATGTGGCAGCGCTGCCTCCTCCATTTTAATCCTTCATTTTCATAATCAGATTCTTTTTTTCAGAACTCGGATGTCGGCAGCATTGGAATATTTTGCATATCTCGTATTTTTGATTTCTGTTACTAAAATACAACCAGACCCAGGCTGGCAATCATTCTGTTCCCGGGTGGGCGACTGTGCAGGAACTGAAGCTCCACGTCGCCACTTTGAAGCTGCTTTGCAGAATAGTTTAGGTAGTAGTGAAAACAGCGACTCCAGGATATAATGGGATTATTAGAGTTCCTCCGGTATAAGCAGATTTACATCCTGGTTCTAAACAGACTCTGTTCCCAGATAACAATATCATGTAGTTACCAAATAACAAAGCCATAAAGTGCCCAAATAAGTGTATAGTGCCCAAAGAGAATGAAAAATAATGGTTATATAGAGCATGAAAACAAAGGTACTACACAGTGCACAAATAATATTGTCATAGAGTGCCCCAAAAACTCACCTGTACAGTGTCTAAATAATACTATCAGAGAGTGCCCAAAAAACTCACCTATATAGTGCCCAAACAATAATATCAGAGTGCCCGAAAAAACTCGCCTGTGCAGTGTCCAAACAATAATATCAGAGTGCCCCAAAAACTCACCTATGCAGTGCCCAAACAATAATATCAGAGTGCCCCAAAAAACTCGCCTATGCAGTGACCAAACAATAATATCAGAAAGAGCCCCAAAAACTCACCTATGCAGTTCCCAAACAATAATATGAGAGAGAACCCCAAAAACTCACCTATGCAGTGCCCAAACAATAATATGAGAGAGAACCCCAAAAACTCACCTATGCAGTGCCCAAACAATAATATGAGAGAGAACCCCAAAAACTCACCTATGCAGTGCCCAAACAATAATATCAGAGAGAGCCCCAAAAACTCACCTATGCAGTGCCCAAACAATAATATCAGAGAGAACCCCAAAAACTCACCTATGCAGTGCCCAAACAATAATATCAGAGAGAACCCCAAAAAATCACCTATGTAGTGTTCAAACAATAATATCAGAAAGAGCCCCAAAAACTCACCTATGCAGTGTCCAAACAATAATATCAGAGAGTGCCACAAAAACTCACCTATGCAGTGCCCAAACAATAATATCAGAGAGAACCCCAAAAACTCACCTATGCAGTGCCCAAACAATAATATCAGAGAGAGCCACAAAAACTTAGCTATGCAGTGCCCAAACAATAATATCAGAGAGAGACCCAAAAACTCACCTATGCAGTGTCCAAACAATAATATCAGAGAGAACCCCAAAAACTCACCTATGCAGTGTCCAAACAATAATATCAGCGAGTGCCACAAAAACTCACCTATGCAGCCAGTGACCAAACAATAATATCAGAGAGAGCCCCAAAAACTCACCTATGAGGTGCCCAAACAATAACATCAGAGAGTGCCACAAAAACTCACCTATGAGGTGCCCAAACAATAACATCAGAGAGTGCCACAAAAACTCACCTATGCAGTGACCAAACAATAATATCAGAGAGCCCCAAAAACTCACCTATACAGTGCCCAAATAATACTATCTGAGTGCCCAAAAAAACTCACCTATGCAGTGCCCAAACAATAATATCAGAGAGTGCCACAAAAACTCACCTATGCAGTGTCCAAACAATAATATCAGAGAGAGACCCAAAAACTCACCTATGCAGTGCCCAAACAATAATATCAGAGAGATCCCCAAAAACTCACCTATGCAGTGCCCAAACAATAATATCAGAGAGAGCCACAAAAACTCAGCTATGCAGTGCCCAAACAATAATATCAGAGAGAGACCCAAAAACTCACCTATGCAGTGTCCAAACAATAATATCAGAGAGAACCCCAAAAACTCAACTATGCAGTGTCCAAACAATAATATCAGCGAGTGCCACAAAAACTCACCTATGCAGCCAGTGACCAAACAATAATATCAGAGAGAGCCCAAAAAACTCACCTATGAGGTGCCCAAACAATAACATCAGAGAGTGCCACAAAAACTCACCTATGCAGTGACCAAACAATAATATCAGAGAGCCCCAAAAACTCACCTATACAGTGCCCAAATAATACTATCTGAGTGCCCAAAAAACCTCACCTATACAGTGCCCAAAATAATACTATCAGAGAGTGCCCAAAAAACTTGCCTATACAGTGCCCAAATAATACTATCTGAGTGCCCAAATTAACTCACCTATACAGTGCCCAAAATAATACTATCAGAGACTGCCCAAAAAATTCACCTATACAGTGCCCTAATAATACTATCAGAGTGTGCCCCAAATTTGCCTGAACAATGCCCCAAAAAATGCTGTCATACATTGTGTGACGAAGCAGCTTTTTATCTTAATCAGCCATACATCTACATTTGTTAAGCCAAGAGAAATGCACTATTGTGTTTGTGTTGTGTGTGACTTTAGAACTTGTGTGTGTTTCTTTGGTGGGTCAAGAAGGACAGACCAGTATTTGTATATCCCTGATTGTTGTCTTCTCTCGGTTCTGAAACAATGATGTTTGTTAGTATGCTAATTGCATATTATACTAAAGCCAGCTAGATGTTTATTTACAAGAGCCCCCTGCTATACCAACTATGTAAATTGAGGAAATGCTCAAACAATGAGTCCTGAGCCCTGTGAAATAATACCCTCCCTAACCTTTGCCCTGTGGATGTGTACTTGAAAGAACAGATGTGAGCTATTTAATGAACATATGTCTCTGTAGCAGGCAGATTTTGAAACAGAGAATTGAAAGATACTTTACAAGGAGAATCAAAGATCAGACTCTCTTCAGACCATTAGCTTGGCAGCATGGCTTTATCCAAAGAGACACAGATTTGGATTCTACATGATTCCAGCCTAAGGGTATATGGCCCTGACTGGAAAGATACGGATCTGCTCCACTGACCATCAGAGAGCCCATGGATGCATTTGGGGAGACCAGGTTGGGACGATGAAGTCACTTTTTTTGGGGTTGCCAGGTGGTCGCCTGGAACCCATGGAGACATTCGGAGATGCCAGATTGGGACCAGCTGGTCATCTGGCCCCATGGAAACTCTCGGAGAAGCCAGGCTGGGACCCTCGAATATCCTGGCCTTGTACCTCGATGGACTATCAGCTTCCTAAGCTTGCCGCTACCTTCTCTCTGTGGGGGCCCGCCAAAAGTGGGGGGCCACTGGTTGAGATAGTCGGCCCTGGAAGTCCCAAAGTCACAGCTGTTCTATCCCAAGTGGGCCAGCGGAAGGGTGAGACTGTGTAATGTTGTACCATCTTGGGTATTAGCTGGGACTGTTCTATATGTTTTTTGTCCGTTTAGTGGTTAAATAAAGTATTGCCACGCTGTTTTACCCTCACCCTGTGTTGTCTGTGTGGTATTACACCCATGGAAGTCCCCGGGTCTTCGCAGAGTGCCCCAAACTCGACTGTACAATGCCCAAATAATACTGTCATAGAGTGCCCCCAAAAATTCACCTTTCCGCTGTCAAAATAATACTGTCACAGAGTTCCAAAAAACCTTGTCTGTATGGTGCCCAATACTATAAGTGTGGCCAAATAACAGTACTATAAAGACTAGTGCTTGAGTGATACAAGGGCCCCACATGGTGCAAGGTGGATTTCATGAAGATTTGCAGACATTAAAGGGGTTTCTGCTACTCGGACACCCCCTTCTTAAATACTATATTCCTCAGTGTGAAATTAAAAAACCCTGTACTCATCTCTCGCACCGGCGCCATTCCAGCAATGTCAGCGCTGGGTTTCCCCAGGCTCCTATGACATTGTTATGCCACATGAGCCCTGTAGCCAATTGAGCTGCTGTGCTTTCACTAACTTAGGATGAAACTCACACGTCTGGGGATAGTAAGAGAACTACGGCCCATTAGTGGATGCTGATTGGCCGCAGAGTTCACATGACAAAACAATGTCATCACTGAAACAGCGCTGGTACGGGAGGTGAGTATTATTTTTATTTTACACTTGGGAATATAGTATTAAAGTAGAGGTTGTCAGGATAAGAGCTTGATTCCAGCGATGTGTCTCTTACTCAGCTGTGTTTTGCTGTTTCCATACAATCATTGTTTTATCAGCAGGAGATTATCACTACAGGACTAGGTGTCTCATGCCTCCTGGTCCAACCACACTCTCACCTGTGATACAATGTACACAGAAAGCAGCCAATCAGTGTTGTGAGCGAGGTTATATACGGCTCAGCATTCCGAGCTCCGTTATATCTGCAGCAGAGAAAGCTAAGTGAAAAATCTAAGGAATCAGGGTCTATGTCCCTACATCATGCTGCTGTCAGATTACATAGCAAAAACCTCCTGACAGATTTCCTTGAAAGGTTCAACAGGGTGCAAGGTGGAACTCATACATGGTTATTTGAGATCAACTAGCACCAACCCAAAAATGACTAAAATAGACAGTGTGGTAGAGGGTAGATCTCATATGTGGTTACTTGAGATCAGCTATCACCAGTCTTATAATAATTAAAAGGGTCAGCTTGGTACAAGGTGGATCTCAGAAGTGGCTACTCGAGATCAGCTAGCACAAACCCTGCAATTAATGAAAGGATCAACATGATGTAAGGTGGATCTATATGTATTTTCTCAAGGTCAGCTAGTTCCAACCTTAGTTTCCAAAGGGTCAGCATGGTGCATGGTTGATCTCATACTTGGTTACTCAAGATCAACTAGCAGCAACCCTATAATGGTTGAAAGGGTCAACAAGGTGCAATATAGTATGTGTTTCCTCAAGATCAACTGGTTCCAATCCTACAATTAATGAAAAGGATAACATGGTGCAAGTTGGATCTCATATGTGGTTACTCGAGATCAGCTACCACCAACCCTACAATTATTAAAAAAGTCGGCATAGTGCATGGTGGATCTCATACATGGTTACCCAAAATCAACTAGCACCAACCGTACAATTAATGAAGATGTCCACATGGTGCAAGGTGGATCTCATATGTATTTGCTCAAGGTCAACTGATACCAACCCTAAAATTAATGAAAGGGTCATCATGGGGGAAGATGGTTCTCATAAGAGGTTGCTCAAGATCAACGGGCTCAAACACCCTGATTGAAAGGGTCAACATGGTGCATGCTGGATCTCATACATAGTTACTCGAAATCAACTAGCAGCCACCCTATAATGATTGAAAGGGTCAGCTTGGTACAAGGTGGTTCTCAGAAGCGGTTATTCAAGATGTACTATCAGCAACCCTATAATGATCAAAAGGGTCAAGAAGGTGCAATATCAATCCCATATAGTATGTGTTTCCTCAAGGTCAATTGGTACCAACTTTACAATTGAAAGGGTTGTCATGGTACAAGTTGGATCTCATATGTGGTTACTCAAGATCAGTGATCACCAACCCTACAATTAATGAAAAGGTCAACATGGTGCAAGGTGGATCTCATATGTATTTGCTCATGGTCAACTGGTACCAACCCTAAAATTAATGAAATGGTCATCATGGGGGAAGATAGTTCTCTTAAAAGGTTGCTCAAGATCATCGGGCTCAAACCCCCTGATTGAAAGAGTCAATATGGTGCATGCTGGATCTCATACATGGTTACTCAAGATCAACTAGCAACAACTCTTGAAAGGGTCAGCTTAGTACAAGGTGGTTCTCAGAAGTTGTTATTCAAGCATCTACTATCAGCAACCCTATAATGATCAAAAGGGTCAAGAAGGTGCAATATGAATCCCATATAGTATGTGTTTCCTCAAGGTCAATGGGTACCAACTTTACAATTAATGAAAGGGTTATCATGGTACAAGGTAGATCTCATATGTGGTTACTCAAGATCAGCGACAACCAATCCTACAATTAATGAAAGGGTCATCATGTTGCAAGGTGGCTCTTGTACGTAGTTACTCAAGATCAGCGACCACCAACCCTATCATTAATAAAAAAGTCGGCATGGTGGATCACATGCATGGTTACCGAAGATCAGCTACCACCAACCCTACAATTAATGAAAAGGTCGGCATGGTGGATCACATGCATGGTTACCCAAGATCAGCTTCCACCAACCCTACAATTAATGAAAAGGTCGGCATGGTGGATCACATGCATGGTTACCCAAGATCAGCTACCACCAACCCTACAATTAATGAAAAGGTCAACACGGTGCAAGGTGGATCTCATATGTATTTGCTCAAGGTCAGCTGGTACCAACCCTAAAATTAATGAAAGGGTCATCATGATGGAGGATGGTTCTCATACATGGTTGCTCAAGTTCAACGAGCTCCAACCCTATAATGATGGAAAGGGTCAACATGGCGCATGCTGGATCTCATACATGGTTGCTCAATTATCCATCACCAACCGTGCAGAATGGTAACCGAGCACCACCCCTGTTTAGAACAAAAAGACCAACATGGTGAAAGTGGATTTTTTGAAGCTATCATGGCTGGTTGAAGGAAGAAATGAAGGGAATAACCGAGAATTTTCCTTTGATTTAGCCTTCATGTAACAGCCGGAGAAACAAGGGAAAGTTAATAATAATGACTGCGTCAAATTTTATTTTCCGTCCCTGGAAGGAGAAAGCATTATGTTGCATCCTGACGTTGAAATATAACAAGAATGTCCTGTCGTGGGTCTTTTTTAAGCCGGAGCAGATTTATGGGGCCTCCACACAACAACAAACTTCCACTTTGGACCATTTTGAAGACAAATATTTTCCTCGTGATGGTGGATAAATCGGACGACATCTGTCAGCTCCTGCCCGTCTCAAGAACTAAGCCTCTCTGAGCCGCCTCTTGTCACATCCCTTATTAGGGACGGAGACAGTAAATATGAATTTCCAGACTTCATAAACCCCCGGCTCGGTGTCAAGGAAGTTTTTAAAGTCGCCTCTGGTTGAACCATATTTCTCTGCAGCAGAATAACTGAGCGCGAGCTCTATGAACCTTTTATGAGGCTCGAGATGTTATAAAATGTCATTTAATTCCCCGAATGCTAGTGCCGAGCGAGGAAATTCTGCTCTTCGCTTTGATTTTCTGCATTTGTATCGCTCTCGTCAAAAAGAAACAAAAACATTTTTTTATCCCCCCCAAAAAAAAAAATAGGCTAAATTTATTTTTGACCCTTTCCATCCAGAAAAATATCCATCTGTTGGCATGTTCGCGACGTTGACAGCGCCCCACCGGAGACATTACAGATTCCATCGCTCGGAGCAGCCAGTATTCAGATGTGTCGCTGGTAATTAATGTCACATTGCACACTGGGATTGATTTTTTTTCTCTCTCTCGCTCTACACTTTTGCTTTCTCCCCCGGTAGATGCCAGACACCGTCCGAGAACTCTGGTCCCGTCCTCCAAACCCCGAAGAGACGCTGAAGCGTAATAACTGTAAACTTTGCCAGAAGACATGATGCATCGTGTAAGATTCATGTTTAATTGACGCTTGAGTTTTGCAAAGAGGAGAGTTTGTGTGCGGCTCTGCTGACCGCTATCACTACTTCCCCCGAGTGCCCTACAAGCTGCACAGAATTAGTGAAACATGGCTGCATTCCTATACGAGTAGCACCACATCTGTCTACGGCATTGCAGATTGGTTTCATTTAACTGAGCTGCAATACTGCACACAGCCTGTGAACAGGAGTGGCGCTGTTCGTTGAAAAAAACGGCAACCTGTACAAGATCTTTCAGAGGCTTAATGAACTTACGATAGAAGAGGCATAAATAAACATGGACTGAACCATCAATAGAAGGGATACACAGAGCATTAAGTCTTTATGAAACAACCCCTTTAAATTAAAAGTTTCCAAGGATGTTGTTTTTGGTTCAGACTCCTGACACTTTGTCCAACAATTTGCCCCACTGGGCACTAATTTTTCCATCAAAACCTTAGCAGAACCACAACGACCCCAATACAAGCCACTGTTGCCATATCCGGCACATCCTTTTGGAAGCCATGTCACTAAAATTCCTTCATCTATTGGGTAATTAATTAATGTATTCACAAATTCCTTCATTCATGCATCCTAGAATTAATTATTTAGTGCATGTATGCTTTGAAATAAATAACTAGTTAAAGGTGACCTGTCACTTGCCGTAAATATGTAATTTTTTTATACCTGGTGTAAATGCCGCTGTTCTCCTGAATCCGACGATGTTTTTCTTTTGTTTCTACGCCTCTCTGTTCCCGAGATACGGCCCCTTCTTCCCTGTATATAAATCTAGTCTTGTTATCCAGATGGGCATGGTCCACTCATATTAATTGAGAACCACACCCCCTTGGCTAACAAGACTAGATTTATACACAGGGAAGAAGGGGCCGTATCTCAGGAACGGAGAGGCGTAGAAACAAAAGACAAACATCGCCGGATTCAGGAGAACCGCGGCATTTTCACTAGATAAAAAAATTATATCTTTCTGGAAAGTTAAAGTTTCTCTTTAAATGATTGATTAAATGAAATATTTTCTAGACATTGATGAATACATTTAATAAATATTGAACTCGTTACAACATTGTTTAACCTTTTCGTAACTGGGTAAATGAATGAATTAATGAACGAGCAAATGTATTTTTACTTATAAGTGACGGTATGAATGAACTGATAGATGAACGAGATGAACAAATGCGTTAAAAAACAGCTATTTTGTTTTTTAAAGGGGTTGACTTTTTTCACTTAAGTGGGGGCTAAAAAATAATTTTGCAACTGGGTTCCATTGAAAAATGTATTTAATTTCTACCTTCCTTCCTTCGTTAATTAATTCCCTCATTTATTTATTTCTTTCCCGTACATTCCAATCTCTTTCTTCTTTCAACTGATAAACGGAATGAATTAATACATTAATTGAAGCAGGACTGAATTAATTTACAAATATTCAAGGCGTGAATAAATGAATGAGTAAATTAATTTAGGAAATAACCGGTTCATACCTTTTATTTATTTCCTCTTTTATTATAAATTGATTCCTTCATTTATTCATCCAAGGAATGGAATAAAAAGTTTAATAAAAAAAAAGGTTTTGATACACCTGCCCCCACTATTGTGTAGTCAAGGTGGGAAAATCTTGCACTATATGTATGCTATGGGTGTGCCAGCTTGTCAGAGGCCATAGGGGGCGCTCTTTTGGCTTCCATCTATGATATATATATGATATGAATCCCCGCGGGAATAAAAATCAGAGAGATAAGTGTCAGCACGGCGGACGGTGCGAGTCTCTTTCCGCCACCATGTCCTACTTTCTGCTGAAGATTATAAGCCTGTCAGAGCTCTGCTAACCTGCAATGTTCCAGGCGCTGCAGACAATCATTATCACTTTTGGTTTGAGAACTGGTTGAGAAAAAAAAAAAAACTTTTAAGAGGACAGAAAAGTGCAGAAACTTTTCAATTTCTACTTATTTGTTATTGAATTTTAAGTCCGTGTTCTCACATAGATTTCTATATGGAGTTTAAAAAAAAATTCTTGATTTTAAAGGGTTTGACAATTTTTTTTTTTTTTTTTTTTACTCGAGGGCTAAAAAAAATTTTTGCAATTGGGTTGCGTTAAAAAATTTGCACAGTTTGGCCTTTACAGGCTCTTTGATTCCCGGCCCGTTCAACTTTGATGTTGTCAGCTGAGAGGAGCTCAGAAAAAAAAAAGACAAATGGACCATCAGAAAGAGCTCACTGATAGATTCTCAGTTAACCCTTTCTACAGCCAGTGCAACAAAGGTGGAAAAGTTGGAATAAAACCCAATGAAAATGACTTTTAGCTAAAAACAAGTGGATTAAAGTAAAAAAAATATGGTACTCTAGAAAGTGGACAATCGCACATTAAAAATGGTGCATCAGATGCGTGCAAAAATTTATTAAAAAAAAGGGAACATACATTGAAAAAGCAGCAAAAGGCAGGTTGCTATCCCTTATTATTGAAAAATTGGAAAAAACTCAGCATTTCTGCACGTGGGAATGAGACCCTACGGGATACTTTGTACATACAGAGGAAAATATCGTTAAACAAAATATTTATTTTACACTCAAAGTTTTATCAGATTTGTTCTTCCTCATTTTTGCGACAAGAGGAGAAAAATTCCAAAACACTATAAGGGAATTTTATTTATTAGGGGGAAAGACCCCATCAAGACCCTCATCTATTACCCAGAGCAGACAGTAACTACAAAGAGCATTTCCCGCTCATCCCTGAATTACACAGACAGGTGATTGATTAGAAAAAATATCATGCAATGCTTCATTTCTCCTGCGGGGGAGCTGTAAGGAAATGGAACCCTTCCTGCCTATTCCTCAAAGAATGATTTTCATATTTATTATTTTATGCTCAATAGTTTATGTAGATTTACGTTTTTTCCCCTCATTCCTGCAATGAAAGGATTTAATGGAATGTATCGTCAGAAAATTATCAATTGTTTGAATCATGTTACATGTATTTTTAAAAAATGTTGCCAATATATTTTTTGCTTTCATATCACAATCTTTAATAATGAGTCAAATTAGTAATCCTACAGTTTTCACACTGGTCATTGGGGCTGTTTCATGCAAATATTTCCTATTGCTATCCAAGGATTGTCTTATGATTTTGAATCATCCTTGAGGATCTTCTCATTTGTATGGGTCTTCCCAACTTCTCCAAGGATTGTCTCATGACTTTGGACCTTCTCAGAGGATCATCTCATGATTATTGGACTTCTCCAAGGATGTTATCAGAGGATCTGCAAATGAATATGTATCTTCTGTAAGGCGGAGGTGTTCACACCATGCAGTAACTGAGGCAGTGACCCACGCAAGTCCAACATAAACAGCTTTTATTTCAGCAACTCATGGGTTAACAGAAAGTCCTCCAGTTCGCAGCCGGGTTAACAGAAGTCCGGGTTAACAGAAGTCCATACACAATGGATGCCGTGGGCAACGGCCGCGCTGGGCCGCTCAGAGCCTGACCGGTGCAGAGGGTTCCCACACGTTGGTTCAGCCACACTCAGTCCTGCTGAGCTTTCCTCCTATGCTCCTAGCAGGTTCCAACATAGAACAACACTAATCCTTAGTGCAGGGTTTTTAAAGGACCTGTGGCAAGAGCCACTGGAAAACCCGGGTTGGAGGGAGGAGGCCGCCCCACTGCCTCCTGTGACCTCCTCCAAGAAATGAAGGCCCTGCCGGGCTTTACTAATCTGCCTTAGCCAGATACCCTGACCAGGTCAATGCTCACCTTCATTCCTGCATTGTAGCCGCAGGTGAGTTTGTGACTGCAATGCACTCCAATGGATTTAATAGGTCTCTGTACACATTCTGGGGGATATATAATGTCCCTCGTATACGATCCCGGTCACTGCCTCACACTTCTCATAGGATCTTCTCATTGAGGTCCATTGGGAGCTACCTTGTAGGGCAGTGGTCTACAACCTGTGGCTCTCCGGCTGTTGTGACAATACAAATAGCCTATTGCTGTCCAAGGATTGTCTCATGACTTTGTATCTTCTTTGAGGATCTTCTCAAGTCTATAGATCTTCTCAACTTATCCAAGGATTGTCCCATGACTTTGGATCTTCTTTGAGGACCTTCTGAAGTCTATAGAGCTCATCTTCTCCAAGGATTATCCCATGACTTTGGATCTTCTTTGAGGACCTTCTCAAATCTATAGAGCTCAACTTCTCCAAGGATTGTCTCATGACTTTGGATCTTCATTGAGGATCTTCTCAAATTGATGGGTCTTCTCAACTTCACCAAAGATTGTCTCATGACTTTTTGGACATTCGCAGATAATCATCTCATGATTATGGAACTTTTCTAAGGATGTTATCACAGAATCTGCTAATGAATAGGTATCTTCTCATTGAGGACCATTGACAGCTACCTTGTAGGGCAGTGGTCTACAACCCGCGGCTCTCCGGCTGTCGTGACTATATATTTAGTCTATTTGTCACGGGTGTGTCAGATGTGACAGACAGTCACCCTACAGTTGATTGCAGAAGATCTCTTTGTTTGGCATTACAGACAGCTTCTTAGCTGTTTCACTCTAGGACCCAGCGTCTACCTCCTTCCTGCTAATTGACACCCTGGCCTGGGTGTTTAAATAGTTTTGCTTTGCAACAGGAAGGTGCCGGTGATACTCACTCACATGTTTCCTTGTGAATGCTTGGAGCTCTCAGACTGCGATCTACCACTGTGCTGCTTGGAGGATGCTTGGAGTTATCTCTCTGAAGTCGGCTAAAGCTAAGCTGCTTTCCCCCGTGTTTGTCTCCCTTGTTGTCTTTAGTTGTTAGTAGGGATCGACTAGTGCTCATCCCCCTCTTCCCTATCCAGGGCCAAGTGCTAGCGAAATAGAGGGTTTAGGTTCGCGTGCGGCGATTGGTGAACAACCAATTTAGGGACGTTAGTGAAGACAGGGTGATATTAGATCAGCCTAGGAGCTCTCCACTTTCCCCTTTCCCTAGAGTCTGGGATCCCTTTCCCTCTTCCCTTTGTGTTGCACTTAGTTTTTCACACACCTTGCATGACATTATTGCTGTCAGTTGATGCATTGTTGAGTGTTGTAGTTTCTCAATAACTGAAGAACCACAAGTTGGAAAATACTTTTTTTGCCTTCTTCTGGATCAACACTTCTACAAAATAAGTTTCTCTAGATGATCTTGTGTTTTTTTTTGTGAACCTATGTCATCATCTCACAATTTACGATGACCTCCCATAAGATTCTTTAACAGATACAGTTTGGACGCAGGGCCGGCGTCAGCACCAGGCGCACCCGGGCAAGTGCCGGGGCCCTGAGCAGGCAGGGGGGCCCACTGGCGGTCGCGCACCCCACTGGGCTATGGGCGGAGGAGAGCGGTGTCAGCGCCCGCTCTTCTCCCCCGCTTGCTCAGGGCCCCGGCAGCCGGATACTTACCTCTCCCCGTGCCTCCGCAGAACCGCCGTCTTCCTGCTGTGTGCTCCCTGTGACGTCTCAGGTCAGAGGGTGCGGTGACATCTTTACACCGCGCTCTCTCCTGAGCCGTCACAGGGAGCGCAGAGCGGGAAGACGCCGCCGACGCTGGAGTCCGGACCCGAGCAGCTGCAGCAGGTGAGGAGGAGGGAGGTGAGTATTTGATTTTTTTTTTAATCTATGGAGGCACGGGGCATAATATGGGGGGGTGACATCCTGCATGGGGCATTATAAAGAGAGGGGGGGTGACATCCTGCATGGGGCATTATAAAGAGGGGGGGGTGACATCCTGCATGGGGCATTATAGAGAGAGGGGGTGACATCCTGCATGGGGCATTATAAAGAGAGGGGGGGTGACATCCTGCATGGGGCATTATAGAGAGAGGGGGTGACATCCTGCATGGGGCATTATAGAGAGAGGGGGTGACAGCCTGCATGGGGCCTTATAAAGAGGGGGGGTACATCCTGCATGGGGCATTATAAAGAGAGGGGGGGTGACATAGTGCATGGGGCATTATAAAGAGAGGGGGGGTGACATCCTGCATGGGGCATTATAAAGAGAGGGGGGGTGACATTCTGCATGGGGCATTAAAAAGAGAGGGGGGGTGACATCCTGCATGGGGCATTATAAAGAGAGGGGGGGGTGACATCCTGCATGGGGCATTATAAAGAGAGGGGGGGGTGACATTCTGCATGGGGCATTAAAAAGAGAGGGGGGTGACATCCTGCATGGGGCCTTAGAAAGAGGGGGGGTACATCCTGCATGGGGCATTATAAAGAGGAGGGGTGACAGCTTGCATGGGGCAATATAAGGGGGGGGAACAGCCTGCATGGGGCATTATAAGGGGGGGGACAACCTGTATAGTGCATTATGTGGGGGGAACAGCCTGCATGGAGCATTATAAGGGGGGGACAGCCTGTATGGGGCATTATGTGAGGGGTAACAGCCTACATGGAGCATTATAAGGGGGGGGCAGCCTGTATGGGGCATTATGTGGGGGGTAACAGCCTGCATGGAGCATTATATGGGGGCCAGTATCCTGTATGGAGCGTTATAAGGGGACCAGTATTCTGTATGGAGCCTTATATGGGGGCCAGTATTCTGTATGGAGCCTTATATGGGGGCCAGTATTCCGTATGGGGCCTTATATGGGGGCCAGTATTCCGTATGGGGCCTTATATGGGAGCCAGTATTCTGTATGGAGCAATATATAATGGGGCCCATAATACTGTATGGAGGACTATACTGTCCGGTCTGCACTGTGCGCTGCGAGGATTCACCGGTTTCTGAGCTTTTGTAGAATTTACAATAGATATCGCTCATGTAATGTAAGAAGTGAAATCTTTGCATTGTACTATATATATATATTTCTCCGCCGTATCTCTGCATCATGAATCCTGGTATGTGTTAAAGGGGCCACTGAGACTCTTTCGCCCGGGGCCCAGAAAAACCTGGAGCCGGCCCTGTTTGGACGGGTTTCAGATGTCTATAGTATCTTCACATCTGATTTCCCACGGATCTACTTACTTTTCTATATCCCCTATGGTCATCTAAGTTTGGGTCAGTAGTGGATACTACACTATGGCCATCTGAAGCTGGCCTAAAAGGGGGTGTCAGGGACTCAGATAATGATGTCCTTACGAGAGGTGGGAATCCAACATCCTGCACCTTCACTGGTCAGCTGATGACCATGGGGAGGAAGGTCACAGTTGAACACCACAGCTCCATTCACTGTGTAGTGGCCATTATTGTATGAGCACTGGTGCCAAAAAGGTGCCGGTGTGCTAGATAAACGACACTAGCACCTCATCTACATTTTAAGCATCATATAGAACAAGAAATCCTTCCGCAGGTGATGAGATGAGGCCACCTAACAACTCTACCGTTAATTCTGTTAAGTCTGGAGCTCCATCCAATTCTCCGACTTTTCTGTCAATCTCGGATTTCTGAATTGAATTATCTCCGGCAGAATGAACTTCGGGGGCAGTAAAATATAATTTCAGTCACCACTAATAAATCTTTAATTATTAATATCTCGGCGGGCTCAGAGGGGATCACGTCGGGTAAACAGAAGCGCTGCTAAACGCGAGGATTTTTATTGCATTTCCTATCCTATGGGGTCGTTACGAAATCAAATCTCCATGTCAATCTAATGGATTTGCTTCTCATCGCTCGGCTCATTAAGAAATTCATGGAACTTCTATGAAACGAGCTTTGTTTTTGGACCCGGGTGCATTGCTTACTCTGCGCCCTGGTGCCGAGCTCCGACTTATTATAGATAATTAGGATGGAAAACACACGAGGTGTCACCAAATCTCGGGTTACAGTATAGCGCCAGGCATTGTGCATTATTAATACCGCCAACGTATGTGAGGAGCTTGTTTACGAGGCAGAAATACCGGTGACATTTTTTTCATGTTCCATTTCCATTTTTTTTTTTATGTTCCGTTCAGTACACAGTGGGTGAAATTATGGAGGAGCGGTAATATTAGGAAGCCTGGCTTGGGCGGTATTTGTGCAGGTGATTAGCGGTAATATTGGTGCATCGGGAGAACAGTTTATAAGTAACGTGACAGCTCTGGGCAGCATCGCTCCGCGGCAAATCAGAGGAACACTACTAGGATATTTTTAGTTACTTTTTCTCCCCGTAGATGACGATGGAAACCTTATCCTGACCGTAAAAGTCAATGCGAGACATATATGCCTCCATGATATCAAAACATCTTTTTGATGAAGGGATATGGGATGGAAAATCTAAAATGACAATATCTTTCCAATAGGCCGCCCTCTTGTATTAAGCAGCTATTTGTGCCCACGAGAGCAAAGAAGGAGTCCACCATCTAGGATCCTAATTTATTACACAAAGTAGAGAGGGAATGTAAGAAGTGTCTCTCTTTCTGGAAGACACAGCGTGCCCATGTGCACGTGGAAAGTTCATTCATTTTATTATGAATTGTGTAATTCCTTATTTCCCCTACGGAGGTGCTGTACACAATGTGAACACTCACTGACTGTTTTTCCCAAAGATTGCAGCCATTGAGCAATTCTCAAGAAAACCTTCTAACAAAAAATCATTGTCTAAATTGGACAAGCTCTGGATTGAGGCACCTGTGGGACCTCTCTGTATGGGGGCATTTGTGGTTAGCACGCTTGTAACATTATATGGGGGGATCCATGGCTGGCACTCATGGCATCTGTAGCATATTATGGGGCATCCATGGCTGGCACTCATGGCATCTGTAGCATATTATGGGGCATCTGTGGCTGGAATTCTTGTGGCATCTAAACCATTATATGGGGCATCCATGGCTGGCATTCTCATGGCATCTGTAGCATATTATGGGGCATCCATGGCTGGCATTCTCGTGGCATCTGTAGCATATTATGGGGCATCCATGGCTGGCATTCTCGTGGCATCTGTAGCATATTATGAGGCATTCATGGCTGGCATTCCCGTGGCATCTGTAGCATATTATGGGGCATCCATGGCTGGCATTCCCGTGGCATCTGTAGCATATTATGGGCATCCATGACTGGCATTCTTGTGGCATCTGTAGCATATTATGGGGCATCCATGGCTGGCATTCTTGTGGCATCTGTAGCAAATTATGGGGCATCCATGGCTGGCATTCTTGTGGCATCTGTAGCATATTATGAGGCATCCATGGCTGGCATTCCTGTGGCATCTGTAGCATATTATGGGGCATCCGTGGCTGGCATTCTTGTGGCATCTGTAGCATATTATGTGGGCATCCATGGCTGGCATTCTTGTGGCATCTATAGCATATTATGGGGCATCCATGACTGGCATTCTTGTGGCATCTGTAGCATATTATGGGGCATCCATGACTGGCATTCGTGTGGCATCTGTAGCATATTATGGCGGCATCCATGGCTGGCATTCTTGTGGCATCTATAGCATATTATGGGGCATCTATGGCTGGCATTCTCGTGGCATCTGCAGCATATTATGGGGCATCCATGACTGGCATTCTTGTGGCATCTGTAGCATATTATGGGGCATCCATGACTGGCATTCTTGTGGCATCTGTAGCATATTATGGGGCATCCATGACTAGCATTCCTGTGGCATCTGTAGCATATTATGGGGCATCCATGACTGGCATTCTTGTGGCATCTGTAGCATATTATGGGGCATCCATGACTGGCATTCTTGTGGCATCTGTAGCATATTATGGGGCATCCATGACTGGCATTCTTGTGGCATCTGTAGCATATTATGGGGCATCCATGGCTGGCATTCCTGTGGCATCTGTAGCATATTATGGGGCATCCATGGCTGGCATTCTTGTGGCATCTGTAGCATATTATGGGGCATCCATGACTGGCATTCCTGTGGCATCTGTAGCATATTATGGGGTATCCATTGCTGGCATTCCTGTGGCATCTGTAGCATATTATGGGGCATCCATGACTGGCATTCCTGTGGCATCTGTAACATATTATGGGGCATCCATGACTTATATTCCTGTGGCATCTGTAGCATATTATGGGGCATCCATGACTGGCATTCTTGTGGCATCTGTAGCATATTATGGGGCATCCATGACTGGCATTCTTGTGGCATCTGTAGCATATTATGGGGTATCCATTGCTGGCATTCCTGTGGCATCTGTAGCATATTATGGGGCATCCATGACTGGCATTCCTGTGGCATCTGTAACATATTATGGGGCATCCATGACTTATATTCCTGTGGCATCTGTAGCATATTATGGGGCATCCATGACTGGCATTCTTGTGGCATCTGTAGCATATTATGGGGCATCCATGACTGGCATTCCTGTGGCATCTGTAGCATATTATGGGGCATCCATTACTGGCATTCTTGTGGCATCTGTAGCATATTATGGGGCATCCGTGACTGGCATTCTTGTGGCATCTGTAGCATATTATGGGGCATCCATGACTTGCATTCCTGTGGCATCTGTAGCATATTATGGGGCATCCATGACTGGCATTCTTGTGGCATCTGTAGCATATTATGGGGCATCCATGGCTGGCATTCTTGTGGCATCTGTAGCATATTATGTGGACATCCATAACTGGCATTCCTGTGGCATCTGTAGCATATTATGGGGGTATCTATGGCTGGCATTCTTGTGGCATATGTAGCATATTATGGGGCATCCATGACTGGCATTCTTGTGGCATCTGTAGCATATTATGGGGCATCCATGATTTGCATTCCTGTGGCATCTGTAGCATATTATGGGGCATCCATGACTGGCATTCTTGTGGCATCTGTAGCATATTATGGGGCATCCATGGCTGGCATTCTTGAGGCATGTGTAGCATATTATGGGGCATCCATGGCTGGCATTCCTGTGGCATCTGTAGCATATTATGGGGAATCCATGGCTGGCAATCGTTGTGCATCTGTAGCATATTATGTGGACATCCATAACTGGCATTCCTGTGGCATCTGTAGCATATTATGGGGGTATCCATGGCTGGCATTCTTGTGGCATCTGTAGCATATTATGTGGACATCCATAACTGGCATTCCTGTGGCATCTGTAGCATATTATGGGGGTATCCATGGCTGGCATTCTTGTGGCATCTGTAGCATATTATGGGGCATCCATGACTGGCATTCTTGTGTCATCTGTAGCATATTATGGGGGTATCCATGGCTGGCATTCTTGTGGCATCTGTAGCATATTATGGGGCATCCATGGCTGGCATTCTTGTGGCATTTGTAGAATATTATGGGGCATCCATGACTGGCATTCCTGTGGCATCCGTAGCATATTATGGGGCATCCATGACTGGCATTCTTGTGTCATCTGTAGCATATTACGGGGGTATCCATGGCTGGCATTCTTGTGTCATCTGTAGCATATTATGGGGCATCCATGGCTGGCATTCTTATGGCATCTGTAGCATATTATGGGGCATCCATGGCTGGCATTCTTGTGTCCTCTAAAGTACAATATAGTAGCGGTAGCAGCTGGTACTCTTGTGGCATCTGAAGCAACGTATGGGGCCACCTATGGCTGGTATTCTAGTTTCATCTGTAGCATTATATGGGGGCATCTGTAGCTTTTTGTGGCCTCCAAAGCAAAATGTAGTAGCGGTGGTGGGTGCCACTCTTGTGGCGTCTGACGTGGTGGCATCTGCGTCTGGCATTCTGAAGAACATCATGGTAGACATTTTGATGGCAATCTTTGGGCGTCATCTCCTGCTGAGGATATTGTAGAGCATCACTACTAACCTCCATTTCTGGTCTCCGTGGTCAATGCTGATGCCCCATTAGCCAGAGAATACGCCGTACTGCCTTGGCATCACATTGCCATCTAACCCTTCCACAATGCCTGACATCAATAGGTAGAGACGGCACAGAACTCCTCGGTGGACCCTTTAGTTTTTAGAAGGGTTTCATCATAAGGTCATAGGCTGTGTCCGCTCCCTACAAGGACGCGAATCTTGTTTTTCTTCTTTTTCATTTTACCCACTGGCAAAGGGACAATATATCATGCGCTAACGGCGCGGCCGAGCCGGGGGTTAGAATACTGCACTTGATAGGAATAATAATGTTTGGGGATTTCGGCTTTGCTGAGTCAGATCCCGTTTTAGTTTTGTGCGAATTGATTTCCAAGGTTCCCGAGTGATTCTTCTTAGTGCCAAAGGCAAGACCCCATGTAATTCTGTGTCAGAGCATCGTGCTATGTGCTGCTTGCAGTTTTACGTGTGGAATATAAAAAACCGTGTCAAGAGATCTTGGAGGATTTGTGAACAAGAAGACTGGAAATCGTTCGGTGGGTTAAACGCCTGGAGGACGCCCTCCACCAATAGGCTGTATGGAGGTATTATTTGTTGGGTTGAAGCACACTCTTTGTGTGGGCTTCAACCAATTTCTATATTAGGCAGTATATGTTAGCAGTGCACTATATGGTATTATGATTTGGATGCATTATGAAGGTATTACCTAGGCATTGTATGATGGTATTATTTGGGCACTAAATGGCAGTATTATTTCGGCATTGTACAGAGGTATTATAGGTTTTCACTGTGTTTCTGAGGGCTTCGACCAATTTCGATATTAGGCAGTATATGTCAGCACTATACGGTATTATTATTTGGATACGGTATGAAGATATTATCCAGGCATTGTATGATCATATTATTTGGGCACTGAATGGCATAATTATTTAGGCTTTGTATTTGTTCTCGCTGTTTGTTTGGGCTTCGACCAATTTCTACATTAGGCAGTACATATCAGCACTATACGGTATTATTATTTGTAAACAGTATGAAGGTATTATCTAGGCATTGTAAGAGGGTATTATTTGGGCACTGAATTGCAGTATTATTTAGGCAGTCTGTAGACGTATTATATATTATCATTGTTTTTGTGTGGGCTTCGACCAATTTCTTTATTAGGCAGTATATGTCAGCACTATACGGTATTATTATTTGGAAGCAGTATGAAGGTATTATCCAGGCATTGTAAGGGGGTATTACTTGTGCATTGAATGGCGGTGTTATTTATGCATTGTATGGAACCATTGTATGTTCTCTAACGGGCTACAACTGCAGCAAAAATAATGGGGTTACAACCCCCTTTATCAACCCTCAGCTGATATCTGCTAAACCTGCACATTTCCCCATAGTAGCAGTATTATTTCGTGAAGTCAGAGGACGACCATTTACATTTAACAAGCAGTGATTAATTTTTGCAACTTCTTTCCAGCATTGATAATAGTCAGGGGTCCAGTGTGAAGACCCCCCACCCCATGTCGTCCATTAGCACATCAGCTTTAATTGAATTCCCACGGGGCTGGTCGTGTTCTGGTATACAGGGATTGGAGAGTGGGGTCTGTATACCACCTGTGGCACGCCGGCACTGTGTAATATGACTTTGTGTTCTCTGCCCTCCTGCCCATTAGGAAAAGCGGCGACCGGATTGTCGATGCATTAAGTGGAAAGAAAACTGCAGAAAACCAGACAAATATTCACTTAATTCAATTTCTGCTGTTTGCTCAAATTCACTGAACATCTAATTCTCGCTCCGGACTTCATGTACTTTCGCTTGCGCAGAATAGACTCTTACTGCTAATAGACACCGGCACAAACACGTCTGATTCAGAACCACGTATCCTAGCATGCACCGGCAGCTCGGGGATGCTGAGACTTGTAGTCCTACCCCCGAGTGACGCCTTATCGATGTCACATTGTAACAATTCGGAATGGAATTATTAGCTATTGCTGCCATCCGGATGCGGCTCCAGCCATGATCTACGGTCCACGGTGCCATAAAATATGCCGCCATCCTTCTCTTCAATACGTCCACGAGAAATAGAAACTCTCCCCATCGGTGGCGGCTGAAAAAATAATTGCACTTTTGTTATTCACTTTTTGCCGATGACTTTTCACAGCTGGATAGGATCACTTAGTGATCAGTTCATTGAAGGGGCTGCAGCCTGTGTATGATTTACCAGCAACAGCGCCAACCAATAGCTAGTGGCTGTTTTTAGTATTGCAGTTATGTCAAATTCACTTGAATGGGACTGACCTGTAGGGATCTGCAGAAATAGACACGTCCACTACTTAATATATTGCTAGAACATTAAATTCAGATTGGTAGGGGCTTAATTCCTGGCACCCCCTAAATCAATTGATTGAAGGGACTGCAGCCTCTGTATTGTTTATCAGCCACAGTGCCATACATTGGCTAGTGGTTGTTCATGGTACTGCAGTTCAGTCCCATTCACTCTGATCAGACTGACCTGTAAAGAGCTACAGAAACAGGTACATCCGCTGCCTAATATATGGCACTGTGCTTGCTATTGCTCCCTGTTCCCGCACCTTCGGTCTAGTGTTTCGCATCATCCCACCACCTACAACTCCTATGTGGCACCTACAATGCTGTGTCTGCACGGAGAGGAGCAACGAGACTGGAGGATTCCACTGCAGAGTGTGATCTACCAACAAGGGGACACGTGATACATTGTATGTAGAAAAGAATGATATGTATCTATTACACACTGAACTCCAGCTTCTCTATCAGTTTAATTACTCCCAGTGTATAACAACCGGCCCCATCACCCCCGGTGTATAACATCCGGCCCCATCACCCCCAGTGTATAACATCCGGCCCCATCACCCCCGGAGTATAACAACCGGCCCCATCACCCCCGGTGTATAACATCCGGCCCCATCACCCCCAGTGTATAACATCCGGCCCCATCACCCCCAGTGTATAACATCCGGCCCCATCACCCCCAGTGTATAACATCCAGCCCCATCACCCCCGGAGTATAACAACCGGCCCCATCACCCCCAGTGTATAACATCCAGTCCCATCACCCCCAGTGTATAACATCCAGCCCCATCACCCCCGGTGTATAACATCCGGCCCCATCACCCCCGGTGTATAACATCCGGCCCCATCACCCCCGGTGTATAACATCCGGCCCCATCACCCCCGGTGTATAACATCCGGCCCCATCACCCCCGGTGTATAATATCCGGCCCCATCACCCCCGGTGTATAACATCCGGCCCCAACACCCCCTGTGTATAACATCCGGCCCCATCACCCCCGGTCTATAACATCCGGCCCCATCACCCCCTGTGTATAACATCCGGCCCCATCACCCCCGGTGTATAACATCCGGCCCTATCACCCCCAGTGTATAACATCCAGCCCCATCACCCCCGGTGTATAACATCCAGCCCCATCACCCCCAGTGTATAACATCCGGCCCCATCACCCCCAGTGTATAACATCCGGCCCCATCACCCCCAGTGTATAACATCCGGCCCCATCACCCCCGGTGTATAACATCCGGCCCCATCACCCCCGGTGTATAACATCCGGCCCCATCACCCCCGGTGTATAACATCTGGCCCCATCACCCCCGGTGTATAACATCCGGCCCCAACACCCCCTGTGTATAACATCCGGCCCCATCACCCCCGGTCTATAACATCCGGCCCCATCACCCCCTGTGTATAACATCCGGCCCCATCACCCCCGGTGTATAACATCCGGCCCTATCACCCCCAGTGTATAACATCCAGCCCCATCACCCCCGGTGTATAACATCCAGCCCCATCACCCCCGGTGTATAACATCCGGCCCCATCACCCCCAGTGTATAACATCCAGCCCCATCACCCCCGGTGTATAACATCCGGCCCCATCACCCCCAGTGTATAACATCCGGCCCCATCACCCCCAGTGTATAACATCCGGCCCCATCACCCCCGGTGTATAACATCCGGCCCCATCACCCCCGGTGTATAACATCCGGCCCCATCACCCCCGGTGTATAACATCCGGCCCCATCCCCCCCGGTGTATAACATCCGGCCCCATCACCCCCGGTGTATAACATCCGGCCCCATCACCCCCGGTGTATAACATCCGGCCCCATCACCCCCGGTGTATAACATCCGGCCCCATCACCCCCGGTGTATAACATCCGGCCCCATCACCCCCGGTGTATAACATCCGGCCCCAACACCCCCTGTGTATAACATCCAGCCCCATCACCCCCGGTGTATAACATCCGGCCCCATCACCCCCGGTGTATAACATCCGGCCCCATCACCCCCGGTGTATAACATCCGGCCCCATCACCCCCGGTGTATAACATCCGGCCCCATCACCCCCGGTGTATAACATCCGGCCCCATCACCCCCGGTGTATAACATCCAGCCCCATCACCCCCGGTGTATAACATCCAGCCCCATCACCCCCGGTGTATAACATCCAGCCCCATCACCCCCAGTGTATAACATCCAGCCCCATCACCCCCGGTGTATAACATCCAGCCCCATCACCCCCGGTGTATAACATCCGGCCCCATCACCCCCGGTGTATAACATCCGGCCCCATCACCCCCGGTGTATAACATCCGGCCCCATCACCCCCAGTGTATAACATCCGGCCCCATCACCCCCAGTGTATAACATCCAGCCCCATCACCCCCGGTGTATAACATCCGGCCCCATCACCCCCGGTGTATAACATCCGGCCCCATCACCCCCGGTGTATAACATCCGGCCCCATCACCCCCGGTGTATAACATCCGGCCCCATCACCCCCGGTGTATAACATCCAGCCCCATCACCCCCAGTGTATAACATCCAGCCCCATCACCCCCAGTGTATAACATCCAGCCCCATCACCCTCGGTGTATAACATCCGGCCCCATCACCCCCGGTGTATAACATCCGGCCCCATCACCCCCAGTGTATAACATCCGGCCCCATCACCCCCGGTGTATAACATCCGGCCCCATCACCCCCTGTGTATAACATCCGGCCCCATCACCCCCTGTGTATAACATCCGGCCCCATCACCCCCTGTGTATAACATCCGGCCCCATCACCCCCGGTGTATAACATCCGGCCCCATCACCCCCTGTGTATAACATCCGGCCCCATCACCCCCTGTGTATAACATCCGGCCCCATCACCCCCTGTGTATAACATCCGACCCCATCACCCCCGGTGTATAACATCCAGCCCCATCACCCCCGGTGTATATCATCCGGCCCCATCACCCCCAGTATATAACATCTGGCCCCATAACCCCCAGTGTATATCATCCGGCCCCATCACCCCCAGTGTATAACATCCAGCCCCCAGGAGAACGTTGCCACCCCATTGTACAGTTTGGGGGAGGAGGGATAATGCTATGGGCTTGTCCAACATCCGGGTCCGACCTTACGAATGTTCTTTTGGATAAAGGAGCAAAAATTCCCCCAGATGCCTCCAAAATCTTGCAGAAGAAGAGCAGAGCCGTTATATCGACAGAGGAGCTGACTCCATAGTAATGTCTATGGATGTAGATGCAATCCGGATGTGTCCCAATACTTTTGTCCTTGTGCTGTAGTTCTGCAGTGGAGCTGTGTACACAAAACTGTCAAATATTTACAAACAACATAATATTGAGGAAGCTGTTTAATCCAAACAACAAATAGTTGCATCATTGTGTGGATCCTTTAGGGCTGTGATTGCCGCAGCCGGTATCTGGCATCGCTAACTACATCCACGGAGCGTTGACAATGCCGTACAATTACAGGGATATTCGATTGCTAAGCAACACTCTTGATTTTATTTCCTCTTTGGCTGAGCAAACTAAGCAGCAAAATGTGCACAAAGAACATCCTTCTCTCCCAATAAATATTTTAATTGTATCACTTATGAATGTTCTACAAAAATCATCCCAGGTAAATTCCACTCACGGCCACTAGGAGGAGCTGTGGTATAAACAGTTTTTCTAATGTAGGCGGCCAAGATAAATTCTGCTCACAATCTGGGTACAATTGTAAAAAAAGGAATTAGAAGATGCATGGAAGAAAAAATCCATAAGATTATATAAAGTAGTCCTTTATCTCTCTCCTGTACCCCAAAAGATATACTCAGACCCCCCAAAACCCCCTGCACTGATGCATACCTATAGATTAATAAAAGGATGAAAAAAAGATATCACTAGGTCCTTCTTAAAATTGCACCATTGTGTCACTCGGTTGTGTATTATATTACATGGGGTCTCCATTGAAGTAAATAGGACTGAACTGCAATGCCAAACACAGCCTGTTAATAAAAGTGGTGCTGTTTCATGAGTTTATCATGCAGTTTAAAGCAATTAATAATGTATTTCATGCAAGCAGTTCATCAGTTTTGGGGCATTGTATGTAACATCTACTGGTATTTTATTGCACGCTCATATAGTTATATATATATACATATATATATATATATATATATATATACTGTATATGATACATTGTTGCTTTCTTAAACAGCGCCACATCTGTACAGTGGTTGCTTCTGGTATTGCACCTCAGCTCCATTGCTGTAAATAGGACTGAACTGCAATATCAATCACTCCCATAAGTGGCGCTGTTTCATGAGTTTATCATGCAGCCAGTTTAATGGAATTAGTAATATATCCCATGCAAGCACTTAATCAGTGACAAAATACATCACACCAGCTGCCATGTTAGGCAGAAAGAGCTGTGAAAGCACAGAAGGCAAAGCATGACCTCTTTCCTTTATAGGAGTTGTCTAAGGATAGGAATACATAGGTTGCTTTCTTAAACAGCGCCACTTCTGTATAGTGGTTGTGTCTGGTATTACAGCTCAGCTCCATTGAAGTGAATGGGACTGAACTGCAACCTATTGACATGATTGGGGCTGTTTTTGCAATATTTTTTTTTTTGCATGAACCGACTCAAGAATGTTCTTGGTTTATGATATATATCTTCTGCACCTGCAGTAGTAATGATCGGGGGGGCATGGCTGGACCATTGAAGAATCCATGATATACATGTGGGAGTCATGAGAAGTCATCGTTCTGGTGTATATCATCTCATTCTGTAACAAGAATTGCTCTGATAGTTATGTATGTATGCCACTTTTTTTTAAAGGGGTGTGTAAACTTTTGCATTGGAGAATTTTTTTTTTTTTTTGCAAAAATATACACGCCCAGTGGAAAAGGTCCCATCAGAGTGACCAGATTGTGACATTAGTCATAACCCATAAACCACGTTCTATAAAGACTCCAGCACCTTGTAAATCCGTACAGAGAGCAAAGAGCTTCAGATCTGAAGTCAAGGGAGGGTGACGTTGACCTTGCCGGGGATGAGTAGACATTTCCTGAACTAAACATTCAGGATTTAGGAAATTAATCCACCGTGCGCTCTCTCTCTCCGTGTTTTTTTTTTTTTCCTTGAGAGATGAGCAGATTAATATGTGCGCGGAGTTATAGGGAACATCTGCCTGCTGCCCCCCGAGTCTCATCTCCTGCCGCCGTGAAGGCAAGATTTTAGTTTGAATCCTCCAAATCTTTAAGTGGCTACAAGGAATGTTACAAGAAGACAAATGTAATCGTCTCTGACGAGAAAACGACGTACACAGATAAACAAGCGAGATCCAACCGGTGGTCAGCGACTGCTACAAGCCCCACCGCCTGCTCCCTCCGATCTGGGATGAAAGGTCTTCAACATAGGAGCAGTATTATAGTAGTTATATTCTTGTACATAGGGACAGTATTATAGTAGTTATATTCTTGTATATAGGAGCAGTATTATAGTAGTTATATTCTTGTACATAGGGGCAGTATTATAGTAGTTATATTCTTGTACATAGGAGCAGTATTATAGTAGTTATATTCTTGTACATAGAAGGCAGTATTATAGTAGTTATATTCTTGTACATAGGGGGCAGTATTATAGTAGCTATATTCTTGTACATATGGGGCAGTATTATAGTAGTTATATTCTTGTACATAGGGGCAGAATTATAGTAGCTATATTCTTGTATGTAGGAGCAGTATTATAGTAGTTATATTCTTGTACATAGGAGCAGTATTATAGTAGTTATATTCTTGTACATAGGAGCAGTATTATAGTAGTTATATTCTTGTACATAGAGGCATTATTATAGTAGTTATATTCCTGTATATAGGAGCAGTATTACAGTAGTTATATTCTTGTACATAGGAGCAGTATTATAGTAGTTATATTCTTGTACATAGGGGCAGTATTATAGTAGTTATATTCTTGTACATAGAGGCAGTATTATAGTAGTTATATTCTTGTACATAGGGGCAGTATTATAGTAGTTATATTCCTGTATATAGGAGCAGTATTACAGTAGTTATATTCTTGTACATAGGAGCAGTATTATAGTAGTTATATTCTTGTACATAGGGGCAGTATTATAGTAGTTATATTCTTGTACATAGGGGGCAGTATTATAGTAGGTATATTCTTGTACATAGGGGGCAGTATTATAGTAGTTATATTCTTGTACATAGGAGCAGTTTATAGCAGTTATATTCTTGTATATAGGAGCAGTATTACAGTAGTTATATTCTTGTACATAGGAGCAGTATTATAGTAGTTATATTCTTGTACATAGGGAGCAGTATTATAGTAGTTATATTCTTGTATATAGGAGCAGAATTATAGTAGTTATATTCTTGTACATAAGAGCAGTATTATAGTAGTTATTTTCTTGTACATAGGAGCAGTATTATAGTAGTTATATTCTTGTACATAGAGGCAGTATTATAGTAGTTATTTTCTTGTATATAGGAGCAGTATTATAGTAGTTATATTCTTGTACATAGGGAGCAGTATTATATTAGTTATATTCTTGTACATAGGGGCAGTATTATAGTAGTTATATTCTTGTACATAAGAGCAGTATTATAGTAGTTATATTCTTGTATATAGGAGCAGTATTATAGTAGTTATATTCTTGTACATAAGAACAGTATTATAGTAGTTATATTCTTGTACATAAGAGCAGTATTATAGTAGTTATATTCTTGTACATAAGGGGCAGTATTATAGTAGTTATATTCTTGTACATAAGAGCAGTATTATAGTAGTTATTTTCTTGTACATAGGAGCAGTATTATAGTAGTTATATTCTTGTACATAGGGGCAGTTTTATAGTAGTTATATTCCTGTACATAGGGGGCAGTATTATAGTAGTTATATACTTGTATATAGGAGCAGTATTATAGTAGTTATATTCTTGTACATAAGAGCAGTATTATAGTAGTTATATTCTTGTACATAGAGGCAGTATTATAGTAGTTATATTCTTGTACATAGGAGCAGTATTATAGTAGTTATATTCTTGTATATAGGAGCAGTATTACAGTAGTTATATTCTTGTACATAAGAGCAGTATTATAGTAGTTATATTCTTGTACATAGGAGCAGTATTATAGTAGTTATATTCTTGTACATAGGGGGCAGTATTATAGTAGCTATATTCTTGTATATAGGAGCAGTATTATAGTAGTTATATTCTTGTACATAGGAGCAGTATTATAGTAGTTATATTCTTGTACGTAGTAGCAGTATTATAGTAGTTATTTTCTTGTACATAGGAGCAGTATTATAGTAGTTATATTCTTGTACATAGGAGCAGTTTATAGCAGTTATATTCTTTTATATAGGAGCAGTATTACAGTAGTTATATTCTTGTACATAGGAGCAGTATTATAGTAGTTATATTCTTGTACATAGGGCCAGTATTATAGTAGTTATATTCTTGTACATAGGGGCAGTATTATAGTAGTTATATTCTTGTACATAGGGGGCAGTATTATAGTAGTTATATTCTTGTACATAGGGGGCAGTATTATAGTAGTTATATTCTTGTACATAAGAGCAGTATTATAGTAGTTATATTCTTGTACATAGAGGCAGTATTATAGTAGTTATATTCTTGTACATAGGAGCAGTATTATAGTAGTTATATTCTTGTATATAGGAGCAGTATTACAGTAGTTATATTCTTGTACATAAGAGCAGTATTATAGTAGTTATATTCTTGTACATAGGAGCAGTATTATAGTAGTTATATTCTTGTACATAGGGGGCAGTATTATAGTAGCTATATTCTTGTATATAGGAGCAGTATTATAGTAGTTATATTCTTGTACATAGGAGCAGTATTATAGTAGTTATATTCTTGTACGTAGTAGCAGTATTATAGTAGTTATTTTCTTGTACATAGGAGCAGTATTATAGTAGTTATATTCTTGTACATAGGAGCAGTTTATAGCAGTTATATTCTTTTATATAGGAGCAGTATTACAGTAGTTATATTCTTGTACATAGGAGCAGTATTATAGTAGTTATATTCTTGTACATAGGGGCAGTATTATAGTAGTTATATTCTTGTACATAGGGGGCAGTATTATAGTAGTTATATTCTTGTACATAGGGGGCAGTATTATAGTAGTTATATTCTTGTACATAGGAGCAGTTTATAGTAGTTATATTCTTGTATATATGAGCAGCATTACAGTAGTTATATTCTTGTACATAGGAGCAGTATTATAGTAGTTATATTCTTGTACATAGGGAGCAGTATTATAGTAGTTATATTCTTGTATATAGGAGCAGTATTATAGTAGTTATATTCTTGTACATAAGAGCAGTATTATAGTAGTTATTTTCTTGTACATAGGAGCAGTATTATAGTAGTTATATTCTTGTACATAGAGGCAGTATTATAGTAGTTATTTTCTTGTATATAGGAGCAGTATTATAGTAGTTATATTCTTGTACATAGGGAGCAGTATTATATTAGTTATATTCTTGTACATAGGGGCAGTATTATAGTAGTTATATTCTTGTACATAAGAGCAGTATTATAGTAGTTATATTCTTGTATATAGGAGCAGTATTATAGTAGTTATATTCTTGTACATTTGAACAGTATTATAGTAGTTATATTCTTGTACATAAGAGCAGTATTATAGTAGTTACATTCTTGTACATAAGGGGCAGTATTATAGTAGTTATATTCTTGTACATAAGAGCAGTATTATAGTAGTTATTTTCTTGTACATAGGAGCAGTATTATAGTAGTTATATTCTTGTACATAGGGGCAGTTTTATAGTAGTTATATTCCTGTACATAGGGGGCAGTATTATAGTAGTTATATACTTGTATATAGGAGCAGTATTATAGTAGTTATATTCTTGTACATAAGAGCAGTATTATAGTAGTTATATTCTTGTACATAGAGGCAGTATTATAGTAGTTATATTCTTGTACATAGGAGCAGTATTATAGTAGTTATGTTCTTGTATATAGGAGCAGTATTACAGTAGTTATATTCTTGTACATAAGAGCAGTATTATAGTAGTTATTTTCTTGTACATAGGAGCAGTATTATAGTAGTTATATTCTTGTACATAGAGGCAGTATTATAGTAGTTATATTCTTGTACATAGGAGCAGTATTATAGTAGTTATATTCTTGTACATAGGGGGCAGTATTATAGTAGCTATATTCTTGTACATAGGGGGCAGTATTATAGTAGTTATATTCTTGTACATAGGGCGCAGTATTATAGTAGTTATATTCTTGTACATAGGGGCAGTATTATAGTAGTTATATTCTTGTACATAGGAGCAGTATTATAGTAGTTATATTCTTGTACATAGGGACAGTATTATAGTAGTTATATTCTTGTACATAGGGGCAGTATTATAGTAGTTATATTCTTGTACATAGATTATAGTAGTTATACTCTTGTACATAGGAGCTGTATTATAGTAGTTATATTCTTGTACATGGGGGCAGTATTATAGTAATTATATTCTTGTACATAGGGGCAGTATTATAGTAATTATATTCTTGTACATAGGGGACAGTATTATAGTAGTTATATTCTTGTACATAGGGGGCAGTATTATAGTAGTTATATTCTTGTACATAGGGGGCAGTATTATAGTAGTTATACTCTTGTACATAGGAGCTGTATTATAGTAGTTATATTCTTGTACATAGGGGGCAGTATTATAGTAGTTATATTCTTGTACATAGCAGCAATATTATAGTAGTTATATTCTTGTACATAGGGAGCAGTATTATAGTAGTTATATTCTTGTACATAGGGAGCAGTATTATAGTAGTTATATTCTTGTACATAGGAGCAGTATTATAGTAGTTATATTCTTGTACATAGGGGGCAGTATTATAGTAGTTATATTCTTGTACTTAGGGAGCAGTATTATAGTAGTTATATTCTTGTACATAGGTGGCAGTATTATAGTAGTTATAATCTTGCACATAGGGGGCAGTATTATAGTAGTTATATTCTTGTACATAGGTGGCAGTATTATAGTAGTTATATTCTTATACATAGGGGGCAGTATTATAGTAGTTATATTCTTGTACATAGGGGCAGTATTATAGTAGTTATATTCTTGTACATAGGGGCAGTATTATAGTAGTTATAATCTTGTACATAGGAGCAGTATTATAGTAGTTATATTCTTGTACATAGGGGGCAGTATTATAGTAGTTATATTCTTGTACATAGGGAGCAGTATTATAGTAGTTATATTCTTGTACATAGGTGGCAGTATTATAGTAGTTATATTCTGGTACATAGGGGCAGTATTATAGTAGTTATATTCTTGTACATAGGGGCAGTATTATTTTAGATATATTTTTTGTACATAGGGTGCAGTATAATAATAATTATATTTTTTGTACATATTATAGGACCTTACACCTGAGAATTGTTGTCTGGTGAAGCTTTGTGCTTTGAGCAGCTGTCACTTTGCTTTCTCTTAGGTTATATATAATGCGGCTATTTCTGTGCCTGCGGAGGGCAGTAGGGGCTGCGGTGACTGACAGTTTGGCAGTGTTGATAATGGCGGCCTCTGTCTCCACACATTATAGGTCAGGGGAGTCTTCGATACCGAGGATCTATAATTGCTATCCTGTAATACTTTGTACTTTCTTATACTTTTACCTTTACTTGTTGTTGATGAGAGAAGTCTCAGGAAACATCACACAGATCTGGAACACATCGAGCACCTGAGGGAAAGGTCTCACCACGCTGCGTGCCGGCAACATACGGCAGAAGCCTCATTAAGCAGCGAGCGCAGGTTGAGGAGTTGTCAGGCTGTGTATGACTTGAGGCCTCCGCCAGCTGTTTACACCGGAGCTGCGGGAAACTTTTCTATACTTTTACAAATCTCTTTATTGATAGAAGTGAAGATCAGACATTTGTCATGCAGGTTACAACCTCTAGTGCAGCGCTGGATGCCGGGGGGCTATGCTGGAACCCCATTACCCAACATTAAGTCCGCCACCTTAATAATGGCTCCCAATGAACCGTTTACTGCTGGATGTCCTTGATGTGACTCTTGTATTGGGTTGGGTACATATGTTACTCTCTGTCGCTCCAGATGTTGAGCTGGAAAGATGTTAGAAGCTTTGGGGAGCAGCGGCTATCCTCCCATTGTCTTCTGCAGGGACTGACAGTGCTCGGGGTCCTATGACCATGGTAGTCCTGCATCCAGGGACTGCACGTCATCAGTGCTCTCCGAATGCGTTTTACCCCACCGTCACCCCTCGGTGACACTCCGGTGGTCTCCTCTGTGATGTCCCATCCATCAGTAACAGAGGGAAGTGCAGGGATGGGGACAGGTCTGTATAGAGGTAGTATGAGGGGGTCTTGTCTGAGATCTATCAATAGTGAGGGGGTTCTGCCCAGTTTAGGGAGAGTCTGGTGTGGAGTCTATATTTATTTAGGGGTCTGGTCTGGGGTCTCTATTAGTTTCAGGCAGTCTGTATTCATTTCATCTATGTTGTGCAAGTGCCATATGTTTGGGATAAAGCCCAGAAGTCCATCGGCTAGTATTGGGGGTGCACATCATCATATATCATGTAGGATGGGCCATATATACACTATGACGATAAAGTATCCAGTTTTGCAGTAATATTTGTGTTTTGGGTCCAGTTTCTTCCCTTTTTCTTCTATGCATCACTTACATCTCTGAAATCCGTCGGTAACTCTTGATATGTGGAGACGCAAAGATGTGGAAGACTCTCTGCTCTCCAGGTGATGTGCACATGAAGGCGCCTCTCTGTGTCACTATATGAGGCAGCACATCTGTTTGACAGGACTTGTTCATGCATTTAGGAAACCTGTGGTTATTAAGGGTGCAACATCCCTGGCGGCGTGCTGGCATGGCTTACCACCTCCCACCGTGCAAGACCACCATCTTACCTATCAGTCTAGGCTGCACACTTTGCTCCAGTACCTGCTGTGTGCATGTCTCTTGTCTGATTGCTTATTGCTTAAGGCGGCGGCGTGGTTACTGCCTGTTTCTTATAGTTACTGTGTGCACAGTCCTAATGCGTCTCCAGCCTATTGCTGTGAGTCACTGGATACTTAAACCCCTCCACCCAGTAGGAGGTGCCTGAGCAACACTTTCTTTCAGTGTGTTCTGTGCAACAGGTCCTGTCCTGTATCTAGTCTGTTTCTGCCACCCTCGGGGCTGTATACCCAAGCCTGTTACCTGTATCTGTGACTTCTAGTCTGTTCCGCCACCCTGGGGGCTGTATACCCAGGCCCGTTACCTTTATCTGTGACTTCTTGTCTGTTTCCGCCACCCTGGGGGCTGAGTTCCCAGGCTCGTTCCTGTATCTTGTTCCTGGTTCAGTTCCTGTCTGAGCAGTGTCCTAGCCCGTTACTTGTTTGTCTCTATGTCCGTATCTTCCCTTTTCCTGCAGTGTCTGAACCTGCACCTAACTCCAACTTGTTGTATCTGTCCTTCTGTTTGTGAGTTTCATTCATTCATCCTTCATTGTAAGTATCTTGTGTGTATTTGCTCTGCTCTGGTTGTCTACCACACTTGCGGGTTTCGCTCTGCTCTGCTTGTCTACCGCACCTGCGGGTTTTGCTCTGCTCTGCTTGTCTACCGCACCTGCGGGTTTTGCTCTGCTCTGCTTGTTTACCGCATCTGCGGGTTTTGCTCTGCTTTGCTTGCCTACTGCACCTGCGGGTTTTGCTCTGCTCTGCTTGTCTACCACACTTGCGGGTTTCGCTCTGCTCTGCTTGTCTACCGCTCCTGTGGCTCTGTTCCTGTATCCCAGTCTGTACTGGTCCCTATCCTGCCTGCGTTCCTACCTGCCAGTACCCACCTGTCTGCACACCAGCCATGCCTGCCAGTACCCACCTGTCTGCATGCCAGCCGAGCCTGCCAGTACCCACCTGTCTGTATGCCAGCCTAACCTGCCTGTTCCTGCATTCCCCAGTGTGGGTCAACAGCGTGACCGGGGACTGAGCTGGAGTAGCACCTGGTCCCTCTGCTCGGTTCCTCCCTGGTTCACGGAGTTGACAGAGTCGCCATGCGACCTTGGTCGGACCGAGTTGACACTTAGTCACGCCCCTCCAGGCACTCCTCGGTTCATGGTCCAGTGGGATCACTAACCACGCTCAAGCCAGTTAGTCCAGGTGTGTGTGTAACAAAGGGATTTGCCGAGGTGGAATGGTGGTAGGGTCACACCAGTCCACATGGAAAATTGCGGAAAGTCTGGGTTTGCCATAGTAATGGAGCCCAGCCATGGTTACTCACCAGTCCTGGCTCCATCACTGGGCTTTGCTTCCTTTCTCTATGACCAGCTCCCTCTATGCTTATCCACACTGGTTTACTGTGATAACCCGACAAACACTTCTGACGTAGTCTACCAAGGCCTTTTATGGTTGGTTTTGGTGGTTGTGTATTCTGGAAGTAGATTATCCAGTTATTGTGCTTTTTCAGGAGTTATCCTCATCTTTCACTCGACTCTACCCCAGCCAGTTCTCTAATTACCTTCCCTTTCCAGTAACTTCTGACTGCAATCCAGCAACCAACTACTTCTTTCAGAAACAGTTCAACTTATCTTGGTGCTATTGCATTCTCAGTTCTGCTGTGTCAAGTTACATGTTCACAAACCTGCCTCTATTTTCAGGGTATCTGATAACACACAAGAACGGCAGATATTTATAGTCAATTTGTAACTTGCTAGCAGAAGTGCAGCTATACACAGGAATAGCAGAGATGAAAAAATTACACAAAAAACAGCAGAGATGTATAGGAAATTTGTAACTTGATAGCAGAAGTGAAGATATTCACTGGAATGGCAGAGGTGAAAGGCAAACTGGTATCCTGTGCAGTCACAAACAAGAATAGCAGAGATGTAAAGGTAATTCATAACTTGCTAGCAGAAGTAAAATTATACACAGGAATAGTAGAGGTGTATAGGCAAACTGGTATCCTGTCCTGTTACACACAAGAACAGCAGAGATGTATAGTTAATTCGTAACTTGCTAGAAGAAATATAGTTTTACACAGGAATAGTAGACGTGTATAGGCAAACTAATTTCTTGTGTAATGACACAAAAGTACAGCAGAGATTTATAGATAATTTGTAAGTTGCTAGCAGAAGTGCAGCTATACACAGAAATAGTAAAGGAATACAGGCAAACTGGTATCCTGACAAGTTACACACAAGAACAGTAGAGATGTATAGGTAATTTGTAACTTGCTAGCAGAAATGCAGTTATACACAGGAATAGCAGAGGTGTAAGGGTAAACTGGTATTCTGTGCAGTTACACACAAGAACAGCAGAGATTTATAGATAATTTGTACTTGCTAGCAGAATTGCAGTTATACATAGGAATAGCAGAGATGAAAAAATTACACAAAAAACAGCAGAGATGTATGGGAAATTTGTAACTTGATAGCAGAAGTGAATATATACACTGGAATAGCAGAGGTGAAAGGCAAACTGGTATCCTGTGCAGTCACAAACAAGAATAGCAGAGATGTAAAGGTAATTCGTAACTTGCTAGCAGAAGTAAAATTATACACAGGAATAGTAGAGGTGTATAGACAAACTGGTTTCTTGAGAAATTACACACAAGAACAACAGAGATTTGTAGATAAGTATTAACTTGCTAGCAGAAGTGTAGTTATACACAAGAATAGCGGAGGTGTATAGGCAAACTGTTTTCTTGTGCTATTATAACTACACAAGATATCAGCTTTCCTATACACCTCTGCTATTTCTGTGTATAACTACACTTCTGCTATCAAGTTACAAATTACCTACAAATCTGTGCTGTTCTTGTGTGTTACTGCACATGATACCAGTTTGCCTATGCATCTCTGCTGTTTCTGTACAATCCGCACATGTGGCTCAGCTGCATCTAGTACTTCCACTTGCATTCTCTGCTGTCCTGGTCCTCACTGATCCATGTGCCGTCCAGCTAGTCCAGCTCCACTGCATCACCTCCACCGATCCGTGCTGCTCACCCTGAAACAGGCACCTCAACAGGTGAGCCACTAACAGCCATAATCACACCTAAGTGATTCATTGTCTCCAGTGGATCAATACTATAGATACTGGTGTGGGCATGAGACGGCGAGGGGGCGCACTATTGTTGAGGAGATGCAGATAGTTTTGGAGGATTTGTAAAGTTAGACAAACAAATGGCAGAACTTTTATTTCTATTCTCTTTTTGCAGAATTGGATCATAAAATGTTCTTTTTATGGTGTTTTTCTTTTTCTTCTTCTTAAACAGCACCCCGGTTACCATCATTAACCAATTCCCTTATTCACTGATTTTCGGAATGTCAATATATTCTCTGCTGTAATGAATTCTAGGAGCTGATGAAAGAACAAAGATGGACTCATCGCCTCGTAGAAAAGAAATCTATTTTTGCAGGAGACGTTTGAGAGCTGTGTTTCCGCTAATGGAATATACACCTTTAGTCCCAGAGACCTTGTGCAATAAAACATCGGCCCTTTCAGGCAAATTCAGGAAATTAAACTACACTCCTCGGAGAAGGTTCACTTTTAATTTAGCAAAGTGATTCTCTTTTATGTGTAAAAGACTTTTCATTGGCCCAAAAGTCAAGACCGTCCATATATTACCGGCTGATCCGGGGACCTCTGATTTGATGGGTATATTTTAGTATTTTAGGGCACAGAGAAAGGCAGGTACCGTACTTTCTAAATTAAGCGGAGAGAACGTCACATCATCTGCTTCCATAGTCCTTCTGTCTATGGCTGTAGAAGTGGGGGAGGGGAGCAGGCGTACCGGATAATAGGGGTCGGGTTCATACATCAAAAAATCAATATGACCATTGGGGTCCCTATTTTACATATTTTTGATTTTTTTTTTTTTCCCTTAAAGTGACATGCACAAAATAAATCTTTCTCATCCAAAGTTTCTATTTGAGAAGACGGGAACAAATAATAAGTAACTTCTTTTGTGTCAAAGAGTGGGACCTACAGATCTGTGCACGAGATCACCATGTCTGAATTAAAAAAAAAAAAGTTATTTATTTATGTCGGGCGTTGATTATGTTATATGTGTCTGAATGGGAAGGTAAACTATTTCTATAGTGAGAAGTTGGAGTTCCTCACATAGTTTTCTGAAATGTAAAGGTGGAAAGATTGATATTTATATTTCACTAAGAGGTCTCATACCTCATTTATCTACAGTTGTGCTCAGAATTTTTCCTTTCTTGGCCTTGTTTCATAGAATATGAATGATAACTAGAGATGAGCGTTGTTCTACTCTAACTGTTCGCCAATCTCAAATTCGAGCTGTTTTGGGCGGTGTTCGAGCCGGTCGGCGAACACGAACAATTTGATAAAAATTCAGCTGTTCGAGGTTATGTTCGATAACTGTTCGTGCACCAAAATCATAACTGGATTTTTTCTCAGTAATGCTGAAAATTAATGTTAATACGCAGTTTGAGTGTACAGCGGGGTGGGGGGAGGGGCAGGGGATGGATCTCTGCAGGAATAATGAAGATCTCCATTTTTTTTTCTCTTTCCCGCATTTGCAGTGGGGAGGTGCAATCTGTCAGCCTATCAGCAGCGCACACACGGAGCGAAGTGCTTTTTTTCACACAAGCAAGGGCATGTGTCATTGGCAGTGTATGTCACATGTCCTTGCCCTATAAGACCAAGCCATTTTCCCCGTCGCCACCATTTTCTCACTGCTGCAGCTGCGTGTTAGACGGCACCGCTGTTGCTGTGTGCGCTATACCTTGTTAATTTCAAGCCAATTTTCGCACAAATATACAGATAGCTTGGGAGTAGGGAATAGTTGTGATTGCAGTCCTTTTAAGGACTAGGTTACAGCATTTCCTACGACTTTTATCAGGGAGGTCTGTGCTCTTAAATAGATAGGTTGTGGGAGTAAAGACTAATTGTAATTGGAGTCCTTTTCAGGACTAGGTTACATCAGTTCCTATCAGTTTTTGCCAGGCAGGTCTGTGCCAGTGCTGTGCAAGTTTTTTTCACAGCATTTGGCTGAATCTAGCAAAGCTAATCCTTTTTGGCCTATTGCAGAGTGTGTTAGTCAGTGGAGTAGCCTATCTGTGTTGCAAGATATACCACCTGTGTATAGAATACCAATTTTTTTACTGCACCTAGTGAAGTAAAATCTTTTGGGCATAGCATCATTCTATTAGTCCATCTATACTGACCTCCATCAGGTTGCAAACTGAATATAATTTTTTTCTGCATCTAGCTCTGAAAAAATATTTGGGCTTCTAGCGGTGTGTGGGACTTGGTCTATTAGTCCATCTATACTGACCTCCATCAGGTTGCAAATTAAAAATAATTTTTTTCTGCATCTAGCTCTGAAAAAATATTTGGGCTTCTAGCAGTGTGTGGGACTTGGTCTATTAGTCCATCTATACTGACCTCCATCAGGTTGCAAATTGAATAAAAAAATTTTCTGCATCTAGCTCTGAAAAAATATTTGGGCTTCTAGCGGTGTGTGGGACTTGGTCTATTAGTCCATCTATACTGACCTCCATCAGGTTGCAAATTAAAAATAATTTTTTTCTGCATCTAGCTCTGAAAAAATATTTGGGCTTCTAGCAGTGTGTGGGACTTGGTCTATTAGTCCATCTATACTGACCTCCATCAGGTTGCAAATTAAAAATAATTTTTTTCTGCATCTAGCTCTGAAAAAATATTTGGGCTTCTAGCAGTGTGTGGGACTTGGTCTATTAGTCCATCTATACTGACCTCCAGCAGGTTGCAAATTGAATATAATTTTTTTCTGCATCTAGCTCTGAAAAAATATTTGGGCTTCTAGCGGTGTGTGGGACTTGGTCTATTAGTCCATCTATACTGACCTCCATCAGGTTGCAAATTAAAAATAATTTTTTTCTGCATCTAACCCAGCCAATAGTTTTGGCCTAATACCACAGTTTGGCCACTCAGCTCTGCTCGGTTACCATCCATTGTTTTTTTGTGCAAACAACTCCAGAGTTGTGAATTAGTTAACCACCAAAATGAGTGGAAAAAGGCCTGCTGCTGGTGGAAAGGGGAATAGGCGTGTTGGGAAGGGGAAAAAAGGTTGTGTCCGTGGGGTAGGTGCAGAAGAAAGACCATCTTCCAGCCAAACTAAAATGTCTACTTCTTTTAGCGGACAATGTGATAAGATCCCTTTCTTACGGCCACGCCAATCGCTACAAATTCCAGATGAGGCACAAAAACAGCAGGTGCTTCAACGGATATCAAGTGCTCCTTTAAGTGGGCTCTCCTCCACATCAACTTCAACATCACAAATACTCCAGTCCTCAAAGGTGTCACCCAAATCGCACTTGCTTCCTCACAGCTCCCAAATCTCCAGCTGCCCGTCTGAGTATGAGGTAGAACAGATGGTTGAGTCTGCAGAGCTGTTTACTCATACTATAGCCTGGGAATCAGAGGTCGACTCCAGCGCTTCTGTGAATCCAGACGAGGAAATGATCTGCACTGATGCCCAGAATCTTTATGAGTCGGATCCAGGACCAGACGCAGAAGGTTCTGACCATAATGTAGACCCTCATTCCCAAACTGTAACTCCTGTTGGTGGAGACAATGAGGAAGACGATGATAAGACTCAAATACCTGATTGGAGCGACAACTTTAGTTTTTTGTCAGGGCAGGAACAGGTTGGCTCTGAGGACGACGGGTGTGATAACGCACAGGGTGATGATGATGAGGTCGGAGATCCCACTTACTGTCAACCCACAGTCAGCCAAGAGATGAGGTCAGCAGAGGAGGTGGAGGAAGATGCTAGTGACGACGAGGTCAGGTTGCGCCTTCCTGGACAGAGACGTAGTACTGGAAGCACGTCAACAACTGCATCCTCAAACACAACTCTGCCTCTCACCACAAGTCGTGGTGGCTCTTCAGGTCGCATGGGTGCTAAGCCTTGCATAGCCTGGGCATTTTTTCAGATCGATAAAGATGACCCAACTCGTGTTATCTGTAACATTTGTCAGCAAAAGCTAAGTAGAGGCCAAAAAATACATAGTTTGAGTACTTCATGCATGAACCGGCACATGGACATGAAGCATAAGTTGCAGTGGGAAGCTCAGTGTGCTACAATGCGGTCTAGCCGGCCGGGCCAACCACCGTCTGCCATATCTTGTGCATCCGCGGCCTCTTCATCCTCTGTGACTGGGGGGACAGCAGTCACACCTGTTTTGGGGCGCAGACCTGCCACCTCTTTACCCGCAACAGCCAGCGTGATTGGCAGGTCATCATTTTCTTTGGAGGTGGTAACACCAGCTGGTCTTGAGCGCTGTCCGACATCGATAGCACCACCTTTGGATCAAGGCAACCTAACATGTCCGCCTGCATCTTCCTCACAGACCGGCAGTTTGCCGGGGACACCCTTATCAACCCCGTCTAAGCACAATAGCCAGCCCTCGGTCCCTCAGATGTGGACAAGTAAAAGACCATTTCCTCCTAGCCATGAGAAAGCTAAGAGGTTGAATTTCACCATCTGCAAGCTCTTGGCTACAGAAATGCTGCCTTTCCGCCTGGTGGACACAGAGGATTTTCGAGACCTTATGTCCGTCGCAGTGCCCCAGTACCAGATGCCCAGTCGGCACTACTTCTCAAAGAAAGGTGTGCCTGCGCTCCACCAGCATGTCGCACACAACATCACCGCTTCTTTGAGAAACTCTGTGTGTGACAGGGTGCATTTCACCACAGACACTTGGACGAGTAGGCATGGACAGGGGCGTTACATGTCGCTGACTGGGCACTGGGTAACTATGGTGACAGCAGGACAAGGGGCTGCTGTCCAAGTCTTGCCGTCCCCACGAGTTGTGCGTCAATCCTCTTTATGTCATTTTTCCTCCACTGCTTCTGCCTCCTCAACCTCCTCTCGGTCTTCCACCTGCACCCAAAGCCTGTCTGGTCATGCCACAAGCTTTCTAACTGCGCAGAAGGGATCCTGCACACCTCCTTACTATGCTGGCAGTAGGGCTCAACGTCATCAGGCGGTTTTTACATTGAAATGTCTGGGAAATGTGAGTCACACAGCTGAGGAGTTGTGGTCAGCTCTGGAGAACCAATTTCATGAATGGTTGTCTCCACTGGACCTGAAACCAGGGAAGGCCGTGTGCGACAATGCTGCAAACCTGGGTGCGGCCCTTCGCCGGGGCAATGTCACACACGTGCCTTGTATGGCTCACGTGTTGAACCTGGTTGTCCAGCAATTTTTAGCCCACTATCCCAGACTAGATGGCCTTCTGCAGAGGGCACGGTCGCTGTGTGCTCACTTCCGCCGTTCGCATCCCGCAGCTCAGCGACTTACATCTCTACAGAAGTCGTTGGGCCTGCCACTTCACCGGCTAAAATGCGATGTGCCTACCCGGTGGAATTCAACTCTGCACATGTTGCAGCGACTGTGGCAGCACCGACAAGCCCTGGTGCAATACGTTCTGACGTATAGCCTGGGCCAACGAGATTCAGAGGTGGGGCAAATCACGCTGGAGGAGTGGTCTCAGATCAGGGACCTATGCACCCTTCTGCACAGTTTTGAAATGGCGACGAAGATGTTTAGTGCTGACGATGCCATTATCAGCATGACTATTCCGGTGATTTACATGCTGGAGCACATGTTAAACAGAATTCGGAGTCAGGTGGTGGCACAAGAGGAGGTGGAGGAAGTAGAGGAGGAGGAGTTGTATGCGGAAGGGCTAACATCTGCAAGGTCCAGACGGTCGGCAGCACCAAGGCGGCAGGCATGTGAGGGTGGGGGAGATGATTTTACCAGGGCGCATGGTAGCAGCCAAACTAGTGAGGAAGGTGCAGGAGCCCAGGAAGAAGTGGAGGACGAACTGATGGAAGACTCATCAGATGAGGGAGACCTTGATCACATTTCTGTTGTGCGAGGTTGGGGGGAGAGGACAGAGGAAGGAAGCATGATTGCTACCTCGCCACCAACACAACAGGGACTTGGTGCTCCTGGATGCGCAACACACATGAGTGCCTTCTTGCTGCACTACCTGCAACATGACCCTCGAATTGTGAGAATTAGAAATAATCCTGACTACTGGGTTGCCACACTGTTAGATCCCCGGTACAAAAGTAAATTTGCAGAAATTATTCCTGCCATAGAAAGGGATGCACGCATGCAGGAGTATCAGCAGAGACTGTTGCAGAATCTTACATGTGCTTTTCCACAAAATACCAGTGGTGCACGTAGTGAATCTCACAGTTCCAACTTGCCAACCGTGGGACCGTCAAGTGTTCAGCACTCAAACCGTAACAGAACCACAGTATCTGCTGGTAACATCAATTTTGCGGAATCATTTCACCACTTTTTTAGCCCATCCTTTGCAAGGCCACAGGAGACAAGAAGTCTGACACATAGTCAACGCCTAGAGACGATGGTACAGGAGTATCTCCAAGTAAACATTGAAGCCACGACTGTGTCACTGGACCCTTGCTCTTTTTGGGCTTCCAATCTGGATAAATGGCCGGAGCTAGCCACTTACGCCTTGGAGATCTTGTCATGCCCCGCAGCCAGCGTTCTGTCTGAACGTGTGTTCAGCGCTGCTGGTGGTGTGCTGACAGATAAGCGCACGCGGCTCTCCACTGATAATGTAGACAGACTCACGTTCATAAAGATGAACAAATCATGGATCCGAAACGACTTTTCTACCCCTGTGTCATCCTGGGGAGAGTAAAAGCTTGATGATTGGTTAAAATCACCCTACCAACCGTTTTAAGCTTTCAAATTACTAATCATGTTTATCTGTATCTTGACTGGAAAATAATTTGGGCTTTGTAGCAGTGTGCAGCACTGATCCTATTAGGCCATCTATACTAAAGCTTCACCAGATTTAAAATTAAAAATAATTTTTAGCTGCATCTAGCCCGGAAAATAATTTTGGGGCTCCGAGATGCGCAAGACACATAAGTGCCTTCTTGCTGCACTACCTGCAGCATGACCCTCATATTGTCAGAATTCGAAGTAATCATGACTACTGGGTTGCCACACTCTTAGATCCCCCAAACTTTTCGATCAACCTTTTCATTTTAATAAAGACCAAAAAAATGGTCATTTTTGAAATTATAAGCATTAGCAGGTTGTTAGAAACTGAAATCAAACAGTTTTCAACTCAAAACTTTATTCTAGGTGATGTTACATTTTCACATAGGACCCCTTGTTCGAAAGGAGCTTCTGAACTCTCTCGTCCATTGAATTTGTCAGGTTTTGGATGGTTTCTGCTTCAATTGTTTTGCATGAGGACAGAATACCCTCCCAGAGCTGTTGCTTAGATGTGAGCTGCCTCCCGCCATCATAGACACTCCTTTTAATGATGCTCCAAAGGTTCTGAATGGGGTAGAGGTCAGGGGAGCATGGGGGTCACACCATAAGTTTGTCCCCTTTTATGCCCATATCAGCCAGAGATGCAGATGTTTTATGTGCAGCATGAGATGGTGCATTATCATGCAGAAAAATGATCTTGCTGTGAAATACACGGTTCTTCTTCTTGAACCATGGCAGGAAGTGCTGTTTGAGAAAATCCACATACATTATGGAGTTCATCTTTAGCGCCTTCAGGGATCCTAAAGGGGCCGACAATCTCTCTCCCCATGATTCCAGCCCAAAACATTACTCCACCTCCTCCTTGTTGGCGCTGTAGCCGTGTTTGCGTGGGGTGTCCATCAACCAGCCATCCTCCACTCCATTCATCTGGACCATCGAGCGCTGCACGGCACTCATCCGTGAACAAAACAGTTTTGAAATCAGTCTTCATGTAATGTTTGGCCCACTGGAGCCGTTTCTGCTTGTGTGAAGTGGATAGAGGAGGTCGACAGGATGGCATATGCACAGCTGCAAACCTCTGAAGGACCCTGCATCTTGTTGTTCGGGGGACGTTGGAGGCACAAGCAGCTTCAAAAACTTGTCTGCTGCTATGACAAGGCTTTTTTGCCGCTGCTGTTTCAACCTGACGTAATTGCCTGTAGGAAAGAGTCCTCAATTTGCCCTTATCAGCACGCACACGTGTGTACTGTGAATCAGCTACATACTTCTTGATTGCCAAGACACTTCATCCTGATCATCGCACAATGTTGATTGTAGTCATGCCTTGACCTAAACACTCCACAATTTGTTGCTTCTCAGCAGCCGACACATCCTTTTTCTTTCCCATTTTGGCAGAAAATGTAGGCTGCTTAATAATGTGAGACAGCCTTCTTAAGTAGTCTTGCCTTTCATTGGACACACCTGCCAAACTAATTAGCACAGGTGTCTGCAATTGCTTACAGTGATATAAAGAGCCCTGACACACATCACCAACAATGAGTTTAACTGACAAACAAACAAATTCTTCCCTTATCACTCCTAAACACTTTTTGCATAATAATTTGGAACGCGGTGTACATGTGCTTTTCCACAAAACACCAGTGGTTCACGTAGTGAATCTTACAGTTCTAACTTGCCAACCGTGGTCTGTATGGAATTGTTCAATAAAGGGCCCAAAATTAAGATAACATAGATGGGAGAGGTCTCTATGAATAGGAATTCCTAAGTATTTGATACCCTGTGAGGGCCAGGCAAAGGGAAAGTTGGACTGGATGGAATCCTATATGGATTTGGGGAGGGAGACATCGAGGGCCTCAGACTTCGCTGCATTGATTTTAAAATTTTACCATGTAACAAAGTGATCTATTTCAGCCATAACAGCAGGGATGGATATATGTGATTGAGTGATATATACTAGGACATCATCAGCAAATAGAGAGCACTTGTACTCGGTGCCTCCCACCTCAATCCACCTAATATTGGGGTTATGGCGAATTGATGAGAGCAGGTGCTCCGTCACTAGGATGTATAAGAGAGGGGACAGAGGACATCCCTGCCTTGTCCCATTGGTGATTGTGAAAGGTGATGAAAATGTTCTGACGCACCCCCTGGGCCTTGGGACACCCGGAGCCGGACCCTTTTTGGTGGATGCTGGTGGTTGTAGTCTTCGTGGCGGCGATCCGGTTCCGTGGCTCAGGGCGGTCAAACCAGTGGCGGAACTATTTATGTGGTTTTGATGTTTAAATGTCCGACTACGCCACCCGTGGATTGCGGTCAGAGTGAACCGCCGCTACAGGGCAGACCGCTAAGGCTGGTGTTGTGGGTGCAGCAGAGCGTAGCATAACTCCCCACGGGAGGAGTATAGCCTCAGGGCAGTGTATGCGGAGGATGGGGGTGATGGTGCAGGGCAGCAGCAGTAACGACACGGAGTCAGTGATGCAGTTCAGGGCCTTTACTCACAGTTCTTATTATCCAGACCACGTCTGCAGGTAACGGCTGCCCACGTCGTACTGTGCTCACCAGGTGAGGGGCTCAGACAACTCCCAGATAACTTTGGAGCGCTTCACAGGACCCCCTTTGTGTGTCCTTTGTCTGGCCTTTCTTACCAACACTTCTGTCCGGCTGCCTCGGGCCTCCTCTTGGTAAACTTGGCGCCAGTTTCCCTGACCCTATGTGGTGCCTTCCTAGCGGGTGGAGCAAGGGGCTGCGCCACATAAAATGTCAGAGCCTCCGGTTTCTAGCTGAGGGTCGTTTCCTGCCTCCACTAGTTCGGGGACCGGTCTCCCCCTTTGGCCTGACCCCTCCACGCAGGTGGATTCGGGCGTGCGGTGGCGACTCGCCCGTCCGCACCCCTGGGATCCCTTCATTCCTCGTTCCTGGAGCCTTCTCCGCTCCTCTTCCTTCCTTCTCCCTCTTGCAGGCCTGGGCCTCTGTTACTAGGCCCGCCTCCGGAGCAGAGCTCATGCAGAGCCCCTGCTCCCTGCCACTTCTGCTCAGACTTCTCTGCACTGAACTAAGATGGTGCCCACCTTTTATACTCCCTTCTCAATGCACCCAGGAACTGCTTCCTCCCTGCTCCTGCACTGCAGGGTTCCCCTTCCTCAGTGTTCCCTCCCCCCACTCCAGCCAGGGACAGGGACTGTCGTGCCCATCTCAGGGGCATATTGGTCGCCCTGCCCCACGGCAATGTGGTGTAATGCATGCAGGTGTCGGGTCCTGATCCACACTCCATCCTTATCTGAGAGTGAGATATCACACCTCTGGGTGAGGTGCAATATGTCTGTAGCAACCGAGCCCTCGGTGCTACAGTTCCATTTATCTTCAGCCTAGGTGACGTATTGTGATACAGGGCCGTGATTTTGGCTATAAAAGGGTCCCCTAGACCCCTACCCCAAGCTTTTTAAGAGAATCATATATGGCGTGCCAGGAGACTCTATGGAATGCTTTCTCAGCATCCAACGAGAGTATCTACTTACAAATTTTTAACTGCATCTAGCCCAGGAAATACTTTGTGCCTAGTAGCAGTGTCTGCTAGTCAGCGGATTATCCCGGCTGTTAAGCAAGCTACACCACCTGTAGTTTGGACACTTAATTTTTTCAAAGGAAATGCTTCGGGACCACGGGATACTTAGTGAAGAGCATCAGGAGGCACCCCAAGGCATAGGGGCTGGGACTGGCACTAGGATGCCTTGCGGTGGACAGCCGAGCTCGATCCTTATAAAAGCTTTTTAACTGCAGCAGCTTTAGTGGACGCTACTGGAGATGGAATTACGCGGCTGCTGGCATGAGACTTGCCCTCCAATAGATCCTTGTAAATGGATTTAAAGTGTATTCATTCAAATTAGAGGGACAATTTAAATTAAAAAGCTTAGAGCTGCCTCCACCACAGGGGGGCTCTCTCGACCCACCAGCGGACAGGCACCAGTATTGGGAGAGGGGGGCTGGCCGTCAGGGTTCACCGCAGCTCTAGCACAAACCCGGCGACACGGAGGTGGCACTGGCAGGAGCGGACTGGCCGTCTCGGCTTCTCACTTTTTGGATTTTAGAAGGGCATGACATGCCTATATCTGTGTCTCCCCCTCCTTTTACTCCTCCACCTCTTTTCTTTTCGCATGACTATATGTACTTGTCACTTTTCCATGTGTTAGTTGTGTCTTCTGAGCAGTTTGTCAGCTTTTGGACACCTTTGAAGGTGTTTTCTATGTGTTTCTATGTGTTTTTGTTTGCCTGCCATTGGTTTTAACGGTGTTCGAAGGTGTTCGACGAACAGTTCGACGAACAGTTCGGCGAACACACGGGTGTTCGACGAACCGAACCGAACTCGAACACTACGGGGGTGGCTCAACACTAATGATAACAAAAAAACTTTTTCTCCACTCTTGGTTGTTGGTTGGGTGAAGCCATTTATTGTCAAACTACTGTGTTTTCTCCTTTTAAATCTTAATGACAACCAAAAACATCCAAATGACCCTGATCAAAAGTTCACATACCCCAGTTCTTAATACCGTGTGTTGCCCCCTCTAACATCAATGACAGCTTGAAGTCTTTTGTGGTAGTTGTGGATGAGGTTCTTTATTTTCTCAGATGGTAAAGCTGCCCATTTTTCTTGGCAAAAAGCCTCCAGTTCCTGTAAATTCCTGGGCTGTCTAGCATGAACTGCACACTTGAGATCTCCCCAGAGTGGCTCAATGATATTGAGGTCAGGAGACTGAGATGGCCTCTCCAGAACCTTCACTTTGTTCTGCAGTAGCCAATGACAGGTCCACTTGGTCTTGTGTTTTGGATCGTTGTCATGTTGGAACGTCCAAGTACGTCCCATGCGCAGCTTCCGGCTGATGAGTGCAAATTTGCCTCCAGTATTTGCTGATAATGTGCTGCATTCATCTTTCCTTCAATTTTTACCAAGTTTTCTTTGCCTTTGAAGCTCACACATCCCAAAACATCAGCGATCCACCTCCGTGCTTTACTGTAGGAATGGTGTTCCTTTCATCATAGGTCTTGTTGACCTCTCTCCAAATGTAACATTTATGGTTGTGGCCAAAAAAGTTCAATTTTGATCTCATCACTCCAAATTACCTTGTACCAGAAGTTTTGAGTCTTGTCTCTGTGCTGTTTGGCGTATTGTAGGCGAGATACTTTGTGGCATTTGCGCAGTAATGGATTTCTTCTGGCGACTTGACCATGCAGCCCATTTTTCTTCAAATGCCTCCTTATTGTGCATCTTGAATTAGCCACACCGCTAGTTTTCAGAGAGTCCTGAATTTCAGCTGATGTTATCTGTGGGTTTTTCTTTGCATCCCGAACAATTTTCCTGGCGGTTGTGGCCATAATGTTTGTTGGTCTACCTGACCGTGGTTTGGTTTTTACAGAGCCCCTGATTTTCCATTCGTTAATCACAGTTTGAATGCTGCTGACTGGCATTATTAATTCCTTGGATATTTTTTTGTATCCTTTTCCTGTGTTATACAGTTCAACTACCTTTTCCCGTAGATCTGTTAACAATCCTTTTGCTTTCCCCATGACTCATAATCCAGAAACGTCAGTGACTGGATGAAAGATGCAAGAGTCTGTCTGGATCCCAGAAACTCACTCAGCTTTTATGCACACACACTGATTACAAGCAAACAGGTCACAGGTGAGGATGTTACCTTTAGTAGCCATTCAAACTCATTTGTGTCAAATTCTGTGCATGTTATCAGGCCAAAATCACCAGAGTATGTGAACTTTTGATCAGGGTCATTTGGATGTTTTTGGTTGTCATTAAGATTTAAAAAGAGAAAACACAGTAGTTTGACAATAAATGGCTTCACCCAACCAATAACCATGAGTGGAGAAAAAGTTTTTTTGTTATCATTCATATTCTCTGAAACAAGGCCAAGAAAGGAAAAATTCTGCCGGGGTATGTAAACTTTTGAACACAACTGTATCTATCTATCTATCCTCTATCTATTATTTATTATCTATCTATCTATTTATTTATTATCTATTTATTAGCTATCTATTATCTATCATTTATGTATTTATCTGTCTATTATCTATTTATGATCTATCTATTATCTATCTATCTATCATTTATGTATTTATCTATTATCTATCTATCTGTCATCTATCTATCTATCATCTATCTATTATCTATCTATCTATTAGCTATCATCTATCTATCTATCTATCTATCTATCTATTATCTATCTATTTATCTATCTATCTATCTATTATCTATCTATCTATTATCTATCTATCATCTATCTATTATCTATTATCTATCTATCTATCATCTATCTATTATCTATCTATCTATCTATTATCTATCATCTATCTATTATATATCTATCTATCATCTATCTATTATCTATCTATCTATCTATTATCTATCATCTATCTATCATCTATCTATTATCTATCTATTATCTATCATCTATCTATTATCTATCTATCTATTATCGATCTATTATCTATCTATTATCTATCATCTATCTATTATCTATCTATCTATTATCTATCTATTATCTATCTATCTATCTATCTATTATCTATCTATCTATCCATATCTATATATTATCCCATGGCTTCACTTCCCTTCTTCCTTCCCTTCTTCCTTCCCTGTTCCTTCCCTTCCTTCATTCCGTCTTTCTTTCCTTTTTTCTGTTTCTTTCTTGTTTCTTTTTCTCTTCTAATTTGTCTTTTCTTCTTTCATCACATTCTCTCATATCATCTTTATTTTTCTTCCTTTCATTTTCATTCCATCTTATTCTATATATGTAAATATAAATCTGTTTTTCTAACTTCTATCTCATAGTCTCCCTCTTTCCCTTTTTTCCTCCCTCTCTTCTTTTCCTTCCTTCCTTTCTTCCTTCCTTCCTTTCTTTTCCTTCCTTCCTCCCTTCCATTCTCCCTTTCTCCCTTCCTTTCTCCCTTCCTTTCTCCCTTCTTTTCTCCCTTCATTTCTCCCTACCTTTCTCCCTTCCCTTCTCCCTTCCCTTCTCCCTTCCTTTCTCCCTTCCTTTCTCCCTTCTTTTCTCCCTTCTTTTCTCCCTTCCTTTCTCCCTTCCTTTCTCCCTTCCTTTCTCCCTTCCTTTCTTCCTTCTTTTCTCCCTTCCTTTCTCCCTTCCTTTCTTCCTTCCTTTCTCCCTTCCCTTCTCCCTTCCTTTCTTCCTTTCTCCCTTCCTTTCTTCCTTTCTCCCTTCCTTTCTCCCTTCTTTTCTCCCTTCATTTCTCCCTACCTTTCTCCCTTCCTTTCTCCCTTCCTTTCTCCCTTCTTTTCTCCCTTCCTTTCTCCCTTCCTTTCTCCCTTCCTTTCTTCCTTCCTTTCTCCCTTCCCTTCTCCCTTCCTTTCTCCCTTCCTTTCTCCCTTCCTTTCTCCCTTCCTTTCTCCCTTCCTTTCTCCCTTCCTTTCTCCCTTTCTCCCTTCCTTTCTCCCTTCCTTTCTCCCTTCTTTTCTCCCTTCATTTCTCCCTACCTTTCTCCCTTCCTTTCTCCCTTCCCTTCTCCCTTCCTTTCTCCCTTCCTTTCTCCCTTCTTTTCTCCCTTCTTTTCTCCCTTCCTTTCTCCCTTCCTTTCTCCCTTCCTTTCTCCCTTCCTTTCTCCCTTCCTTTCTTCCTTCTTTTCTCCCTTCCTTTCTCCCTTCCTTTCTTCCTTCCTTTCTCCCTTCCCTTCTCCCTTCCTTTCTTCCTTTCTCCCTTCCTTTCTTCCTTTCTCCCTTCCTTTCTCCCTTCTTTTCTCCCTTCATTTCTCCCTACCTTTCTCCCTTCCTTTCTCCCTTCCTTTCTCCCTTCTTTTCTCCCTTCCTTTCTCCCTTCCTTTCTCCCTTCCTTTCTTCCTTCCTTTCTCCCTTCCCTTCTCCCTTCCTTTCTCCCTTCCTTTCTCCCTTCCTTTCTCCCTTCCTTTCTCCCTTCCTTTCTCCCTTCCTTTCTCCCTTTCTCTCCTCCTTCCTTTTCCTTCTTTGGTGAAGTTGCATGAGATGAGCAGCTGTGAAAATGAATATGTTGCATTACTCCGTTGGGCATAGATCATACAATATGTAGTTATATAAGAACGTATCAGATATGTATGAACAGATATTTAATTCTATCTATTTATTCCCCATTCAGCCCCCTCACCTCTGTGTTTGCTCGTTTTTCTGCATCAGGATCGGGTGGTCTTATCAGGGGGTCATACATTAATTTATAGACTGGTAATACGAAACTGATCCTAGGACCCATCGGATGGCTGGATATGGTGCCAGACACGAAGGTGAGGCGTTGTAGCTGTAAGCTGAGAGTATTGTGGCACATCTCAGCGGGTTCCTCACCTGCTGACTTGAGATCTTCAGGCTGCCACTTCTACCCACTGCACATCACTACATAAACACATTGGCTGGCACTTTAGCTTGGAGAGCTGCCGGTGAGAGCCCTCCAGCCACAGCAGCCGCACCCAGCTTTCATGTCACAATCAGATTAGTTGTCTGCTTTGACACTGCGAGAAAAACAGAAGAAGAGGCAGGAATTATCATAGTAAGTGCTAATGACGGGCAGGGTGCTGTACAGAAGCGACTCTGCAGAGGGTAAAACCCTGCATGGACCACCTATAGTCACACAATACACATTATTATTATTATTATTTATTATTATAGCGCCATTTATTCCATGGCGCTTTACATGTGAAAAAGGGGTATAATACAAGAACAATTACAATAATCTTGAACACAATGTGACAGCGACTGGTACAGGAGGAGCGAGGACCCTGCCCGCGAGGGCTCACAATCTACAGGGGATGGGTGAGGATACAGTAGGTGAGGGTAGAGCTGGTCGTCATCCTTCCATCCACCATCCATCCGTCCATCGTCCATCCATTCACCATCCATCCATCTATTCACTATCCATCCATCCATCTGTCCTTCCATCCATCTATCTATCCATCCTTCCTTTTTCATCTATCCGTCCACCATCCCTCCATCAATCCATCTATTCATCCATCCTTCTATCCATCCATGTCATATCCATCCATCCTTCCATCCATCCGTCCACCATCCATTCATCCATTCACCATCCATCCATCTATGTCATATCCATCCATCCTTCCATTCACCATCCATCCATCTATTCATCCATCCATCTATCATCCATGTCATATCCATCCATCCGCCCACCATCCATCCGTCCATCATCCATTCATCCACCATCCATCCATCCATCCATCCATCCATCTATGTCATATCCATCTATCCTTCCATCCACCATCCATCTGTCCATCTTCCATCCATTCACCATCCATCCATCTATTCACTATCCATCCATCCATCTGTCCATCCATCCATCTATCTATCCATCCTTCCTTTTTCATCTATCCGTCCACCATCCCTCCATCAATCCATCTATTCATCCATCCTTCTATCCATCCATGTCATATCCATCCATCCATCCTTCCTTCCATCCGTCCACCATCCATTCATCCATTCACCATCCATCCATCTATGTCATATCCATCCATCCTTCCATTCACCATCCATCTATTCACAATCCATCCATCCATCTGTCCATCCATCCATCAATCTATCCATCTTTCCTTTCATTCTATCCGTCCACCATCCGTCCATCCATCTATTCATCGATCCATCTATCCATCCATGTCATATCCATCCATTCATCCATCATTCCTTCCTTCCATCCGTCCACCATCCATCCGTCCATCATCCATTCATCCACCATCCATCCATCCATCCATCCATCTGTCCATCCATCCATCTATCTATCCATCTTTCCTTTCATTCTATCCGTCCACCATCCATCCATCCATCTATTCATCCATCCATCTATCTATCCATGTCATATCCATTCATCCATCTTTCCTTCCATCCGTCCACCATCCATCCGTCCATCATCCATTCATCCACCATCCATCCATCCATCTATGTCATATCCATCCATCCTTCCATCCATCCACCATCCATCCATCCATCGTCCATCCATTCACCATCCATCCATCTATTCACTATCCATCCATCCATATGTCCATCCATCCATCTATCTATCCATCCTTCCATTCATTCTATCCGTCCACCATCCCTCCACCAATCCATCTATTCATCCATCCATCTATCCATCCATGTAATATCCATCCATCCATCCATTCATCCATCCTTCCTTCCATCTGTCCACCATCCATTCATCCATTCACCATCCATCCATCTATGTCATATCCATCCATCCTTGTATTCACTATCCATCCATCTGTCCATCCATCCAACTATCCATCCTTCCTTTCATTCTATCCATCCACCATCCCTCCATCCATCCATTCATCCATCCATCTATCCATCCATGTCATTTCCATCCATCCTTCCTTCCATCCGTCCACTATCCATCCGTCCATCATACATCCATTCACAATTCATCCATCTATATCATATCCATCATCCATCCACCCATCCATCCATCCATCTATATCATATCCATCCATTCATCCATCCATCTATCCATCCATCCATCTATGGCACATCCATTCATCTATCCATCATCATTAATGTCTGCTTGAGTAGTCTTCTTCCGATTCCATGGTGGAAGAACTAATCTTCCTAAGTAAATTCTGCCTCATTCAGAATTGAAAAGTTGTTTTAACAAAAAATCCTAAATTTATATATAGAGGTAACAAAATGCAAATCTGTAAATGGAAACGAGCAGCTGTGGATAAATTTAGTATCCAGCAAACCTGCGGAGCAGAGAGCGACACACAGAACGAGATGGGTGGCATTAATCAGCCTTTTATATTCACATGATGACGGTTTTTCATAAATTGTTTCTTTTAATTTTCGCTGTGTTTTGTATTTGGAAAAAATGTTTCATTTTTTAAAGCTATAAATCTGCTTAGCTAAAACCCATAAAACTCATTTTTGGAGACCCAATTGTTAGACATAGTAAGAGCTATTGAGAAACCCAGTGAGTGCAGCTCTGGAGTATAATACAGGATGTAACTCAGGATCAGTAATGTAATGTATGTACACAGTGACTGCCCCAGCAGAATAGTGAGTGCAGCTCTGGAGTATAATACAGGATGTAACTCAGGATCAGTAATGTAATGTATGTACACAGTGACTGCCCCAGCAGAATAGTGAGTGCAGCTCTGGAGTATAATACAGGATGTAACTCAGGATCAGTAATGTAATGTATGTACACAGTGACTGCACCAGCAGAATAGTGAGTGCAGCTCTGGAGTATAATACAGGAGGTAACTCAGGATCAGTAATGTAATGTATGTGCACAGTGACTGCCCCAGCAGAATATGGAGTGCAGTTCTGGAGTATAATACAGGAGGTAACTCAGGATCAGTAATGTAATGTATGTACACAGTGACTGCACAAGTAGAATAGTGAGTGCAGCTCTGGAGTATAATACAGGAGGTAACTCAGGATCAGTAATGTAATGTATGTACACAGTGACTGCACCAGCAGAATAGTGAGTGCAGCTCTGGAGTATAAAACAGGAGGTAACTCAGGATCAGTACAGGATCAGTAATGTAATGTATGTACACAGTGACTGCACCAACAGAATAGTGAGTGCAGCTCTGGAGTATAATATAGGATGTAACTCAGGATCAGTAATGTAATGTATGTACACAGTGACTGCACCAGCAGAATAGTGAGCGCAGCTCTGGAGTATAATATAGGATGTAACTCAGGATCAGTAATGTAATGTATGTACACAGTGACTGCACCAGCAGAATAGTGAGTGCAGCTCTGGAGTATAATTGGCCAGGATCAGTAATGTATGGTCATGGTGTCTTTACCTGCTGAATGTTGCTGTACAGATGGATTAGTCTGGCTGATCAGGGGAGTTGCTGTGGGGGTCTTTTTATGATCCATCAATGTTTTTCCTTCTTCAGGAGGTGGCTGCTTTCTGTCATTCCTTATCATTCATTTTCAATTACATTACATTGAGCTCAGAACCATCTGCTTTACAAGGGATAATCACAAAGTGGTGCATGACAAATGACTTAATTAGATGTTTATAAACCTATGTTTTTTAAGTCTTTTGGACTGCTAATTAAGTCAAATAATCTAGAAAAAAAAGAACACTAAGCAGTATTTAAAGAAAAATAAGGTTCTCACAACAATTATGTTGTACTTTAATGAATGTTTCTTTTCCATTGACTATTTAACCTCATTAGCTGTTATTAAATATTAGCTGGATGCCTGGGAAATCGTATGAGTTATTGGAAAATGCACAATGTTTCCTCTTAATTACTGTTAATCGCACAAACAATATAAACAATAGAAGAGAGGAATGCAAATATAGAAATATTTTTAAAGAAGCCTAGGCAGATTGTGAACCAGCCACATTATGATTATATTCTCAGCCTGGATGAACAGGAAAGTCACCTACCCCCTAAAGGTTTTCTAGACCACCGTTCCCCATGCTTTACACTGCAAGGTTGCATGTTTTGGCCTTTTTGATTGGCTGAATTGCCTAATCATAAAGTCACTGTGCACATACATTACTTATCCTGAGTTACATCCTGTATTATACCCCAGAGCTGCGCTCACTATTCTGCTGGTGCAGTCACTATGTACATACATTACATTACTGATCCTGAGTTACATGCTGTATTATACTCCAGAGCTGCACTCACTATTCTGCTGGTGCAGTCACTGTGTACATACATTACATTACTGATCCTGAGTTACCTCCTGTATTATACTCCAGAGCTGCACTCACTATTCTGCTTGTGCAGTCACTGTGTACATACATTACATTACTGATCCTGAGTTACATCCTGTATTATACTACAGAGCTGCACTCACTATTATGCTGGTGCAGTCACTGTGTACATACATTACATTACTGATCCTGAGTTACATCCTGTATTATACTCCAGAGCTGCACTCACTATTCTGCTGGTGCAGTCACTGTGTGCATACATTACATTACTGATCCTGAGTTACATCCTGTATTATACTCCAGAGCTGCACTCACTATTCTGCTGGTGCAGTCACTGTGTACATACATTACATTACTGATCCTGTACTGATCCTGAGCTACATCCTGTATTATACTCCAGAGCTGCGCTCACTATTCTGCTGGTGCAGTCATTGTGTAAATACATTACATTACTGATCCTGAGATACCTCCTGTATTATACTCCAGAGCTGCACTCACTATTCTGCTGGTGCAGTCACTGTGTACATACATTACATTACTGATCCTGAGTTACATCCTGTATTATACTCCAGAGCTGCACTCACTATTCTGCTGGTGCAGTCACTGTGTACATACATTACATTACTGATCCTGAGTTACATCCTGTATTATACCCCAGAGCTGCACTCACTATTCTGCTGGTGCAGTCACTGTGTACATACATTACATTACTGATCCTGAGTTACATCCTGTATTATACTCCAGAGCTGCACTCACTATTCTGCTGGTGCAGTCACTGTCTACATACATTACATTACTGATCCTGAGTTACCTCCTGTATTATACTCCAGAGCTGCACTCACTATTCTGCTTGTGCAGTCACTGTGTACATACATTACATTACTGATCCTGAGTTACATCCTGTATTATACTCCAGAGCTGCGCTCACTATTCTGCTGGTGCCGTCACTGTGTACATACATTACATTACTGATCCTGAGTTACATCCTGCATTATACTCCAGAGCTGCACTCACTATTCTGCTGGTGCAGTCACTGTGTACATACATTACATTACTGATCCTGAGTTACATCCTGTATTATACTCCAGAGCTGCACTCACTATTCTGCTGGTGGAGTCACTGTGTACATACATTACATTACTGATCCTGTACTGATCCTGAGCTACATCCTGTATTATACTCCAGAGCTGCACTCACTATTCTGCTGGTGCAGTCACTGTGTACATACATTACATTACTGATCCTGTACTGATCCTGAGCTACATCCTGTATTATACTCCAGAGCTGCGCTCACTATTCTGCTGGTGCAGTCATTGTGTAAATACATTACATTACTGATCCTGAGATACCTCCTGTATTATACTCCAGAGCTGCACTCACTATTCTGCTGGTGCAGTCACTGTGTACATACATTACATTACTGATCCTGAGTTACCTCCTGTATTATACTCCAGAGCTGCACTCACTATTCTGCTGGTGCAGTCACTGTGTACATACATTACATTACTGATCCTGAGTTACATCCTGTATTATACCCCAGAGCTGCACTCACTATTCTGCTGGTGCAGTCACTGTGTACATACATTACATTACTGATCCTTAGTTACATCCTGTATTATACTCCAGAGCTGCACTCACTATTCTGCTGGTGCAGTCACTGTGTACATACATTACATTACTGATCCTGAGTTACATCCTGTATTATACTCCAGAGCTGCACTCACTATTCTGCTGGTGCAGTCACTGTGTACATACATTACATTACTGATCCTGAGTTACATCCTGTATTATACTCCAGAGCTGCACTCACTATTCTGCTGGTGGAGTCACTGTGTACATACATTACATTACTGATCCTGAGGTACATCCTGTATTATACTCCAGAGCTGCACTCACTATTCTGCTGGTGCAGTCACTGTGTACATACATTACATTACTGATCCTGAGTTACATCCTGTATTATACTCCAGAGCTGCGCTCACTATTCTGCTGGTGCAGTCACTGTGTACATACATTACATTACTGATCCTGAGTTACATCCTGTATTATACTCCAGAGCTGCACTCACTATTCTGCTGGTGCAGTCACTGTGTACATACATTACATTACTGATCCTGAGTTACATCCTGTATTATACTCCAGAGCTGCGCTCGCTATTCTGCTGGTGCAGTCACTGTGTACATACATTACATTACTGATCCTGAGTTACATCCTGTATTATACTCCAGAGCTGCACTCACTATTCTGCTGGTGCAGTCACTGTGTACATACATTACATTACTGATCCTGAGTTACATCCTGTATTATACTCCAGAGCTGCACTCACTATTCTGCTGGTGGAGTCACTGTGTACATACATTACATTACTGATCCTGAGTTACATCCTGTATTATACTCCAGAGCTGCACTCACTATTCTGCTGGTGCAGTCACTGTGTACATACATTACATTACTGATTCTGAGTTACATCCTGTATTATACTCCAGAGCTGCACTCACTATTCTGCTGGTGGAGTCACTGTGTACATACATTACATTACTGATCCTGAGTTACATCCTGTATTATACTCCAGAGCTGCACTCACTATTCTGCTGGTGCAGTCACTGTGTACATACATTACATTACTGATCCTGAGTTACATCCTGTATTATACTCCAGAGCTGCGCTCGCTATTCTGCTGGTGCAGTCACTGTGTACATACATTACATTACTGATCCTGAGTTACATCCTGTATTATACTCCAGAGCTGCGCTCGCTATTCTGCTGGTGCAGTCACTGTGTACATACATTACATTACTGATCCTGAGTTACATCCTGTATTATACTCCAGAGCTGCACTCACTATTCTGCTGGTGCAGTCACTGTGTACATACATTACATTACTGATCCTGAGTTACCTCCTGTATTATACTCCAGAGCTACACTCACTGTTCTGCTGGTGCAGTCACTGTGTACATACATTACATTACTGATCCTGAGTTACATTCTGTATTATACTCCAGAGCTGCACTCACTATTCTCCTGGTGCAGTCACTGTGTACATACATTACATTACTGATCCTGAGTTACCTCCTGTATTATACTCCAGAGCTGCACTCACTATTCTGCTGGTGCAGTCACTGTGTACATTACATTACTGATCCTGAGTTACCTCCTGTATTATACTCCAGAGCTGCACTCACTATTCTGCTGGTGCAGTCACTGTGTACATACATTACATTACTGATCCTGAGTTACATCCTGTATTATACTCCAGAGCTGCACTCACTATTCTGCTGGTGCAGTCACTGTGTACATACATTACATTACTGATCCTGAGTTACATCCTGTATTATATTCCAGAGCTGCACTCACTATTCTGCTGGTGCAGTCACTGTGTACATACATTACATTACTGATCCAAATCACTGGTGTTGTGTTATTATCTAACAGTGATCTATGGTTACATCTGCACCAATATAACATATGAGGGATTCATCATTTTGGCTGGTATACCCCTTTGAAGGGATGGTTAAATTGGGACAATTCCAGGCCATTATGGCTTCTAGGTATAATATTGAGAGGTCGGCCCGTCAGAACCCACTCCTCATAGTCAAAGCGGAAACTGCTGCAGAAAGTGCAGACCCCTCTATTATAGCATCCATCATTTATATTTAAAGGAATGAGACCTTCCCTTTAAGTCTGACATTGGATAGGAGACTCCGTTCATAAACTCTGCAGTAAATAAATCCTTCCATGTGTGACCACGATCAGAAGCATTATCAGCCCAGTTATCAGCGCTCTGAGCCTCCATTGTTCACAGTGATACTTAGTATCCGCGTTATCCGTGATCAGCATTGTGCAGACGGACAATGTATCTGTCCGGAGAGAACAATTTTTGGAGCAGCCTCGCTGGATTCGCGCAGCACACGCTCCTCTCTACGCGATAACACAATGCAGCAGTTTCCATGGTTCCATACTAAAGATTGTTACTGTAACATCAAAGCGTCTGCAATGCAAATATCGCGCGTCCAAGTGACAGAGAACAAAGTGCAAAGTCAGAACTTCCACATCTAAGATTCCTCCCCGGTTTATTGCTAGCGCAGTTCAAACGCCATTCTTAGGCACTGTGCACACAGAGATTTTTGGAGCAGGTTTGTTCCAAAAAAATTAGCTTGGATGTCTCTTTTTCTTCATTTCTATTGTAAAACCAAAATGTCCTTGTGTTGGGGTTTTGATGAGCACTGTCTACTGACCATCTCGCAAGATAATGGCCCTCACACAGCTCTCTATACAGTATAATGGCCCCCACACATCCCTCTATACAGTATAATGGCCACCTACACGGCCCTCTATACAGTATAATGGCCACCTACACACCCCTCTATACAGTATAACTGCCCCACACAGCCCTCTATACAGTATAATGGCCCCCACACAGACCTCTATACAGTATAACTGCCCCACACAGCCCTCTATACAGTATAATGGCCCTCACACAGCTCTCTATACAGTATAATGGCCCCCACACATCCCTCTATACAGTATAATGGCCACCTACACGGCCCTCTATACAGTATAATGGCCCCTACACAGCCCTCTATACAGTATAACTGCCCCACACAGCCCTCTATACAGTATAATGGCCCCCACACAGACCTCTATACAGTATAACTGCCCCACACAGCTCTCTATACAGTATAATGGCCCCACACAGCCCTCTATACAGTATAATGGCCCCCACACAGCCCTCTATACAGTATAACTGCCCCACACAGCCCTCTATACAGTATAATGGCCCCCACACAGACCTCTATACAGTATAACTGCCCCACACAGCCCTCTATAAGGTATAATGGCCCCCATACAGCCCTCTATACAGTATAATGGCCCCCATACAGCCCTCTATACAGTATAATGGCCCCCATACAGCCCTCTATACAGTATAATGGCCCCCATACAGCCCTCTATACAGTATAATGGCCCCCACACAGACCTCTATACAGTATAACTGCCCCACACAGCTCTCTATACAGTATAATGGCCCCACACAGCCCTCTATACAGTATAATGGCCCCCACACAGCCCTCTATACAGTATAACTGCCCCACACAGCCCTCTATACAGTATAATGGCCCCCACACAGACCTCTATACAGTATAACTGCCCCACACAGCCCTCTATAAGGTATAATGGCCCCCATACAGCCCTCTATACAGTATAATGGCCCCCATACAGCCCTCTATACAGTATAATGGCCCCCACACAGCCCTCTATACAGTATAATGGCCCCCACACAGCTCTCTATACAGTATAATGGCCTCCACACAGCTCTCTATACAGTATAATGGCCCCCACACATCCCTCTATACAGTATAATGGCCACCTACACGGCCCTCTATACAGTATAATGGCCCCTACACACCCCTCTATACAGTATAATGGCCCCTACACACCCCTCTATACAGTATAACTGCCCCACACAGCCCTCTATACAGTATAATGGTCCCCACACAGACCTCTATACAGTATAACTGCCCCACACAGCCCTCTATACAGTATAATGGCCCCCACAGAGCTCTCTATACAGTATAACGGCCCCCACACAGCCCTCTATACAGTATAATGCCCCCCACACAGCCCTCTATAGGGTATAATGGCCCCCATACAGCCCTCTATACAGTATAATGGCCCCCATACAGCCCTCTATACAGTATACTCGCCCCCACACATCCCTCTATACAGTATAATGGCCCCCACACAGCCCTCCAAACAGTATAATGGCCCCCACACAGCCCCCTATGCAGTATAATGGCCCTCACACAGCCCTCCAAACATTATAATGCCCCCACACAGCCCTCTATACAGTATAATAGCCCCACACATCCCTCTATACAGTATAGTGGCCCCCACAGAGTCCTCCAAACAGTATAATGGCCCTCACAAGCCCTCTATACAGTATAATGGCCACCAGACAGCCCTCTATACAGTATAATGGCCCTCACACAGCCCTCTATACAGTATAATGACCCCTACACAGCCCTCTATGCAGTATAATGGCCCCCACATAGTCCTCTATACAGTATAATGGCCCCCACACAGCCCTCTATACAGTACTGTATAATGGCCCCCACACAGCCCTCTATACAGTATAATGGCCCCCTACAGAGCCCTCTATACAGTATAATGGCCCCCACATAGCCCTCTATACAGTATAATGGCCCCCTACAGAGCCCTCTATACAGTATAATGGCCCCCACATAGCCCTCTATACAGTATAATGGCCTTCACACAGCCCTCTATACAGTATAATGGCCCCCACACAGCTCTCTATACAGTATAATGCCCCCACACAGCCCTCTATACAGTATAATGGCCCCCACACAGCCCTCTATACAGTATAATGGCCCCCACACAGCCCTCTATACAGTATAATGGTCCCCACACAGCCCTCTATACAGTATAATGGCCCCCACACAGCCCTCTATACAGTATAATGGTCCCCACACAGCCCTCTATACAGTATAATGGCCCCCACACAGCCCTCTATACAGTATAATGGCCCCCACACAGCCCTCTATACAGTATAATGCCCCCCACACAGCCCTCTATACAGTATAATGGTCCCCACACAGCCTTCTATACAGTATAATGGCCCCACACAGCCCTCTATACAGTATAATGGCCCCAACACAGCCCTCTATACAGTATAATGGCCCCCACACAGCCCTCTATACAGTATAATGGCCCCCACATAGTCCTGCAAATAGAAGGCTGGCACCTCAAATAGTACGATGGCAACACACATAGCCCTCCAAACAGTATAATGGCACCCCTCAATTAGCATTTTGACTCCCACATAGCACTCCAAATAGTATAATGGCCCCAAATAACCCTTCAAATAGTATGATGGGGGGGGGGGGGGAGCATGGTGCCGGCATGATCTCCAGCTATTAGCGTTACGCTGACAGTCTCTTTAAGACTAGACATTATTCCAGCATTATTCACATTGTTCTTTTTAAAGTGGAGCTCCAACTTTAAAAGTATCCAAAGAATAGGTGACATTTTTGGGATCCCTAACGATCCCTTGAATGGGGCTCTGGAATGCCCTGTTAGAATGTCGTGGCTTTTCCTGCCTCCGAATGAGTGGAGAAGTGGCACGCAAGTTGGATTAACTCTTTAATCATTGACCCTGTTTTTAGTAAAATATAAAAGACAACATATTTGATTGTTGCTGTTTTTTTTTTTTTTAGATTGTTTCACTTCTTGCTGTCATGTAGAAACCATCAACAAACAGGTAAACTGCTTTTGCAATGTAGGAATGATCACTGCTCGTATTAATAGTGGACTGGCCCTTTAAAACAGTAAGTCAGCGTTGCATTAGAAATCATTTATTGTTTGTCTTTCTGGTCCCAGGGGAAATATAAGAAGATTTTTTTTTTCTGTTTTCTAAAGTGTGACGCATCCTAAAAAAATTGGAATTAGCATGATTGGACGCATCTCATTGACCTTTCCGCCCAATTGAACTCCGTCGACCAGTTCATATATCATGTTGATGTGGAATATTTCTACGTTCGCCTTCATCTCTTGCATAGGAATGAATCATATTACGGGGATAATGAACCATTTAATAATGGATCGTGTGTTGATTTATCAGCTGCTTTCACAAAGGCCAATGTAAAAGTATAAAAAGAGAAGGCAGCGGGGCTTGTGCGCAACAACGGGGACTTGACTTGTTTTTACTGGTGACTGCTGTGTCAATCGCAGCGATTAGTGTGTGCAATCACCTCGCCTGACAATGAAGGAGACCGATCGTCACAATTTATAGCACACGTGAATATATAAAACTGTTTATATCTTATTTGGTGAAACTGGCAACTTTCCCCTTTTTCTGCCTGTAGTCTCCCAAAAAAAGTAAAAAAAAGTGAGGAGCAGAAAGGAAGGGGGAAAGGAGGGAGATGCAGCTGCAGTTTCTCATTTTTCCATATTTCAGTGAAACCACATCCAGGGGAGAGAAGAAATTTCTTATAATTTAAGAACAAAGCTATAGAGAGCAGATGGGAGTGATAGGAAAGAGGCATCTTCCTTCATTTCCAGCAGTCCATAGTTGATTTTTAAACAAAAACCTAAAGAAAGGAACTGATGTATAAGTTGGTATGCATGCAACACGTAGGTGCATGTTCAAACTGGCCACTAAACAGACAAAACTTAAGATAAAAACAAAGTGAACATATACCCTGCAGTAAATAAATAAATAGCTGATCTTTCCATGGCAGATGGATATATATGTAAATGTCAACAGGACAGGAATGGGGCAGAGGGGGATGAAGCTGCAGTTATTTCTTGTTTTACTAAAATAACAAAGGGGAGAGAAAAAGAGTCAGACATCTGATTGGTTCCAAGCAGTCGTCATAGCTCTGATTTCACACCTGTAACAACCTTCCCACTTAGCAGGAGGAAAATGTGCATTTACAGAAACTGGAAGTGTCAGAGGGAAGTGAAGAGTCTCTTCATTCTCACCCTCCAGTACCTTTTACAGTCTCAAGGTTCTATGTAAATAGTGAAAAACTTTCTTAGATACTTAAAAAGTCAAGATAATGCAGTAATTACTAGATAAAGAAGTGAGGGGATCAAGGAGAGGAAAGAGAGGTGGAGGGGGAGGAAGGAGAAGAGGGAGAGGAGAGACAGGAAGGAGAAGAGGAAGAGAAGGGAGAGGAGGAAGGGGAAGAGGGAAGAGGGAAAGGAAGGAGAACAGTGAGAGAAGGGAGAGGGAGAGAAGACAGAGGGAGAGAAAGGAGAGAAGGGAGAGAAAGAAGACAAGGAGAATGAGGAAGGAGAGGAGGAGGGAGCGGAAGGAGAAGAGGGAGAGAAGGGAGAGGAGGGAGAGGAAGAGGGAGAGGAAAAAGAGGAGGGAGATGAGGAGGTAGAGGAAGGAGAACAGGGAGAGAAGGGGGAGGAAGAGGGAGAGGAGGAAGAGGGAGAGAAGGGAGAGGAAGAGGGAGAGAAAGGAGAGGAGGGAGAGAAAGAAGACAATGAGAATGAGGAAGGAGAGCAGGAGGAAGAGAAAGGGGAGGAGGAGGGACAGAAGGAAGAGGAGGAGGGAGGGGAAGAATAGGATGAAGAAGAAGCAGGAGAGGAGGTAAAAGAGGAGGATGGAAAGGAAGATGAAGAGGAGGAAGAGGAAGTAGAGGAGGAGGGAGAGGAAGAATAGGATGAAGAATAAGCTGGAGAGGAGGCGAAAGAGGAGGATGGAAAGGAAGGAGAAGAGGAGGGAGAGGGAATAGAGGAGAAGGAGGAAGAGGAAGGAGAGCAGGAGGAAAAGGAAGAAGAGGTGAAGGGAGAGGAGGAGGAAGAGCGAAAGGAGAAGGGAGAGGATGGAGAGGAAGAGGAAAAGGAAGGAGAGGAGGGAAAGGAGACAGGGGAGGGAGGAGGGAGAAGAGATAGAGGAAGGAGAAGAAGAAATAGAAGAAAGAGAGTAGGAGGGAAAGGGTGGAGAGGAAGAGAAGAGAGAGGAGGGAGAGGAAGGAGAAGAAGAGGGAGAGGAAAAAGAGGAGGGAGAGGAGGAGGGATAGGAAGGAGAACAGGGAGAGAAGGGGGAGGAAGAGGGAGAGAAGGGAGAGGAAGAGGGAGAGAAGGGAGAGGAAGAGGGAGAGAAGGGGGAGGAAGAGGGAGAGGAGGGGGAGGAAGAGGGAGGGAAAGAAAGAAGACAAGGAGAATGAGGAAGGAGAGGAAGGAGAGCAGGAGGAAGAGAAAGGGGAGGATGAGGGACAGAAAGAAGAGGTGGAGGGAGAGGAAGAATAAGATTAAGAAGAAGCAGGAGAAGAGGTGAAAGAAGAGGATGGAAAGGAAGATGAATAGGAGGGAGAGGAAGTAGAGGATGAGGGGGAGAAGAATAGGATGAAGGAGAAGCTGGAATGGAGGTGAAAGAGGAGGATGGAGAGGAAGTAGAGGAGAAGGAGGAAGAGGAAGGAGAGCAGGAGGGAAAGGAAGGAGAGGTCAAGGGAGAGGAGGAGAGAGAGGGAGAGGAGAAGGGAAAGGAAGAGGAAAAGGAAGGAGAAGAGGAGGGAAAGGAGACAGAAGATGGAGAAGAGGAAATAGAAGAAAGAGAGGATGAGGGAAAGGATGGGGAGGAAGGAGAGGAAGGAGAGAAGGGATGGGAAGGAGAGCGGGAGGAAGAGGAAGAAGAGGAAGGAGGATGAAAAGGAGGAGTGGAAGGATAGAGAGAAGGGGAGGAGGAGGGAGAGGAAGGGAGTGGCAAATGAAGAGGAAGGAGAGGAGGAAGAGGATGGAGAAGAAGTAGAGGAGGAGAGAGTTGAAGGAGAGAAGGAGGGAAAGGAGGGAGAAAAGAGGGGAAGGAGAAGAAGAAAGAGGAAAGAGGAGGGAAAGGGCGAGGAAGGAGAGGGGAAAACAAAAGAAGTAGAGGAGGAGAAAGAGGAAGGAGATGAAGAGAAAGCGGAAGGAGAGAAAGAGGGAGAGTAGGGAAAGGAAGGAAAGAAGGAGAGAGGTAAAAGAGGAGGGAGATGAAGAAGAGGTGAAGGGAGAAGAGGAGGGAAGGAGGGAGAGGAGGAGGAAGAGGAAGACGGTGTAGCTTAAAGTTCTTGCTTAGGTGAATTAGCATGATGTGGAGAAGGGGATCATTTAGCACTGCAGCCTTGCAGCGCTGGGGTCCGGGGTTCAAATCCCACCAGGGACAACATCTGTAAGGAGTTTGTCTGTTCTCCCCGTGTTTGCTTGGGTTTCCTCCGGGTTCTCCGGTTTCCTCCCACACTCCAAAGACATACTGATAGGGAATTTAGATTGTGAGCCCCAATGGGGACAGCGATGATAATGTATGTAAAGCTCTGCGGAATATGTTGGCGCTATATAAAAATAAAGATTATTATTATTATTATTATACATTTAATTGTCTCAAGGTGCCCAGCCCAGCTCGGCATAATACCTTGTACCAGCAGAGGTAGCTGGAGAGATTGCATGTTATTCTGTAATGATAGCTATGCTTCTTTTCTCATTCTTTTTGATATTGACATGTTTTGGAAAAATTAGAGTTTTAGATGAGTATTTGCTCCATATTACCCCATAAAACCTGCTTGTCTCTAATTAGATCATTTCTGATTTCAATTTGAACTTTTTTTAAAAAATGATTATTTATTTTTCTTTACCTGAGAATGAGATAAATTATCAAGATTCGGGAGAAATGTGCTCCAGTACATCATTTCTATATTATTTTTTAATTTCCATGGGGAAATCAGCAATTTATTGGCAGCACATTTTCTCTTCTCATGCATTGAGGAGGTTGGTTCGGAGAGGAGCGTTACGATGCTGTTGGCTGAGTTAATAGACGTTCTGAGGCGCGTCTCTCAAGGTTATTCCAGGTGTCATTCTTCCCATTTCACGAAGAGGCTGGTAAAGCGGTTCTGAAGGTTTTACCTCCAAACTTCACAAATAAGCGTCCAGAAAAATGTCACAGGCTGGAGGAAATGAGTTTCTTTTTGCAGTTTGTTTTTCACCTGAAACTTTCTCCACTGAGAAAAGAGTTTTAGAATTAAGAACACACAGAATTCTAAAAGTTTCCATGTGACTGCCATATTGAATGATACAGAAATATTACTTTTTGGGAATTTTCAGTCCAGTAATAACAAGGAGGTAGGAATAGAGGTGGGAAAGGAGGGAGGTGCAGCTGCAGTAGTTACGAAGAGTTTCTATGAAAGTCACTCCCAGTAATATAGGCTGGATATGAGGTCTGTGTGTCTGTCACAGTAATATAGGCTGGATGTGAGGTCTGTGTGTCTGTCACAGTAATATAGGCAGGATGTGAGGTCTGTGTGTCTGTCACAGTAATATAGACTGGATGTGAGGTCTGTGTGTCTCTCCCAGTAATATAGGCTGGATGTGAGGTCTGCATGTCTGTCCTAGTAATATAGACTGTATATGAGCTTTGTGTGTCGTTCCCAGTAATATTGGCTTTATGTCAGGTCTGTGTGTCTGTCCTAGTAATATAGGCTGGATGTAAGCTCTGTGTGTCTGTCCTAGTAATATAGACTGTATATGAGCTTTGTGTGTCTTTCCCAGTAATATTGGCTTTATGTGAGGTCTGTGTGTCTGTCCTAGTAATATAGGCTGGATGTAAGCTCTGTGTGTCTCTCCCAGTAATATAGGCCGGATATAAGGTCTGTCTGTCTCTCCTAGTATTATAGAGTGGATGTGAGGTATGTGTGCTTCTCTCAGTAATATAGGTTGGATGTGAGCTCTGTGTGTCTCTCCCAGTAATATAGGCTGGATGTAAGGTCTGTCTGTCTCTCCTAGTATTATAGGCTGGATGTGAGGTATGGGTGCCTCTCTCAGTAATATAGGTTGGATGTGAGCTCTGTGCATCTTTCTCAGTATTATAAGCTGGATGTGAGATCGTTGTGTCTCTCTAAGTAATATAAGCTGGATGTGAGGTCTGTGTGCCTCTCCCAGTAATATAGGCTGGATGTGAGGTCTGTGTGTCTCTCTCAGTAATATAGGCTGGATGTGAGGTCTGTGTGTCTCTCCCAGTAATATAGGCTGGATGTGAGGTCTGCGTGCCTCTCCCAGTAATATAGGCTGGATGTGAGGTCTGTGTGTCTCTCCCAGTAATATAGGCTGGATGTAAGTTATGTGGTTCTCTCATGGTCTTATAGGCTGGATGTGAGGTCTGTGTGTCTTTCTTAGTAATTGTCAGGTATTCCACAGAGACGACACCGAGGAGATCATGCAATATCTCACTATGTCACGGATTTCGTCAGGGATCCGCGAGCACACGGTCCCCACTACTCTCTACGTAGGTATCGGCAAGCAACCAGCGAGCGTATAGGGGCGTCACACCTCTGGGTTCCAAAGCATGGAATATGTGTTTATGCCCTCCGTACGGTCACTCTCAGCTTCACGATAGGCCTATTATTAATATTATTCACTGCCACCACCGGCTAAGTTTGAAATATAATACAGACCTGGCTGGACGCCTGCGTTCTGGTAGCGTATATGGCTTCGGGGGAGGGAATGATTACAGGACAAAAGAAACAGAACTATTATATTTTACATTTAATCCACAAGGGAGGCAGTGTTATGAAAAATATACAAGATTTTACAAAAGGGGACAATTACATTACATTGGCATTTACACAAAATAATAAGGATTAAAGAAGAAACTTACTCTATACAGTTTACAGAGACGAATCAGCATAGGTGGAGGGGAGACGCTCCAGATTTGACTGTTATCGAACAGGATTTGTTGCTATATTAAATATATACTCCCAGAAAGAATATTGATCAATCTTCCGTCGGCTCTCTTATGCCGAAGGGGAAGATCGGCCCACACACCCCTGTGATGACATCATGTGGGCTTGGGCTCCATCCTTCATGTTTGTATTAAAAATCTGTTTTTTTCCGATAACTTATCGCTGGTTGATCCCAGAAGCCCAAAAGTGGTACCATATTTTCTATTATGGTTTCACCTTTCTTTAGTGACCACACATGGCATAGGTCTGATCTGCTATTCTGGTACTTTTGCATTATTGCTCCCCAGAGGGGCTCACAGCTATGGAAAAATAAGCATCTTGTTCCTTGGCTGACCCTGTCACTAAAAATATGGGATCCCATTATTATCAGAATTATGGAGCTTGAGCTATTCCATATTTCGCATCAGCTCCAAAAATCCTGCAGTCTACAGCTTGGGAAATGTCTTAATTATTTGTGAGTGCCTTTGAACTTAATGAGCTACGTCCCCCTCTCTGTGTCAGACGAAAACACATTCGCATGATAAACAAGTTCTGTAGAACCTCTCTTGTGTCAGCATTTGTCTACCTAGACACTTTTCCTGTGTGCTGAGACTTGCATAGAGGCAGCTGTGTGGAGTGTTAATTTGCATAGGAGACACTGTAGATTGTCATCTCTGGACAAATACTATAGGGGAGGGGTGAGAGGAAATGAGGGGCCTGGGAGAGAGAGACTTCTTAAAATCATCTTAGGCTGTGTGCCCACGAAGCATTTTCCAAGCGTTTATGCTGCGGAATTTACGCAGCGTAAACGCTTGGGAAACGCTTTGTAATCCGCCCCCATGGTCCCCAATGACAAGCCGCAATGTCAATGCCCATGCTGCGGATTTTTCCGTAGCGTTTATGCTGCGCTCAAAAATCCGCAGCATGTCCTTTCATTTTGCAGACACGCAGCGTAATCGCCGCCATTGACTTGCATTAGAACGCGTGACATCCGCATCACTACATGTGCTCTAGCGGATATCACACGGTTCAGTGTGCGGATGGTACCCAGGCCTGGAGGAGAGGAGACTCTCATCCAGACCTGGGTACCATAGAAACTGTAAAAAAAAGAATTTAAAATTAAAAAATAAAGATTATACTTACCTTCCGATGTCCTCCCGGTGTTATCTCCGCCGCGTCCGGTGTCTTGCACTGCTCGCGCTGTTGTGAAGGACCTGCCATGACTTCATTGAGTCATGTGACCTGACACATGACTGAATGATGTCACCGCAGGTCCTTCACACCACCGCGAGCCGCCCAAGACACCGGACGCGGCGGAGATAACACTGGGAGTGGATTTATATAGTGTGAACAAGTTGCCAAGCACTTTCCAAGTGATGCTAAAATCATTTGGATAACCCGCATGCAGAAATGCATGTGAAGAACACTTGACAAACGCTTCTACCTGGCGGGAAAAACGCATGTGTTTTTCCTGCCAGGGAGAAGCGGAAAAAATATGCAGCATTTCTGCATCGTGGGCACATAGCCTTAATATCTATGACAGGGGAGAAGAAAAGGTTTCCAATTTTTCTATGACAGTAATATAGGCTGGATGTGAGGTATGTGTGTCTCTCCCAGTAATATAGGCTGGATGTGAGGTCTGTGTGTCTCTCCTAGTAATATAGGCTAGATGTGAGGTCTGTGTGTCTCTCCTTGTAATATAGGCTGGATGTGAAGTCTGTGTGTCTCTCCTTGTAATATAGGCTGGATGTGAGGTATGTGTGCCTCTCTCAGTAATATAGGCTTGATGTAAGGTATGTGTGTCTATCTCAGTAATATAGGCTGGATGTGAGGTCTGTGTGACTGTTCCAGTAATATAGGCTGGATGTGAGGTATGTGTGCCTCTCTCAGTAATATAGGCATGATGTAAGGTATGTGTGTCTATCTCAGTAATATAGGCTGGATGTGAGATATGTGTGTCTCTCTCAGTAATATAGGCTGGATGTGAGATCTGTGTGTCTCTCTCAGTAATATAGGCTGGATGTGAGATCTGTGTGTCTCTCTCAGTAATATAGGCTGGATGTGATGTATGTGTGCCTCTCTCAGTAATATAGGCATGATGTAAGGTATGTGTGTCTATCTCAGTAATATAGGCTGGATGTGAGATCTGTGTGTCTCTCCCAGTAATATAGGCTGGATGTGAGCTCTGTGTGTCTCTCCCAGTAATATAGGCTGGATGTGAGGTCTGTGTGTCTCTCCCAGTAATATAGGCTGGATGTGAGGTCTGTGTGTCTCTCCTAGTAATATAGGCTGGATGTGAGGTCTGTGTGTCTCTCCTAGTAATATAGGCTTGATGTAAGGTATGTGTGCCTCTCTCAGTAATATAGGCTTGATGTAACGTATGTGTGTCTATCTCAGTAATATAGGCTGGATGTGAGGTCTGTGTGTCTCTCCCAGTAATATAGGCTGGATGTGATGTCTGTGTGTCTCTCCCAGTAATATAGGCTGGATGGGAGCTGGGTATTTTTGTCATCACTAGCCTTCTTTTATCTGCAAAGCTTCTATCCTGCACTTATTTCCGCTTCATCTTCTTTCCTCCTTGTCTATATCTTGTTTTACCTGCTTTGCATAAGACTTTAGATACTGTCTCCCCTGTCCACTGGAGATCTGTGTACAACCCTCCCCCCATCCACTGGAAATCAGTGTACGACCCTCCCCCCATCCACTGGAAATCAGTGTACGACCTCCCCCCCATCCACTGGAGATCTATGTAGGAATCTTTTCCCTTCTGCTACCTGTAACACTGAGCGAAGTCATGGGGAGTAGAGAGAGACATCAGAACCAGGAGCTGAAGTTCTGACTGATTTGTATCAATTTTGCAAAAGCACTGAGCTTGATAAAAGACTCAGAGACACTGCTGCAGCAAAACGATGAAATAAATGCAATAAAGGCTATTTAGAATGTCTCTTATCAAATCCTGCTACTCGGATCCCAAGTGATCACCTGTAATCAGTGGAGAAACCATGATACATAAAGAATTACATAGTACATAGTGTAACCGATGGATGTGTCGAGTCACTGATGAGGATCATGAATGTGTTTTTCTTACTAGCTTCAACTTTCTTAATAAAATATTTTAAATTTTAAACAAGGCATGTTGAGAGTTGTACTTTTGCAAAAGCTGGAGAACCACAGGAGCATTCGGTAGAGTTTGCTTGATTACAGAATAGACTAATTTTTAAGATAAAAGACAAGCACTCGCCCAATCAGAGACCCAGGATTAGCCAAAAACACTTTGCCGTTAATCCGTATAATTAAAAGCTGAAATGATTTGTATGGAGTCCTCATGGTACAATATGACGTTAGCGGGACAGAGGCCAAATCAAAGAACAGCAAAATTGGAGAGAGCTCTGGAGTCAGACCATGGGAATTTACTCTAGAAATTGTTTTATTTTGTCCTAATCTTTCGAGCTGCGTGGGCGTCTGGAACAGTCATTAGTTCCCGAACTTGTAAAAGTTGTAAAAGTCAGTTTCTTGGCCTCTGATGAATATCATTCCTTCCAGTGAATATGAAGTACCATCTGAACTGGAGAAATGAGGATAATGAAAATCTCCCTCCGCGGGGCTCCTAGGTGTCCTAGGATTACATGAGAACACTTAAAGTTTGGCAGAAAGAAACTCGGCAAGATTATCATCTGCAAAAACGACTAATGGGATAGTATTTACTTATTTTCCAACCTTTTTATTTCAATTACTTCCTGTTTCTTATGTAGCACCAACATGTTCCACAGCGCTGCTAGAGATTATCAGCATCACATTAGCCACTGACCCCGATGAGGGCATAATCTATTTTCAGTATTTCACAGATACCACATTTATAGGAAATACAGATATTTCCTTCTTTACCTTACCCCTTAGACATATTACTTAACATATTCTGAGGTATGATTAATGTGACGACACAGCATTTAATCTTAATCATCCAGATGTAAATTCAATAGGCCAGGAGAAATACGATATTATGTTTATGTTGACTTTTAAATTTATATGTTTCTTTCTTTGTTTGGTCAAGAAACATGGACTTTTGTCATGAGTCTGAATGTTGACCCTTCTTGTAGGTTGAGTTGATATTTGTTAATTGATGAATGGCTGTTATTTACATCTTATATCAGCTTGTACAGTTTATTGTCTGTTATCTCTGGAGGACAGGGACGCAGGGTAATGGAACAATAATGTTCGCTAATATGCTGATTATATATTGTGCCAGGCCGGCTAGTTTGGAGACTCGCAAAACAGAGGAGGACAAACTATGTAGATCGATTAGATGTTCTAACAATGCGAGTTAATATCATGATCCCTTATCCTTGACCTGTGGATGTTGGCTTGAAAGGACAGTTGTGAACTATTTAAGGAGGATATGCCCCTGTATCAAATGGACTTTACAAAATCACAGCCAAGAGAAACTCTTCAGAACATCAACTAGGACACATGGCTCCATCAAGAGGAACACAGATTTGGATTCTACAGGATGCCAGCCTAAGGGACCACGGCTCTGGCTGGAGGAATACAGATATGCTCCATTGACTATCACTGAACCCATGGATACATTTGGGAAAACCAGGTTTGACCCTCCGGTCACCTGGTCCCATGGAGATGTTTGGGGAAACCAGGTTGGGACCCTCCGGTCACCTGGTCCAATGGAGATGTTTGGGGAAACCAGGTTGGGACCCTTCGGTCACCTTGTCCCAAGCAGATGTTTGGGGTACCTGGAACCCATTGATTACACTCAGAGAAAGCCAAGCTGGGACCCTCCGGTCACCTGGTTCCATGGACATGTTCAGAGATGCCAGGTTGGGAACCTAGGGTCTCCTGGCCACATACCTCAATGGACTGTCAGCTTCCTAAACTTGTCGTTGCCTCCTCTCTGTGGGGGCCACTGGGGGGGGGGGTAGATGGCATTGGAAGCCTTCTGAGTTGCAGCTGCTCTAATCCTGGCGAGTCAAAAGTAGGGTGAGACTGTGTAATTTTGCACCATCTTGTGTATTTGCTGGGACTGTTCTATATGTTATTGTTTGCTGGTGGTTCAATAAAGTATTGCCACACTGTTTTACCCTCACCCTGTGTTGTCTGAGTAGTATTATTCACACGGGAGACCCCCATGTCTTCACAATTAGTATTAACAAAAAAATGATTTCAAGAATCCTTAAAGGGGGTGTTCATTCCTGATTTAATAACAACAACAAAATTATATATATATTACTAAAAACATTCTCCTTCGTTCCAAACTGCCCCCTGCTCCTCTCCTAAAATTGCTCTGGGGATGGGCATGATGCTGCTGTCACCAATCACAAGGGATGAACAGGGGGTGTGTCAGTGCTGCAGTCAGTGATTGGCTACAGTGGTCACATGTTCATACATCAGGAAAAGAATGTGCAGAGCTTGTCTATTTGCATCCACCCATCCACTTGAGCAAGTGATCACTATAGCCAATCACTGACTGTAGGAGCGGAAATGCATAGACTGCCAGACCAGTGACCTAGGAGAGGAGCATATGGTGGACCGATGATATGATTGTTTTTCTTTCTATTTTTTTTTTTTATCATACTGGGATGTTTTTTTTTTTAATTAGTAGTGGAAAACCCTTTAAATGAAAGTTAAGAAGGGGAACATCTTTATCAGAAGCGAAAATTGGGAGAACATTTAAAACCCAGTTGGATAATAACCGTACGAGATAATAATACTACAACCAATGAGCCAAAATGTTAGATGACCCCCCACCATAACTCCAACTACTCCCTATGGAGAAGAACGGTTCAGACTTGCTCTGATCTCAGGGATTTTTGGTGCCTGGATTGTAGCAACCACCTGGATTTTAGGGGGTGTCACGTAGGTCAGACCTCTACTTACTTCTATGACCTGTGTAATTGTGGGTCCAGAAAGTCCTTTCACGGCCCTTCTAGACATTTTGGAAGGTTACGCCGTGATGGTAACACCAGGCATTTCTCTGACTGTGAACCTCGTGTGATTATTGTCTATTCGGTCTAAACAGAGGGTTGATCAACAACTTTACTTCGGGTGATTTTTGTCTTTTTTTTTTTTTCTTGAACTTTAAATTACTATGTAAATGAAAAACCGCTCGTGGCAAGACATTGAGACTTTAGAAGCCGGATGTGCACGGCTCATTTTATGCCTTCGCTCTCGCAAACATTTATGCTGTAAATTCTTAAGCGATTGAGAAGACCCATAAAAATACTGTAAAAATATTTCAACCTATTTAAGATTTTCTCGCAAAAATAGACCCATAAAAGAGATAATTGGGGCACAGCTGCTGGAATATACATAGGAAACAAGCTTTTTATGCAAAACTAAATTGAACTGCACAATTTCGGTGCTGGATCAGAATGAGGTAGGCTGTGAGCTAAGCTTTCAATTTAGTCTTTTATTAAAGAGGAACTCCAAAAATTCTTTACATGTAGCTCCTAAATTCTGGGCTGTAGACATCTTGGTTAGGAATGCACAGCGTCATTAAGATTGTGAAAGTCGAGCTGCCAGACGATTGGATGGGTTAGTTTAGTCCAAAGTTCAGGACTCTTCCCAAACTTGAGCCCTCACTGTAGAAAGTCAATGGGGACCCCAATTTTTGTGCTATAAAAGGTCTCTCTCCACAACCAAACTCCGAACACTAAAACGGACTATCCAAAGAAGTCTGTGTTCAGAGTTCAGCACCGGACACTACGAACCCCCCGAACTTTACAGTCCGGGTTTGTTCATCTCTACAGTTGAAATGCTCTGTACTGGTCACTACTGAGAGAGATGGCACTGCTAGGAGACATCACTACTGGGGATAAAGAAAAAAAATGTGGAAATAAAAAAAATGTATATAAAAAACCCATGTAAGTGTGAATCACTCAATCTTTTTCACAGTTTAAAATAAAGTATTAAAAAACATATTTGGCATTGCCAAAAAATGAAAAATTGTTTAACCCATCATAAAGAAAAAAATAATCAAAACGTAAAAATTATCGTTTTTTCTGGCTATCCCTCTTACAGAAATGCATTAGAAAGTGAACAAAATATCACATGTACCCTAAAATCGAACCATTATTTATTTATTTATTTTTTTGAAAGTTCCGAGTTTTAGAAGCCACTGAAATAGCACTCACACATTTGGTGGAGATTACGGGCACACAAATTGCACTTTATATAATTTTTTTTAATTCTGCACTTTTTGGAATTTTAAAATACTGACAACATTAGATGATAAATATTTCTTATTATTTTCTTTCTATTTTCTTACATAAAACTGATTTTTGCACACTTCAGTTTTAGGTGTAATATGGTTTTATATAGAAATAATAATCCAGCCCCATTTCAGCACCACAGACGAGGAACTGTGCACCAAGACCTGCTGGGTCCTGTGGATGGAGAGATCCTTTTTGTAGCTGGTAAGTAGTGTTGAGCCACCCCCGTAGTGTTCGAGTTCGGTTCGGTTCGTCGAACACCCGTGTGTTCGCCGAACTGTTCGTCGAACTGTTCGTCGAACACCTTCGAACACCGTTAAAACCAATGGCAGGCAAACAAAAACACATAGAAACACATAGAAAACACCTTCAAAGGTGTCCAAAAGCTGACAAACTGCTCAGAAGACACAACTAACACATGGAAAAGTGACAAGTACATATAGTCATGCGAAAAGAAAAGAGGTGGAGGAGTAAAAGGAGGGGGAGACACAGATATAGGCATGTCATGCCCTTCTAAAATCCAAAAAGTGAGAAGCCGACACGGCCAGTCCGCTCCTGCCCGTGCCACCTCCGTGTCGCCGGGTTTGTGCCAGAGCCGCGGTGAACCCTGACGGCCAGCCCCCCTCTCCCAATACTGGTGCCTGTCCGCCGGTGGGTCGAGCGAGCCCCCCTGTGGTGGAGGCAGCTCTAAGCTTTTTAATTTAAATTGTTTCTCTAATTTGAATGAATACACTTTAAATCCATTTACAAGGATCTATTGGAGGGCAAGTCTCATGCCAGCAGCCGCGTAATTCCAGCTCCAGTAGCGTCCACTAAAGCTGCTGCAGTTAAAAAGCTTTTATAAGGATCGAGCTCGGCTGTCCACCGCAAGGCATCCTACTGCCAGTCCCAGCCCCTATGCCTTGGGGTGCCTCCTGATGCTCTTCACTGAGTATCCCGTGGTCCCGAAGCATTTCCTTTGAAAAAATTAAGTGTCCAAACTACAGGTGGTGTAGCTTGCTTAACAGCCGGGATAATCTGCTGACTAGCAGACACTGCTACTAGGCACAAAGTATTTCCTGGGCTAGATGCAGTTAAAAATTTGTAATTAGATACTCTCATTGGATGCTGAGAAAGCATTCCATAGAGTCTCCTGGCACGCCATATATGATTCTCTTAAAAAGCTTGGGGTAGGGGTCTAGGGGACCCTTTTATAGCCAAAATCACGGCCCTGTATCACAATACGTCACCTAGGCTGAAGATAAATGGAACTGTAGCACCCTGAGGGCTCGGTTGCTACAGAGGTATTGCACCTCACCCAGAGGTGTGATATCTCACTCTCAGGTAAGGATGGAGTGTGGATCAGGACCCGACACCTGCATGCATTACACCACATTGCCGTGGGGCAGGGCGACCAATATGCCTCTGAGATGGGCACGACAGTCCCTGTCCCTGGCTGGAGTGGGGGGAGGGAACACTGAGGAAGGGGAACCCTGTAGTGCAGGAGCAGGGAGGAAGCAGTTCCTGGGTGCATTGAGAAGGGAGTATAAAAGGTGGGCACCATCTTAGTTCAGTGCAGAGAAGTCTGAGCAGAAGTGGCAGGGAGCAGGGGCTCTGCATGAGCTCTGCTCCGGAGGTGGGCCTAGTAACAGAGGCCCAGGCCTGGAAGAGGGAGAAGGAAGGAAGAGGAGCGGAGAAGGCTCCAGGAACGAGGAATGAAGGGATCCCAGGGGTGCGGACGGGCGAGTCGCCACCGCACGCCCGAATCCACCTGCGTGGAGGGGTCAGGCCAAAGGGGGAGACCGGTCCCCGAAACTAGTGGAGGCAGGAAACGACCCTCAGCTAGAAACCGGAGGCTGTGACATTTTATGTGGCGCAGCCCCTCGCTACACCCGCTAGGAAGGCACCACATAGGGTCAGGGAAACTGGCGCCAAGTTTACCAAGAGTAGGCCCGAGGCAGCCGGACAGAAGGGTTGGTAAGAAAGGCCAGACAAAGGACACACAAAGGGGGTCCTGTGAAGCACTCCAAAGTTATCTGGGAGTTGTCTGAGCCCCTCACCTGGTGAGCACAGAACGACGTGGGCAGCCGTTACCTGCAGACGTGGTCTGGATAATAAGAACTGTGAGTAAAGGCCCTGGACTGCATCACTGACTCCGTGTCGTTACTGCTGCTGCCCTGCACCATCACCCCCATCCTCCGCATACACTGCCCTGAGGCTATACTCCTCCCGTGGGGAGTTATGCTACGCTCTGCTGCACCCACAACACCAGCCTCAGCGGTCTGCCCTGGAGCGGCGGTTCACTCTGACCGCAATCCACGGGTGGCGTAGTCGGACATTTAAACATCAAAACCACATAAATAGTTCCGCCACTGGTTTGACCACCCTGAGCCACGGAACCGGGTCGCCGCCACGAAGACTACAACCACCAGCATCCACCAAAAAGGGTCCGGCTCCGGGTGTCCCAAGGCCCAGGGGGCGCGTCAGAACATTTTCATCACCTTTCACAATCACCAATGGGACAAGGCAGGGATGTCCTCTGTCCCCTCTCTTATACATCCTAGTGACGGAGCACCTGCTCTCATCAATTCGCCATAACCCCAATATTAGGTGGATTGAGGTGGGAGGCACCGAGTACAAGTGCTCTCTATTTGCTGATGATGTCCTAGTATATATCACTCAATCACATATATCCATCCCTGCTGTTATGGCTGAAATAGATCACTTTGTTACATGGTCAAATTTTAAAATCAATGCAGCGAAGTCTGAGGCCCTCGATGTCTCCCTCCCCAAATCCATATAGGATTCCATCCAGTCCAACTTTCCCTTTGCCTGGCCCTCACAGGGTATCAAATACTTAGGAATTCCTATTCATAGAGACCTCTCCCATCTATGTTATCTTAATTTTGGGCCCTTTATTGAACAACTCCATACAGACCACGGTTGGCAAGTTAGAACTGTAAGATTCACTACGTGAACCGCTGGTGTTTTGTGGAAAAGCACATGTACACTGCGTTCCAAATTATTATGCAAAAAGTGTTTAGGAGTGATAAGGGAAGAATTTGTTTGTTTGTCAGTTAAACTCATTGATGGTGATGTGTGTCAGGGCTCTTTATATCACTGTAAGCAATTGCAGACACCTGTGCTAATTAGTTTGGCAGGTGTGTCCAATGAAAGGCAAGACTACTTAAGAAGGCTGTCTCACATTATTAAGCAGCCTACATTTTCTGCCAAAATGGGAAAGAAAAAGGATGTGTCGGCTGCTGAGAAGCAACAAATTGTGGAGTGTTTAGGTCAAGGCATGACTACAATCAACATTGTGCGATGATCAGGATGAAGTGTCTTGGCAATCAAGAAGTATGTAGCTGATTCACAGTACACACGTGTGCGTGCTGATAAGGGCAAATTGAGGACTCTTTCCTACAGGCAATTACGTCAGGTTAAAAGAGCAGCGGCAAAAAAGCCTTGTCATAGCAGCAGACAAGTTTTTGAAGCTGCTGGTGCCTCCAACGTCCCCCGAACAACAAGATGCAGGGTCCTTCAGAGGTTTGAAGCTGTGCATACGCCATCCTGTCGACCTCCTCTATCCACTTCACACAAGCAGAAACGGCTCCAGTGGGCTAAACATTACATGAAGACTGATTTCAAAACTGTTTTGTTCACGGATGAGTGCCGTGCAGCGCTCGATGGTCCAGATGGATGGAGTGGAGGATGGCTGGTTGATGGACACCCCACGCAAACACGGCTACAGCGCCAACAAGGAGGAGGTGGAGTAATGTTTTGGGCTGGAATCATGGGGAGAGAGATTGTCGGCCCCTTTAGGATCCCTGAAGGCGCTAAAGATGAACTCCATAATGTATGTGGATTTTCTCAAACAGCACTTCCTGCCATGGTTCAAGAAGAAGAACCGTGTATTTCACAGCAAGATCATTTTTTTGCATGATAATGCACCATCTCATGCTGCACATAAAACATCTGCATCTCTGGCTGATATGGGCATAAAAGGGGACAAACTTATGGTGTGACCCCCATGCTCCCCTGACCTCTACCCCATTCAGAACCTCTGGAGCATCATCAAAAGGAGTGTCTATGATGGCGGGAGGCAGTTCACATCTAAGCAACACCTCTGGGAGGGTATTCTGTCCTCATGCAAAACAATTGAAGCAGAAACCATCCAAAACCTGACAAATTCAATGGACGAGAGAGTTCAGAAGCTCCTTTCGAACAAGGGGTCCTATGTGAAAATGTAACATCACCTAGAATAAAGTTTTGAGTTGAAAACTGTTTGATTTCAGTTTCTAATAACCTGCTAATGCTTATAATTTCAAAAATGACCATTTTTTTGGTCTTTATTAAAATGAAAAGGTTGATCGAAAAGTTTGGGGGATCCAAGAGTGTGGCAACCCAGTAGTCATGATTACTTCGAATTCTGACAATATGAGGGTCATGTTGCAGGTAGTGCAGCAAGAAGGCACTTATGTGTCTTGCGCATCTCGGAGCCCCAAAATTATTTTCCGGGCTAGATGCAGCTAAAAATTATTATTAATTTTAAATCTGGTGGAGCTTAGTATAGATGGCCTAATAGGATCAGTGCTGCACACTGCTACAAAGCCCAAATTATTTTCCAGCCAAGATACAGATAAACATGATTAGTAATTTGAAAGCTTAAAACGGTTGGTAGAGTGATTTTAACCAATCATCAAGCTTTTACTCTCCCCAGGATGACACAGGGGTAGAAAAGTCGTTTCGGATCCATGATTTGTTCATCTTTATGAACGTGAGTCTGTCTACATTATCAGTGGAGAGCCGCGTGCGCTTATCTGTCAGCACACCACCAGCAGCGCTGAACACACGTTCAGACAGAACGCTGGCTGCGGGGCATGACAAGATCTCCAAGGCGTAAGTGGCTAGCTCCGGCCATTTATCCAGATTGGAAGCCCAAAAAGAGCAAGGGTCCAGTGACACAGTCATGGCTTCAATGTTTACTTGGAGATACTCCTGTATCATCGTCTCTAGGCGTTGACTATGTGTCAGACTTCTTGTCTCCTGTGGCCTTGCAAAGGATGGGCTAAAAAAGTGGTGAAATGATTCTGCAAAATTGATGTTACCAGCAGATACTGTGGTTCTGTTACGGTTTGAGTGCTGAACACTTGACGGTCCCACGGTTGGCAAGTTGGAACTGTGAGATTCACTACGTGCACCACTGGTGTTTTGTGGAAAAGCACATGTAAGATTCTGCAACAGTCTCTGCTGATACTCCTGCATGCGTGCATCCCTTTCTATGGCAGGAATAATTTCGGCAAATTTACTTTTGTACCGGGGATCTAACAGTGTGGCAACCCAGTAGTCAGGATTATTTCTAATTCTCACAATTCGAGGGTCATGTTGCAGGTAGTGCAGCAAGAAGGCACTCATGTGTGTTGCGCATCCAGGAGCACCAAGTCCCTGTTGTGTTGGTGGCGAGGTAACAATCATGCTTCCTTCCTCTGTCCTCTCCCCCCAACCTCGCACAACAGAAATGTGATCAAGGTCTCCCTCATCTGATGAGTCTTCCATCAGTTCGTCCTCCACTTCTTCCTGGGCTCCTGCACCTTCCTCACTAGTTTGGCTGCTACCATGCGCCCTGGTAAAACCATCTCCCCCACCCTCACATGCCTGCCACCTTGGTGCTGCCGACCGTCTGGACCTTGCAGATGTTAGCCCTTCCGCATACAACTCCTCCTCCTCTACTTCCTCCACCTCCTCTTGTGCCACCACCTGACTCCGAATTCTGTTTAACATGTGCTCCAGCATGTAAATCACCGGAATAGTCATGCTGATAATGGCATCGTCAGCACTAAACATCTTCGTCTCCTTTTCAAAACTGTGCAGAAGGGTGCATAGGTCCCTGATCTGAGACCACTCCTCCAGCGTGATTTGCCCCACCTCTGGATCTCGTTGGCCCAGGCTATACGTCAGAACGTATTGCACCAGGGCTTGTCGGTGCTGCCACAGTCGCTGCAACATGTGCAGAGTTGAATTCCACCGGGTAGGCACATCACATTTTAGCCGGTGAAGTGGCAGGCCCAACGACTTCTGTAGAGATGTAAGTCGCTGAGCTGCGGGATGCGAACGGCGGAAGTGAGCACACAGCGACCGTGCCCTCTGCAGAAGGCCATCTAGTCTGGGATAGTGGGCTAAAAATTGCTGGACAACCAGGTTCAACACGTGAGCCATACAAGGCACGTGTGTGACATTGCCCCGGCGAAGGGCCGCACCCAGGTTTGCAGCATTGTCGCACACGGCCTTCCCTGGTTTCAGGTCCAGTGGAGACAACCATTCATGAAATTGGTTCTCCAGAGCTGACCACAACTCCTCAGCTGTGTGACTCACTTTTCCCAGACATTTCAAAGTAAAAACCGCCTGATGACGTTGAGCCCTACTGCCAGCATAGTAAGGAGGTGTGCAGGATCCCTTCTGCGCAGTTAGAAAGCTTGTGGCATGACCAGACAGGCTTTGGGTGCAGGTGGAAGACCGAGAGGAGGTTGAGGAGGCAGAAGCAGTGGAGGAACTTTGACATAAAGAGGATTGACGCACAACTCGTGGGGACGGCAAGACTTGGACAGCAGCCCCTTGTCCTGCTGTCACCATAGTTACCCAGTGCCCAGTCAGCGACATGTAACGCCCCTGTCCATGCCTACTCGTCCAAGTGTCTGTGGTGAAATGCACCCTGTCACACACAGAGTTTCTCAAAGAAGCGGTGATGTTGTGTGCGACATGCTGGTGGAGCGCAGGCACACCTTTCTTTGAGAAGTAGTGCCGACTGGGCATCTGGTACTGGGGCACTGCGACGGACATAAGGTCTCGAAAATCCTCTGTGTCCACCAGGCGGAAAGGCAGCATTTCTGTAGCCAAGAGCTTGCAGATGGTGAAATTCAACCTCTTAGCTTTCTCATGGCTAGGAGGAAATGGTCTTTTACTTGTCCACATCTGAGGGACCGAGGGCTGGCTATTGTGCTTAGACGGGGTTGATAAAGGTGTCCCCGGCAAACTGCCGGTCTGTGAGGAAGATGCAGGCGGACATGTTAGGTTGCCTTGATCCAAAGGTGGTGCTATCGATGTCGGACAGCGCTCAACACCAGCTGGTGTTACCACCTCCAAAGAAAATGATGACCTGCCAATCACGCTGGCTGTTGCGGGTAAAGAGGTGGCAGGTCTGCGCCCCAAAACAGGTGTGACTGCTGTCCCCCCAGTCACAGAGGATGAAGAGGCCGCGGATGCACAAGATATGGCAGACGGTGGTTGGCCCGGCCGGCTAGACCGCATTGTAGCACACTGAGCTTCCCACTGCAACTTATGCTTCATGTCCATGTGCCGGTTCATGCATGAAGTACTCAAACTATGTATTTTTTGGCCTCTACTTAGCTTTTGCTGACAAATGTTACAGATAACACGAGTTGGGTCATCTTTATCGATCTGAAAAAATGCCCAGGCTATGCAAGGCTTAGCACCCATGCGACCTGAAGAGCCACCACGACTTGTGGTGAGAGGCAGAGTTGTGTTTGAGGATGCAGTTGTTGACGTGCTTCCAGTACTACGTCTCTGTCCAGGAAGGCGCAACCTGACCTCGTCGTCACTAGCATCTTCCTCCACCTCCTCTGCTGACCTCATCTCTTGGCTGACTGTGGGTTGACAGTAAGTGGGATCTCCGACCTCATCATCATCACCCTGTGCGTTATCACACCCGTCGTCCTCAGAGCCAACCTGTTCCTGCCCTGACAAAAAACTAAAGTTGTCGCTCCAATCAGGTATTTGAGTCTCATCATCGTCTTCCTCATTGTCTCCACCAACAGGAGTTACAGTTTGGGAATGAGGGTCTACATTATGGTCAGAACCTTCTTCGTCTGGTCCTGGATCCGACTCATAAAGATTCTGGGCATCAGTGCAGATCATTTTCTCGTCTGGATTCACAGAGGCGCTGGAGTCGACCTCTGATTCCCAGGCTATAGTATGAGTAAACAGCTCTGCAGACTCAACCATCTGTTCTACCTCATACTCAGACGGGCAGCTGGAGATTTGGGAGCTGTGAGGAAGCAAGTGCGATTGGGGTGACACCTTTGAGGACTGGAGTATTTGTGATGTTGAAGTTGATGTGGAGGAGAGCCCACTTAAAGGAGCACTTGATATCCGTTGAAGCACCTGCTGTTTTTGTGCCTCATCTGGAATTTGTAGCGATTGGCGTGGCCGTAAGAAAGGGATCTTATCACATTGTCCGCTAAAAGAAGTAGACATTTTAGTTTGGCTGGAAGATGGTCTTTCTTCTGCAGATGTTACTGTTGCTTTAACACCTACCCCACGGACTCAACCTTTTTTCCCCTTCCCAACACGCCTATTCCCCTTTCCACCAGCAGCAGGCCTTTTTCCACTCATTTTGGTGGTTAACTAATTCACAACTCTGGAGTTGTTTGCACAAAAAAACAATGGATGGGAACCGAGCAGAGCTGAGTGGCCAAACTGTGGTATTAGGCCAAAACTATTGGCTGGGTTAGATGCAGAAAAAAATTATATTCAATTTGCAACCTGATGGAGGTCAGTATAGATGGACTAATAGAACAAGTCCCACACACAGCTAGAAGCCCAAATATTTTTTCAGAGGTAGATGCAGAAAAAAAATATATTCAGTTTGCAACCTGATGGAGGTCAGTATAGATGGACTAATAGAGAAAGTCCCACACACTGCTAGAAGGCCAAATATTTTTTCAGAGCCAGATGCAGACAAAAAATTATTTTGAATTTGCAACCTGATGGAGGTCAGTATAGGTGGACTAATAGAACAAGTCCCACACACTGCTAGAAGGCCAAATATTTTTTCAGAGCTAGATGCAGAAAAAAATTATATTCAGTTTGCAACCTGATGGAGGTCAGTATAGATGGACTAATAGAACAAGTACCACACACAGCTAGAAGCCCAAATATTTTTTCAGAGGTATATGCAGAAAAAAATTATATTCAGTTTGCAACCTGATGGAGGTCTGTATAGATGGATTAATAGAACAAGTCCCACACACAGCTAGAAGCCCAATATTTTTTCAGAGGTAGATGCAGAAAAAAAATTATTTTTAATTTGCAACCTGATGGAGGTCAGTATAGATGGACTAATAGAGAAATTCCCACACACTGCTAGAAGGCCAAATATTTTTTCAGAGCTAGATGCAGATAAAAATTATTTTTAATTTGCAACCTGATGGAGGTCAGTATAGATGGACTAATAGAGAAAGTCCCACACACTGCTAGAAGGCCAAATATTTTTTCAGAGCTAGATGCAGAAAAAAATTATATTCAGTTTGCAACCTGATGGAGGTCAGTATAGATGGACTAATAGAACAAGTCCCACACACAGCTAGAAGCCCAAATATTTTTTCAGAGGTAGATGCAGATAAAAATTATTTTTAATTTGCAACCTGATGGAGGTCAGTATAGATGGACTAATAGAGAAAGTCCCACACACTGCTAGAAGGCCAAATATTTTTTCAGAGCTAGATGCAGATAAAAATTATTTTTAATTTGCAACCTGATGGAGGTCAGTATAGATGGACTAATAGAGAAAGTCCCACACACAGCTAGAAGCCCAAATATTTTTTCAGAGCTAGATGCAGAAAAAAATTATATTCAGTTTGCAACCTGATGGAGGTCAGTATAGATGGACTAATAGAACAAGTACCACACACAGCTAGAAGCCCAAATATTTTTTCAGAGGTATATGCAGAAAAAAAATATATTCAGTTTGCAACCTGATGGAGGTCAGTATAGATGGACTAATAGAACAAGTCCCACACACAGCTAGAAGCCCAAATATTTTTTCAGAGGTAGATGCAGAAAAAAAATGTATTCAGTTTGCAACCTGATGGAGGTCAGTATAGATGGACTAATAGAGAAAGTCCCACACACTGCTAGAAGGCCAAATATTTTTTCAGAGCTAGATGCAGACAAAAAATTATTTTGAATTTGCAACCTGATGGAGGTCAGTATAGATGGACTAATAGAACAAGTCCCACACACTGCTAGAAGGCCAAATATTTTTTCAGAGCTAGATGCAGAAAACAATTATATTCAGTTTGCAACCTGATGGAGGTCAGTATAGATGGACTAATAGAACAAGTCCCACACACAGCTAGAAGCCCAAATATTTTTTCAGAGGTAGATGCAGATAAAAAATATTTTTAATTTGCAACCTGATGGAGGTCAGTATAGATGGACTAATATAGAAAGTCCCACACACTGCTAGAAGGCCAAATATTTTTTCAGAGCTAGATGCAGATAAAAATTATTTTTAATTTGCAACCTGATGGAGGTCAGTATAGATGGACTAATAGAGAAAGTCCCACACACTGCTAGAAGGCCAAATATTTTTTCAGAGCTAGATGCAGAAAAAAATTATATTCAGTTTGCAACCTGATGGAGGTCAGTATAGATGGACTAATAGAACAAGTCCCACACACAGCTAGAAGCCCAAATATTTTTTCAGAGCTAGATGCAGATAAAAATTATTTTTAATTTGCAACCTGATGGAGGTCAGTATAGATGGCCTAATAGAGAAAGTCCCACACACTGCTAGAAGGCCAAATATTTTTTCAGAGCTAGATGCAGATAAAAATTATTTTTAATTTGCAACCTGATGGAGGTCAGTATAGATGGACTAATAGAGAAAGTCCCACACACTACTAGAAGGCCAAATATTTTTTCAGAGCTAGATGCAGAAAAAAATTATATTCAGTTTGCAACCTGATGGAGGTCAGTATAGATGGACTAATAGAACAAGTCCCACACACAGCTAGAAGCCCAAATATTTTTTCAGAGGTAGATGCAGATAAAAATTATTTTTAATTTGCAACCTGATGGAGGTCAGTATAGATGGACTAATAGAGAAAGTCCCACACACTGCTAGAAGGCCAAATATTTTTTCAGAGCTAGATGCAGAAAAAAATTATATTCAGTTTGCAACCTGATGGAGGTCTGTATAGATGGATTAATAGAACAATTCCCACACACAGCTAGAAGCCCAATATTTTTTCAGAGGTAGATGCAGAAAAAAAATATATTCAGTTTGCAACCTGATGGAGGTCAGTATAGATGGACTAATAGAACAAGTCCCACACACCGCTAGAAGCCCAAATATTTTTTCAGAGCTAGATGCAGAAAAAAATTATATTCAATTTGCAACCTGATGGAGGTCAGTATAGATGGACTAATAGAATGATGCTATGCCCAAAAGATTTTACTTCACTAGGTGCAGTAAAAAAATTGGTATTCTATACACAGGTGGTATATCTTGCAACACAGATAGGCTACTCCACTGACTAACACACTCTGCAATAGGCCAAAAAGGATTAGCTTTGCTAGATTCAGCCAAATGCTGTGAAAAAAACTTGCACAGCACTGGCACAGACCTGCCTGGCAAAAACTGATAGGAACTGATGTAACCTAGTCCTGAAAAGGACTCCAATTACAATTAGTCTTTACTCCCACAATCTATCTATTTAAGAGCACAGACCTGCCTGATAAAAGTCGTAGGAAATGCTGTAACCTAGTCCTTAAAAGGACTGCAATCACAACTATTCCCTACTCCCAAGCTATCTGTATATTTGTGCGAAAATTGGCTTGAAATTAACAAGGTATAGCGCACACAGCAACAGCGGTGCCGTCTAACACGCAGCTGCAGCAGTGAGAAAATGGTGGCGACGGGGAAAATGGCTTGGTCTTATAGGGCAAGGACATGTGACATACACTGCCAATGACACATGCCCTTGCTTGTGTGAAAAACAGCAGTTCGCTCCGTGTGTGCGCTGCTGATAGGCTGACAGATTGCACCTCCCCACTGTAAATGCGGGAAAGAGAAAAAAAAATGGAGATCTTCATTGTTCCTGCAGAGATCCATCCCCTGCCCCTCCCCCCGCCCCGCTGTACACTCAAACTGCGTATTAACATTAATTTTCATCATTACTGAGAAAAAATCCAGTTATGATTTTGGTGCACGAACAGTTATCGAACATAACCTCGAACAGCCGAATTTTTCTCAAATCGTTCGTGTTCGCCGAACGGCTCGAACACCGCCCAAAACAGCTCGAATTTGAGATTGGCGAACAGTTCGAGTAGAACAAAGCTCATCTCTACTGGTAAGTAGTTGGAGACCCCCTCTAAAAAAGGTATTTGCACCACTTTTTAAGGAGACTGCAGCACGGAAGTTACACTCTCTACATATTTGTTAAAAATCTTTTCTTCTTTCCCGATTGTTACTTTCTTGCTTGGCTTAAAGAGTTCTCACGGCTGATTCTGTGCCTTGCTGTAAGTCAGTGCTTCTAGGAGGAGACGGTGAACAGAAGTCATCAGTACAGCCGCAGTCACATTTAATCTGCTCTCTCATTCATCTGTGTGCCGGTCCCTGATGAGCTGCTTGCCCTCAGGTATCTAGTATGGTCCTAGAAGTGACAGAGGCACACCGACCTATGTCACATTGTATAAGCACAAATAATTTACTAGACTCTGGGCAGAATGCAGCCTCTGCACTACAGATTGATGTTACATCGCGAAATGGTAACTATTATGTGTACAGGTGGAGCAGAAGGTATTGATGCCGTTAATACAGACTGGGACACTAGATCATCGACGTCAACATCAAGAACTTCAGAGATAATCGAACCAATGCCAATGCCAAAATGGTCAACAGGAAATCACTGATTGTACTACAATATCAGTCTACATCATGGACTGGAGCACAAAGCCATTAGACATAAAGGACTGGGGCACTAAACCATTAGACATCATGGACTGGGGCACTAAACCATTAGACATGGAGGACTGGGGTACTAAACCATTAGGCATCATGTGCTAGGGTAATAAACCATTATACATCAGAGACTAGAGTAATAAACTATTAGACATCATGGACTGGAGCACTGAGCCATTAGGCATCATGGACTGGGGCAATAAGCCATTAGGCATCATGGACTGGGGCAATAAACCATTAGACATCATGGACTGGGGCAATAAACCATTAGACATCATGGACTGGGGCAATAAACCATTAGACATCATGGACTGGGGCAATAAACCATTACATATCATGGACTGGAGCACTAAATTATTAGGCATCATGGACTGGAGCACAAAGCCATTAGGCATCATGGACTGGAGCGCAAAGCTATTAGACATCATGGACTGAGGCAATAAACCATTAGACATCATGGACTGGGGCAATAAACCATTAGACATCATGGACTGGGGCACTAAGCCATTGGACATCAAGGATTGGGGTACTAAACAATTAGATATGAAGGACTGGAGCACTAAACCATTAGACATCATGGACTGGAGCACTAAACTGTTAGGCATCATGAACTGGGGCACTAAGCCATTAGACATCATGGACTGGGGAAATAAACCATTAGACATCATTGACTAGAGTACTAAATCATTAGACATCTTGGACTGGAGCACTAAGCCATTAGACATCAAGGATTGGGGTACTAAACAATTAGATATGAAGGACTGGGACATTAAACTATTAGACATGAAGGACTGGGATACTAAACCATTAGACATCGTGGATTGGAGCACTAAGACATTAGACATCAAGGACTGAGGAAATACACTATTAGACATGGAAGACTGGGGTACTAAACCATTAGACATCATGGACTGGGGCACTAAACCATTAGACATCAATCATTAAGGCACTCAAAAATTAGACATCAAGGACAGGAGTAGTAAACCATTAGACATCATGGACTGGAGTACTAAGCCATTAGACATCATGGACTGGGGCAATTAACCATCAGACATCATGGACTGGGGCAATAAACCATCAGCTATCATGGACTGGGGCAATAAACCATCAGATATCATGGACCAGGGCACTACACCAATAGACACCAAGGACCGGGGCACTAAACCATTAGCTTGCTAGTCAGTTAGCCTCTGGACATCAGGGCTGTTCATCAGAAACTGAGGTGCCAAATCTTTGAACAACAGGAATTTGGGCACCAAAGTTGTAGACATCTGTGGTGAGATACAGTAAGCAAAAAACACAAGTAACTAAAGAGTATGAATTTAAAACCAACGTTTTTCCAGTTTTGCTTTTGGCACCAAAAGAGTTTTTCATCTTAAATTGGCTCCTCTATTGCTGACAGCGCACAACATGTGAGCGCCCCAATGGCTACACATCAGCTGAACGGACAGATCTGTCAGCTGTGAACGAGCTCATCTTCATAAAATACTGCGGGGCAATATTTGTGCTTTCCAAACTCCACATCTACCCAACATTCCCAAGGTTGTGGTCTGTTATTGGGCTTTTACGACCGATTCAGAAATGCTAATAAGTCCCATCGCCTCCATGTTCCTGATTAGGTGATGAGAGATAATGCTGTGATTGGCTAACAAAGCCACGTTGTTGATTGGATGATTGAAATCAATTCTCTGATTGCTAACACATTCAGATTGCCGCTATCAGCTCTCCAAGTGCCGTCGACTTGAAGATGCTCAAATGGAATCAATACATTCAACAAAACAAATCAAACCTTGTGTCCTGCCATGACATTGGCGGGTGACTTTGCTGAAAGTTTATTAGATCAGATATAGTGGATTTGTTCTTATACATTTTTCATGAGAACCTTATCCTTGTGAGCCTAGATGACCAGTCTTGTGTGTAGTCAACCCAACCCAAGGTCAACGTTGAGTACCAAGTGAGCAAACAACCATTGACTCCAGCCGTGAACTTCATGTTCTGTGCTCTCCAACCTAAGCATGTGGGACTGGGGGACAAAATCGATGAACATCAACATCAAGAACTCAAGAGCTAACTGACCCTACACTGGGGACTATATCACCACAAACTAAGTCACCAAACTTCTGCACCACCAATAACCTTACACCAGCCACTAGGTAACCCAACTATTGGTCCTCAGGATCTACAGCAACAGACCACTAAGTACTGGAGTAGTCAGTGACCCTACACCAAGGACTGGGTAACCCAACTGGTTCTTCAGATATTGCCGAACTACAACTTTCTACATGACGTCTCAGCCCATAGCTTTCATGACGTGCTTGCGATTTTAATTCTGTACCAGCAGGTCAACCACAGGTTAGAAACCACCAGTGTAGCTGAAACCTACACCTAGGCTGATTAAACCATAACTGGTGCCTCTCTTGGCTTTTTTAGGTAGTCTACAATAATTCTATCACCAATGCTTAGTTTGAGTCAAGAAATTAAACCTACACCCAAATTCTAGATATACAATCATCATTGGTCCAAAGAACATTGCACAGACACTTACCAGATGCACTAAAATATCAACTGATGTAAACTCCCATGGTAAAACCCAAGATGTAGCAGGAGAACATCTTCATCCATGACATACTACAAGTTCTCATGAGGTTTTGGTGCCCCGTCTTCATCCATCGATAACGATAAATAGCTCCCAGCTTGCCAACTTTGGAAGTCACCATTTATGTTGGTGCTTTATGGAGTCAGTCATTTGCCTACTTAGCACCAAAGGAGTGAGGAATAGTTATTTTTTGGAATAAGGTCGATATTTGTGATATGGAGAACCTGGCTGACTCTCTAACAGCATACTTCATAAAAGGTTAAAAAGCTTCATAGTGTGACAGCTCTTCTCTGCCAGTGGTGATATTGATATTTGGTTGTTCAATGTAATAAAGGGCATTGGTAAAAACCATCAACATCACCATAAAGTCAATGGTTCAATCACCGGATGGAGGCTCGTACTCTCTGGAGGTTGGAACGTAGTATTTGTGACTCAATGCCAGGTGGCTGCTCGGAAAGCATTCATAAATGTGCACAGTTTGAATAACTGTATTCTTACTTGTTACCTAAACCTCCAGCTGAGTGTACTGAGCTGTAATAATAATTGGCTTTGCACGAAATCCTTTTTGATCAGCGCCATGATTACCGTCACTGGTGAATACAGGGATTTGATGTGATTACAGTTTACAAATTGCAGGATTCGTTTTTCCTTTTTTTTCTGTCTGTTTTCCCTTTACAGGTACAGAATACAAGCACCTGATGCTTTTTAGAGCTTCGATATGGAAAAGATGCAACTAATTGGCACAATTGTATCACTAAATGGCCATATGAGGCGCCAATCTGAGGGAGCGAGGAGTGACTCATCCATACTGATTGCCTAAAAGCTAGGAACCTAGCCCGAGGGCTCAGATATGGGGCCTCATATAGTCTACATTCATGTTGTACAGAGCCATAATAAGGCACCCATAGGAGTCTATGGACCCATGCTGTACCTCACTACCTATGTATGTCTCTGATATGTGGATGCAGACAGTATGGAGGTAAGCATACCGCTATAACACGACCCCGTACACAGTAATGCACAGCACACTCAGATGACTACGACTTCTTCTGTCTCTGTTATTTCTCCTGGTGTAATGATAAAGTGACAACAGGGCGTTACCATTTCCATTGTCAATAGGACGTTTATACAGTCTTATGCCGTTGGCATTGATTAGACTGCTCCAGAATGTGTAGGACCCTGCCCCAATGGCACAGTGAATTTACAGGCAGGTTAATGAAGGACAGGCAGGTGAGCTCCTTTCTAAAATTTCTGTGTCTGAATACGAAATCTTTAACAAATCCACCACCTACAGATGAAGCATTCGCCAACTTCGCAGCTGACGGACTATAGTGAATAATAATAACCAAATAGCTTGGTGCACAGGTCCGAGGGCACTGGGCATCCAAATACAGTAGGTTTGGGTCTGACTGATCTGGGTACACAATAGCCCCAGGACCGAGGACCACTGCTCTGGGTACACAATAGCTCCAGGACCGGGTGCCACTGATCTGGGTACACAGTAGATCCAGGACCGGGTGCCACTGATCTCGGTACACAATAGCTCCAGGACGGGGTAACAATGATCTGGATACACAATAGATCTAGGACTAGGTACCATTGATCTGCGTACACAGTTGATCCAGGACGGGGTACCAATGATCTGTGTACACAATAGCTCCAGGCCGGGTACCACTGATCTGGGTACACAATAGATCTAGGACCAGGTATCATTGATCTGCGTACACAGTAGATCCAGGACCGGGTACCACTGATCTGGGTACATAGTAGCTCCAGGACACGGCACCATTGCTCTGGGTGCACAATAGCTCCAGGACCAGGCACCATTGCTCTGGGTTCACAATAGCTCCAGGACCGGGTACCATTGTTCTGGTTACACAATAGCCCCAGCACAAGGTACCACTGCTCTGGGTACACAATAGATCTAAGACTGAGTATTACTGCTCTGGGTACCAATGCTCTGGCTAGTAGCTTCATCACCGGGTACCATTGCTCTGGGTACACAGTAGCTCCAGGTTCGGTTATTGTTGCTCTGGGTACACAATAGTTCCAGGACCGGGTATTGTTGCTTGGGTACACAATAGCTCCTGGACTGGGTAATGTTGCTCTGGGTACACAATAGCTCCAGGGCCAGATACCACTGCTCTGGGTACACATCAGTACCAGGATCGGGTATTGTTGCTCTGGGTACACAATAACTCTAGGACTGAGTATCACTGCTCTGGGTGCCAATTCTCTGGGTACACAATAGCTCCAGGTCCTTATACCACTACTCTGGGTACACATCAGCACCGGGACCGGATATTGTTGCACTGGGTACAAAATAGCTCCAGGACCGGGTATTACTGCTCTGGGTACCAATGCACAGGATACCAATGCTCTGGCTCTACAGTAGCTTCATCACTGGGTACCATTGCTCTGGGTACACAGTAGCTCCAGATTCAGTTATTGTTGCTCTGGGTACACAATAGTTCCAGGACAGGGTATTGTTGCTTGGGTACACAATAGCTCCAGGTCCAGATACCACTACTCTGGGTACACATCAGCACCAGGACCGGGTATTGTTGCTCTGGGTACACAGTAACTTTAGGATTGAGTTTCACTGCTCTAGGTACCAATGCTCTGGACACCAATGCTCTAGCTATATAGTAGCTTCATCACCGGGTACCATTTCTGTGGGTACACAGTAGCTCTAGGACCGGGTACCATTGCTCAGGTTACACAGTAGCTCTAGGACCGGGTACCATCGCTCAGGGTACACAGTAGCTCTAGGATGGGTATTGTTGCTCTGGGTACACATCAGCTCCAGGACTGGGTACCATTGCTCTTGGTATAAAGCAGCTCTAGGACCGGGTATTGTTGCTATGGGTACATAGTAGCTCTAGGACCAGGTATTGTTGGTCTGGGTACTCAATAGCTATTGTGTACCCAAGCAACAATACTCGGTCCTGGCGCTATTGTGTACCCAGACCAACAATAGCTCCAGGACCGGGTATTGTTGCTTGGGTACACAATAGCTCCAGGACCGGGTATTGTTGTTTGGGTACTCAATAGCTCCAGGTACAGATACCACTGCTCTGGGTACATGTCAGCACCAGGACCGGGTATTGTTGCTCTGGGTACACAATAACTCTAGGACTGAGTATCACTGCTCTGGGTGCCAATTCTCTGGGTACACAATAGCTCCAGGACCATATACTATTGCTCTGGGTACACATCAGCACCAGGACCGGTTATTGTTGCTCTGGGTACAAAATAGCTCCAGGACCGGGTATTACTGCTCTGGGTACCAATGCACAGGATACCAATGCTCTGGCTCTACAGTAGCTTCATCACTGGGTACCATTGCTCTGGGTACACAGTAGCTCCAGGTTCAGTTATTGTTGCTCTGGGTACACAATAGTTCCAGGACAGGGTATTGTTGGTTGGGTACACAATAGCTCCAGGTCCAGATACCACTACTCTGGGTACACATCAGCACCAGGACTGGGTATTGTTGCTCTGGGTACACAAAAACTTTAGGATTGAGTTTCACTGCTCTGGGTACCAATGCTCTGGACACCAATGCTCTAGCTATATAGCAGCTTCATCACCGGGTACCATTTCTGTGGGTACACAGTAGCTCTAGGACCGGGTACCATCGCTCAGGGTACACAGTAGCTCTAGGATGGGTATTGTTGCTCTGGGTACACATCAGCTCCAGGACTGGGTACCATTGCTCTTGGTATAAAGCAGCTCTAGGACCGGGTATTGTTGCTATGGGTACATAGTAGCTCTAGGACCAGGTATTGTTGGTCTGGGTATTCAATAGCTATTGTGTACCCAAGCAACAATACTCGGTCCTGGCGCTATTATGTACCCAGACCAACAATAGCTCCAGGACCGGGTATTGTTGCTTGGGTACACAATAGCTCCAGGACCGGGTATTGTTGCTTGGGTACACAGTAGCTCCAGGGCTGGGTACTATTGCTCTGGGTACACAATAGCTCCAGGACCGGGTATTGTTGCTCTGGGTACACAGTAGCTCCAGGACTGGGTACTATTGCTATGGGTACACAGTAGCTCCAGGATCGGGTACTGTTGCTCTGGGTACACAATAGCTCCAGGACCGTATACTATTGCTCTGGGTACACAATAGCTCCAGGACCGGTATTGTTGCTTGGTAATGGGTACACAATAGCTCCAGGACCGGGTATTGTTGCTTGGGTACACAATAGCTCCAGGACAGGGTATTGTTGCTCTGGGTACACAATAGCTCCAGGACCGGGTATTGTTGCTTTAGATACACAGTAGCTCCAGGACTGGGTATTGTTGCTTGGGTACACAATAGCTCCAGGACCGGGTTATGTTGCTCTGGTTATACAATAGCTCCAGGACCGGGTATTGGTGCTTGGGTACACAATAGCTCCAGGACCGGGTAATGTTGCTCTGGGTATACAATAGCTCTAGGACTGGGTACTGGTGCTTGGGTACACAATAGCTCCAGGACCGGGTAATGTTGCTCTGGGTATACAATAGCTCCAGGACCGGGTATTGGTGCTTGGGTACACAATAGCTCCAGGACCGGGTAATGTTGCTCTGGGTACACAGTAGCTTCAGGACCAGATATTGTTGCTTGGATACACAATAGCTCCACGTCCAGATACCACTGTTTTGGGTACACATCAGCTCCAGGACTGGGTATTGTTGCTCTAGGTACACAGTAGCTCCAGGACCGGGTACTATTGCTTTAGGTACCTCTGTCCCCCATAGCTACACCCCTACACCTGTTTCTCCAGTGCGATGCTGTAGGTACTCCGTGTGCAGCTCTTCAGCCTTTTCTTGCTATATTATTATTTTATGCATATCAGCTCTTGTTTTGTATCCATCATTAGGGCTTTTGCCTATAATTCACATTTCTGACATATTTTCCATACGGGCAGGGACCTGGCGGATAATGACATCTCGGGAGACGTGAACACTTATCACCGTGCAGTGAAGGCCCTCTCCGTGGTCCAGAGGTAATGGCTTACTAAACATGCCTATTATTCCAGCCGGGTATTGGATTGTTTTTAATTGAAGCTGTTTGTGATCTGACATTTTATTTGTGACATTTCAGAAAATGAATTCAATGTTAATTTCGTTCTAATGCTAATCAATATCGTTCGCATTGTTCGCTGGCTCCATTTTTGAAAAATGTAAAAATGAAAAAAAAAATTGCTGCGCCGCGTGATTGTTCGGCTTCGGCAGTAATGAATGAGCTGCTGGCACGCGTGGGACAAATGTGTATGATTGGGCAGAAAGAATTAAGGGAACACATCACCTTCTAAAATAAGACCTGGGGGGACACATACACCCCCCAAACTACCTCCCAGTGTGGCGAAACAAAAGCACTTCTTGCTTCTGTAGATATCCAACTCTGACTATACCTTGTAGTCTGTTACTAGGTGTAGCATCGGCGTCTCTGCCTCCTGCCGGGCAGAGACGCCGTTCCCCTCACCGCCGCAGTCCCGGTCCGGCGTCTTCCTGCTCCCCCCCTGCTGCTGCTGTGGTGTACACCGCGCGCAGCTTCCCGGGCACTGTGCTTAGGGCGTGCGCGCTCCCTCCATCTTAAAGGGGCCGCGCGCGCCATCCTAAAGAGTCCCCGGCCAATGGCCGGAGGACTTCCCCTATATAGGGTACCTCCTCCAAAATGGAGGTGCCTGTGCAAGGTTGTTGTTTTGTGTGCTAACACTTTCCTCAGCCGTCAGGTCCCGCTGCCTGTCAGCTGTGCCCGCCAGTCTGTCTGTCAGCCGTGCCCGCCAGCCAGTCTATCTGCCTAGTCAGCCAGCCGGTCTATCAGCCGTGCCCTCCAGCCTGTCTTACCAGCCGTGGCCGCCTGCTTGCCTACCCGGAGCACCTGTCTGGCTATCTGCCGTGGTCACCAGCTTGGAACACCTGTCTGGCTATCCGCCGAACCCGTCTGCTTGCCTACCCGGAGCACCTGTCTGGCTGTCAGCCGTACCTTCCTGCTTATATACCCGGATCACCCACCAGCCTTCCTGCTGTGCTCATCCGCTGTACCGGTCAGCTCCTGTCATCTGACCCGTGGGAGTCACCTGCTCTCACACAAGGTCAGTCCCAGGGTGGCACATGGTTCACCTGCCTGGTCCCTCCCTGGTTCACGGAGTCGACTAAGCCGCCGTGTGACCTAAGTCGGTCCGAGTAGGCACTTAGTTACGCCCCTCTGGTCCCTCCTTGAACCGAAGCACAGAGGTTCCACCACCCGGACCTGTAACACTATGGAGACACATAGGACTACACAGGAGCTGTAGACGAAAAACTGTTGAAGGTGCACAACGTGAAAATTTTAATCAATGTGAATGGCACAATATAGTATGGGTGATTTTGACTTTGAGGGGCCCATGGTCATCCAAAGAGCTGATCATCTAATCTGTGCTTTAGATTACTTACACCTCCTTGACCTTGCACTTCTTTTACATGGGAGTGAAAATGAATGGAGCGAGGGGGAGAATGATTTGTATATCTGCTCTATGATCTGTATAAAGAAGTAATCTGGTGGTCTGTAAAAACAGGGGTCTGGTTTGGGGTTTGTATAAAGGAGTGGTCTGCTCTGGGGTTTGTAAATTAAGGGGTCTGGTCAGAATATTTATAAAGGGAGGGTTTGGTCTGGGGTCTGTAAAAATAGGACTCTTGTCGTGGTTTTTTAAAAAGAGAGGTCTGGTTTGGGGTATGTAAAAAAGGGTCTGGTCTAGGTTATGTATAAAAGAGGGGTCTGTAAAAAGAGGGGTCTAGTCTTGGGTATCTATAAAAGGGGGTCTGTAAAAAGAGGGGTCTGGTCTAAGGTATGTATAAAAGAGGGGTCTGGTCTACAGTATGAATAAAACAGGCGTCTGGTCTTGGATATGTATAAATAAGGGGTCTGTAAAAAGAGGGGTCTGGTCTTGGATACCTATAAAAGGGGGGTCTGTAAAAAGAGGGGTCAGGTCTTCGATATCTATAAAAGGGGGGTCTGTAAAAAGAGGGGTCTGGTCTTGGGTATCTATAAAAGTGGGGTCTGTAAAAAGAGGGGACAGGTCTTCGGTATGTATAAATAAGGGGTCTGTAAAAAGAGATCTGGTCTTGGGTATGTATAAAATTGGTGTCTGTAAAAAGAGGGGTCTGGTCTTGGATATCTATAAAAGGGGGTTCTGTAAAAAGAGGGGTCTGGCCTTGGGTATGTATAAAAGAGGGGTCTGTCAAAAGAGGGGTCTGGGGTCTGGTCTTGGGTGTGAATAGAAGAGGAGTCTGTAAAAAGAGGGGTCTGATCTTGGGTATCTACAAAATGGGGGTCTGTAAAAATAGGGGTCTTGTCTTGGGTATCTATAAAAGGGGGGTCTGTAAAAAGAGGGGTCTCGCCTTGGGTATGTATAAAAGAGGGGAAATTGAGGTCTGTAAAAAGATGGGCCTGGTCTTGGGTATGAAAAAAGGAGGAGTCTGGTCTTGCGGCTTTATAAAGGGAGGTCTTTATAAGGATCAGGTGTGGTCTAGGGTTTGTGGAATGTGGGGTCAATATAAACGAGAGGGCTAGTATTGGATCTTTATTAAGTGTAAGCTCTGTATTAAGGGACTGTGATCTGTTTTAAGGGGGATATGGTGTTGGAATCTGTATTTAGAGGGGATCTGTTATAGGCTTTTTATTATGAGGGTCTCAGGTCTGTATTAAGAAGGTTTAATTAGGAGTCTGCATTGAAGGGGATCTCGGTTGAGGACTGTGTTGTTTGGGCTTTTAAGGGGTAACGTCTGGGATCCTTTTAGGGACTCTGTGGGGTTCGGGAGGTGTCTCTAGTTAATACAAGGTCCAAACTGGTTGTTTATATATTTTATAGGGTCTGGTCTGGGGGTCTGTATTTAGGGTGTCAGTAGAGGGATCTAATCCAGGACCATAAAGCAATTCACGGATGCAATGGATCAGCCAAAGTGAGGGGTTCCCTAGCGCTATCGCACTTAGTGGGGGGTCCCAAGTGAATGGTGGCCTAATACAACCACCTTTAAAAGCCACAAGCCAAAGTTGACCATGATATTTTGTCTATGTTATCCCTAATAGTTATGGCACGTCGTGGCATGGAGAGGCTTAGCTTATAGAGTGGGCACACTAGATACATCGACGACATCCAGCCCCGTTAACACTATTTTCGCAGACGCAGCTCTGCAACGTCGTTTTTGTCCAGGATCTGGTGTTTTACTGTCAGGCGCCTCTTTCTGCTGCCGGGCACGATAATTTAATAAATGGAAGCTGAGATCCACTTATATTAACAGTTTGTCAGAATCGTAGCAAACGGCTCCGATTTGCTTATTAATATCTGACAGCGCTTTATAGAAGGTGTCAAGGATCTGATTAAAAATTCCAAAACCTGACAAAAATAGCAAATTAACCAAGTGACAACCTTCGTTTCATACAACAATCTCTTATCGTCCTGATTAGAAGAGACAGGCAGAAGATTATCCGACATTCCGGATTAACAAATGGACATAAAAAGCAAAATATTATACCTGCGGACTTAAAACTGTTGTTCAAAAATGTAAGAAGTTATTTCCTTTTATGGTTATTTCACCTCTACATAGATGGATATTGTTGGACAGAGCTTGTAAATAGAAGTAATTTTGCAATTTGCTGCTTATTAAAATTTGCAACCGTTTTTGAGATATTAACACTTTTTCTTTTGTTTATAGATAATTTCCTTGCAGACCGACCACCAGCGTTAGCTAGCAGAAAAAGCACAGTGCTTACAAGCTCTTTTCTATTGAGCTTGTAAGCACTGTTTTAAAGCTGGAGCGTTCTCTTACTGCGAAATTTTGGGATATTTTAGGACTTTTCTCCATTTTTTATGAAAGCCAAGGCTTTTTTTAAGCAAAAATGGACCATGTCTCTTTTTTTTAAATGTATAAATTTTATATATATATTTTTTATTTTTTTTTTGCTAATCCTCACACAAATAGTCCAAATAAAACGCCATCGATTAAATTCATTGACTTATTCATTTTTTCTTTTTTTTTGCATGTATTTTCATAATTTTTCCAATTTTATTCCTCCTACCAAATGGCACATTTCAGTTCAATCTTCAATGTGCATTTGTTTTTACTAATTTTCTACATAATTTATATGCCTTGGAGGCAAAAAAAATGTCGCCTCTCAGATTGGAGATAACTTGCGTGGCGGTGCAGATTTAAGTGTCTATAAATATTAAAGTAGATGTACATTTGTAAAAGCAAATCATTAATTCTGCTCAAATTGTTATTTATTTTTTGGCCAATTCTCTTTTGTATTTTCTTTATTTATATATATTTTTTTAGATAAATTCAAATATCTTATTTTACATAGAAGCAAGCGACATTTCAGTCTAGAATTATTAGCTAATATTACTGCAGTGAATGGCTCAGAATTCCTCTTAAGGGACCACAATGGATGCTCCCCAAATTAATTGGATACATTCAACTGCTTCTGGTCCCAGAATAGTTGATAGCCCCCATGTAACATGTTTAGAAAGTAGGATTGAGTTACTCGGCGGTGTAACCTAAAGATGGAGGGTCTTATAGGGAAACTACATCAGTATAACTCTCTGCTAATAGCCTTTTTTTCTGAACAACTAGTAGAAATTAAAGCTTGCAAGATGGGGTGGGTTAAGGAGTTACATTGCCTTGGGAGCCATGTACAGAAGGGGCCGGGGCCCATGTACAGAAGGGGCTGCAGCCCAACACTCACTCAAATAATGCAATAAGTGCTTCCAAATGCAATTTTTTTTTACCTAAACCAACAGTATCACGACTATAGTCAGTGGCGTAACTGCAATGGGTGCAGGGGTTTCAATCACACCTGGGTCCTGTAGCCTAGGGGGCCCAAAAAAGTAAATTTTTTTGCAAAAATTGAGGGCCTCGTTGGAGCTTTCGAATTAGGACCTATGATCTTCAAGTTATGGCACTGGCTATAGTCTTTAGTTAGGGGTCCTTGACTTTTAATGCCAAAGTGACTTGATCACTCTCAGTCCATTTCCTGGCCATGGAGCCAACATTTCAATGTTTTGCTCACCAAGCCACTTACTTGCCATTTTTGCCTTGTGACATGGTTGCTCCAGGGCCCTTAACCGAGACTGGGCCGAACGTCCAATGAGGAGAAGATGTCTGAGGAAGACTTCAGTCCAAATGTGTTAAAATGCTTGATTGTGTTTTAACACTCCTTTTTGCAGGTCCGTGTTGCCGAGTATGGCAATATTTTAAAGAGAGGGAGGATGTGAGGGGATGGTCGAGGATTCCCACTCCCCTCTAAAGCTGTTTTATTATATGTGTATCGTACATATAGTGATCATGAAATGTGTTGTTTATGATATGGCCATTAGATGGCAGCAATAGGTTACATGGCAGTTAAAATGTTTGTGCTTGTAATATCCAGTTAGTGCAGGACAACGTTAACAAGTTTCGGCCAGACCCAGTGAGAGGGACTGAAGGATTACTGGGAGTTGTCGGCAGCCATCTTAGAGTTCAGTTAATAGTGAGTCTCAGAGAAGACAGGAGACAGTGAGAGAGTCTCAGAGGAGACACTTGAGCTAGATGAACTAGACAAGAACAAGAGGAGACAGGTGTGTGTGGGTGGCATCAAATACAAGGGACCAGCTGCAATGGGGACAAGCAGAACAGTATACCTCAAGTAAGCCAAATTGAGGACTCCACAACCGTGCCGTGACTAGGACAGTCTTATCAGCAAGGTGGATCCAGGATAGTCAGGTAGCGGGAACAATAGGGTGGTAGCAGGAGCTCCCTTACGTTTAAGTTCCAGAGAATGGAGTTTCCATTAGGGCTGAAACACTCTGCAACTATTTTTATTGCACAAACTGTGTCTGTGTCCATGACCACTGGGAAAGTGCCATTGGCTGTGTATGAAGAAGAAGTAAAATGTACTTCATGCCATACCCTGTATGTAAGCGTGTTTGTAAGTAAAAAGGACTTTGCATTTTCTAGTTGGCTCAGCTATCTCATTCTGGAAGTCGAAAGAATCGGCACTGCGGATGGTGAATCAGAAGTGAGTGTGAAAATGACTGTCACAGAAACACTGCCTCCCACACGCACCCAGGGATTCACAGAGTCCCCTATTTCTGTAGCGGGCCGGGGTGATGAAGCTGACATGCCACTCGACCATGGCTGCCACTCTGTCTCTCGTTGCATTAAACTAAATTGTGAGAGAGCCCCCCATGGATGAAATGCCCCCACACATAAACTCAGCAGGCAAGTGTCCATGTATCAGCATGAACAGTGAAGAGAAGGCTTTTGGACCTTGCCTGGTGCGAAGAAGGGCAGCAAAGAAGCCACTTCTCTCCAAGAAAAACATGAAGGACACACCCATATTCTGTAGGAAGTACAAGGATTAGACAGAGGACGAGGGTAACATTATTTACTCCTTTCTCCAATGAAGCCCCCTTTGGACTGCTTGGGACATCTGTAAGAATAATTGTCTGGAGAAAAAATGGTGAGTCCTGTGTCTGCCAACAGTAAAGCCTTCTAAAACCACTCATGAGTGGGAGCTTCTCATCCAAGGAGGGGGCACACTCACAATTTTCACCAAGAACAAGGCCAAGAATAAAGAATGGGTCTAAACATGGATTTGATTCATGTCAGGGAAATACTAATGTCAGGAAAATATTAACAGAATATTGACCATTCCTCCCTTATTCCCCTTTTGCTCAGCACAAAGCCCCAATTAACTCAGTCATGAGGGAGGCCTTACACAAACAAATGCCAGCCAAGAACTGGTACAAGCTAACTAAAATGCAAATGTATTTCCTCTTAACACAGACCTGAGATAGATGGACACCTTCTCCCAGGCCAGAGTTTGAAGAAAAGAGGAAATGGTTTGTTAAGTTCAAAGGCACTCACAAACAATTCCCGGCCACCAGCCATAGCCAGGTCGACTCCAATATGAAATATTGTGAGTTCCATACATCCGGCAATAATGGGACCCATATTTTTAGAGGTAAAATCAGCGACAGAATGATAGGGATATTTTTTCTGCCGCTGAAAACGCTACATTGAGCTGAAGCGCAAAAACACCAGAATAGCAGACTGCAGCTATGCGATGTGTAGTCTCTAACATCCTTGTATATATTTTTCTTAAACACTGCCTCCTTTTGGATTAAATATAAATTTTAATAGTTCTGTTTCTTTTGTTCTGTAATCGTTCCCTTCCCCAAAGCCATACATGCTACCAAAACGCAGGTGTGTGGCCAGGCCTGTATTATATTTCAAACTCGGCCGGTGGTGGCAGAAAATAATAATAATTGGGCTATCGTGAAGCTGACAGTGACCGTACGGAGGGCGTTAAACATGGATTCCAGGTGTGACGCATATGCTCACTGATCGCTTACTGATACCTACGCAGCGAGCAGTCTGGATCGCATGCTTGTGACTCCAGACGAAATACAGACAGCGTGACGGCACAGTGAGATATCTCCCCGTTGTCGTCCCTTTGTTGGAATCCCTGACAAATTGATGGCAGGGGTGGGATATTACAGTACATCAATGGCTGGATTGAGCAATCATTTCTGTCACTGGAAACCTGCACGGTTCTTGCGAGAATTCTGTGCAGAGTTTTAAGAAATCAGACTCCCTGTAGCATCGGCGTCTCTGCCTCCCGCCGGGCGGAGACGCCGTTCTACGCACCGCCGCGGTCCCGGTCTGGCGTCTTCCTGCACCCGTTGTAGCGCGCACCGCACGCAGCTTCCCGGGCACTGTGCTTAGGGCGCAGGCGTGCTCCCTCCCTCTTAAAGGGGCCGCGCACACCATCTTAAAGTGTCCCCGGCCAATGGCCGAAGGACTTTCCCTTTAAAAGGCACCTCCTCCAAAATGGAGGTGCCTGTGCAAGGTTGTTGTTTTGTGTGCTAACACTTTCTTCAGCCCTCAGGTCCCGTTGCCTGTCAGCCTTGCCCTCCAGTCTGTCTAACAGTCCTGCCTGCCAGTCTGTCTAACAGCCTGCCTACCTGGAGCACCTGCCAGTTATCTGCCGTGCCCGCCAGCCTGCCTACCCGGAGCACCTGCCAGTTAGCTGCTGTTCCCGCCAGCCTGCCTACCCGGAGCACCTGCCAGTTACCTGCCGTGCCCGCCAGCTTGCCTACCCGGAGCACCTGTCTGGCTATCAGCCGTATCTGCATGCTTATCTACCTGGATCACCCGCCAGCCTTCGTGCCGTGCTCATCCGCTGTACCGGTCAGTTCCTGTCATCTGACCCATGGGAGTCACCTGCTCTCACACAAGGTCGGTCCCAGAGTGGCACCTGGTTCACCTGCCCGGTCCCTCCCTGGTTCATGGAGTCGACTAAGCCGTCGTGTGACCTGGGTCGGTCTGTGTAGGCACTTAGTTACGCCCCTCTCGCCCCTCCTTGCACCGAAGCACAGAGGTTCCACCACCCGGACCCGTAACAGTTTGCACAGGCCATGGAACTCGGAGGCCCCCAGGCTCCTTCGCTCTCTGACCTGTACCAAGAGGTCTCTTGCCAGAGATCCCAACAGGATACTATCCTGTCCTATCTGCGGACAGTCAACTCCCGCCTGGACATGCTGTCCACCCCGACTGTGCCAGTCTCTAACAGAGCAGCACCTGCTCTGGCGGCACCTCAATCCAGTGGCTCTGTGGCACCCAGCTTTGGACCCCAGCTCTCTGCGCCTCCACGTTATGGTGGTGACCCCGTCCTATGTCGGGGCTACATAAATCAGTGCACGCTGCACTTTGAACTCCTGGCACACCAGTTCACCTCCAACTGGGCCAAGGTGGCGTTCATCATGTCTCACTTCACCGGAGAGGCGTTGGCGTGGCTTAACACTCTGTGGGAAAGAGGGGATCCCCTGGTGTCCGATCTTCTGGCTTTCCTCGCTGCCTTCCGGAAGATCTTCGATGAGCCCAGACGAAAATCTTCTACTGCCTCCTCACTTCTCCGTCTCCGCCAAGGGAGTCTCACTGTGGGTCAGTATGCCGTACGTTTCCGAACCCTCGCATCTGAACTTGCCTGGAACAATGAGGCCCTGGTGTCCACCTTTTGGGAGGGCCTTTCCGGACGGATAAAGGATGAGCTTGCCGATCATGACATCCCTTCCACCCTGGATGACCTGGTGTCATTAGCTACCCGGATTGACATCCGTTTTCTGGAACGTGCTAAAGAGACAACCCGGGAGAGAAGATTTACGCGTTTCGCTACAACATTCCAAAGGCCAGCCTCGCAATCAGCAACCCCCCGGGCATGTTCGCCAGAGCCTATGAAAATTGACCAAACCAAGATGGTCAAGTCTCGCCTGGAGACATGCCGAGCTGAGGGGAGTTGCTTCTGCTGTGGCAGTATCAAGCATTTGATCCGTTCCGGCCCGGTGAGGCCGGGAAACTCCAGTGTCTAGGACCGCTCGGAGAGGTCGTCCTAGGCAAGAGTAAATCCTCTCCTTCCTTGACTCTGTCTGTTTCCATTTCCAATGGTGAGACCCGCTTCTTCGAGACTGCCCATCTGGATTCTGGAGCCGCTGGGAACCTCATTCAACAGGGCGTTGTGGAGCATTATCAGATTCCTACCGTACGTCTGGCTGAGCTGTTGGCGGTTGCCTCTGTGGATGGGAAGCTTCTCCTGGAAACCATCTTGCTTGTCACTGAGCCTGTAACCCTTCAGGTGGGAATGCTGCACTCAGAGAAGATCTCCTTTCATGTGCTGTCCGGTCTCTCTCACTCTCTCTTACTTGGTTTACCCTGGTTACAAAGACATGAGCCCGTCCTGAATTGGAGATCTGGTGAAGTGCTCCGTTGGGGTCAGGAATGCCATGAGTCCTGTCTCGACCCCCGTCTACTGCGGCTAATCTACCTGGTCTTCCGGCACCCTACTGGTCCTATGCGGACGTCTTTGAGAAAAAGGAAGCAGAGACACTACCACCTCATAGGCTGTATGATTGCCCCATCGACCTGGTACCTGGTGCTTCTCCTCCCCGCGGGCGAATCTACTCTTTGTGGCTGGCCGAGACCCGTGCCATGTCTGAGTACATAGAGGAGAATCTTGCTAGGGGATTTATCCAGAAATCGACCTCCCCGGCTGAAGCAGGTTTCTTCTTCGTCAAGAAGAAAGACGGCTCCCTACGTCCCTGTATCGATTACAGGGGCCTAAACGAGATTACCATCAAAAATAAGTACCCCCTGCCTCTCATCTTGGAGCTGTTTGACCGCCTTAAAGGCGCGAAGATCTTCATCAAGCTCCATCTTCGTGGGGCGTACAATTTGGTCCGGATTCGCCAGGGAGACAAGTGGAAGACGGCATTCAACACCCGGGATGGTCACTATGAATACCGCGTGATGCCCTTCAGTCTCTGTAATGCTCCAGCCGTCTTCTAGGAGCTGGTGAACGACATCTTCCGAGACCTCCTGTATGCCTGCGTGGTGGTGTACCTGGACGATATTTTGGTTTTCTCTCTGGATCTGCCCTCACACTGGAGGGATGTTCGTCAGGTTCTGCTGAGGCTCCGGAAGAATCGCCTGTACGCTAAATACGAGAATGTCTCTTTGAACAGACCTCTCTGCCGTTCCTGGGTTATATTATCTCCAAGATTGGTCTGCGGATGGATCCCGAGAAGGTGTCTGCCGTCTTAAAGTGGCCCCGACTGGAGGGGTTGAAGGCAATTCAACGATTCCTGGGCTTCACAAGCTAATATTGACTCGCCCCCAGGGCCGTAGGGTACTCGGCAGCCGGGCCTTGTGGCTGCTTGCGGGGGATATCACGGTGGCTGGCCCGGTCCGTGGCCCAGGGCGGTCACTGCAAAGGGGAATTATATGGGGATTTTGGGATTATTCGTGACGCCACCTGTGGATTCTGGCAAGAGGTTACCAGCGCTGCGACAGTCCACTGAAGCTGATGTTAGGGGCAGCTATGATGGGACGGCTCCCCACAGGTGGAGCAGGCCTCAGGGCAGTGTAGAGGTGTAGAAAGATGGTGGAAGCAGGAGGGAGACGGCAGGACGGTCCCAGAGGAAGTACAGGCACACACACAAGGGTAAACTTCAATACCTTTACTGGTGGTGATGCAGGTACGGTCCAGGGCACTCAGGGCGAAGGGTACATTTCTGGACTCTCCCCAGTGAGCGGGTGTAAGGCCTCCTGATCTGTGTCTTTTACTCTCTAAGCTTCGGGCCTGCCTGGAGCTAGGCCTGGCTCGCTTACTGCTTCCTTCTTGTACCTACTGACCTGGCAGTAGGGTTTTCTCCTGGTTCCCACTATTCCTGGTCGCTGGAGCCTTAATGGTACCTAACCCTGTTGCTGTGGTCAGCGGTTGGTTAACCTGGGACTTGTAGTTCTCCAGGGATTCCGGTTGTTCCTACTGGTCATAAAGATCCCTGTAGGCGCGGACCCGGTGTCCGGTATATGGTTCGGGGTGAGCCTGGTATGCTCCTCTGCCCCCTATGCGTTTCTCCTTCTTCTCCTCATTCTGCAGACTCTCTCATGCAGACTCCCTGAGCAGACTCTCTGAGTTCTGTCCCTGTCTGTGCCTGACAGGAACTCTCACTTGCCTTCTAGCCCGCTCCAGGCTCTCACTGGCCAGACTAGCCCGCAGCTTGGGCCTAGCCTGGCCTTCAGCCACACAGACTTCAGCTTGTCTGGAGCTGCAGCATGGTGTCACACTGTCTGCTTCCCACTGGCTGACTTCCTGAACTCCACCCCCCAGTATATATATACCTGACAGGGCTCCATCTAGTGGACTTGGGTGGAGGTGTCTGTATGTATTGAGGCCACTGGGGAGAATTCCATCCATGCACCCCTCTGGGATCTGTGGCACCAGTGCGCAGCAGGGCACCACATTCCCCTCTAGTAAAACTCAGTACTCCTGGACTGAAGCAATTTTCAAAAACAGGTTAACAATAACATTTCTTCCCTTTATGGGAGGCACATTTCTTGAACATTGCAAAAACATATTCAATAATACACATATATACAATAGTTAAAGTTTTTGAGCAAATGTCAGCGAGTCCCCTAACAGGGTGTCCATTTCACTGCATAGGTAGCTTTAGAGGCACTCCAGGGAGTGCAATTATGTACAAGGAAACAGTTTGTGGGCTGCACACGCACATTATAGAAAAAAATGGACCGAACACCATAGTATAATGACATAATAAATGGTCAGGGTACTCCCTAACAAACATTAAACCTTCAAAAAGTGGAGTATAAAACCCTCAAAAAGCAGTTGTAAGTGTATAAGATAGTCTTTATTAATAGAGAAATTAAAATCACATATATCACGTATAACAATAGATCATACGGGGTAGGGAAAACACGATGCAGAAATGGCAATTATGGATGGGTCCCCCATAGGGTAAGGATTGACCAGCCTAACATAAAGAATCGCACAATCCGTAAGTCACATCAATAGTGCAAATACAAGAAAATCACATATTATGGACTGGAGGCCTAAGTGGCAAGGAGAGAAGTCAAGACGGTCATATCAAGACAGTAAGTGCAGTGAAAGACTTACCCATAGGGACACAGGTAACCACCCAGCCAGACTGCAGCCCCGACGCGCGTTTCGCGTAACTTCCTCGCACATTAGCAGCAACACAACTTTACGTTCTGCAATGACCAGTTTTGATGAGATCCCTCCTCGGGTGTGTCCCTCTCATCCGGGTAAGCTGGCTTGTGGGGGACCTGCTCCAAACCCCCAATGAAGGTCCTGGGCGGGCTGCAGGACTGGTGTAGGACCACTGGTTTGGCCACGCCAAGCAGGTTTTAGTGGTGGTGGTCTTGTGAAAACCACCAGGGGGCACCTCAGGAGGTGCAAACTACGTACAATGGTGGGACCGCTCATAGTTCATGGACTCCAAGTTCAGGTTACATGAGAGCTACCGGGAAACTAGTAGCTCAAGGGCGCCCCCTCCTGGGCTGCGCCTGGTTATGGGAGGTGGGTGACCCGTCCTGGTCATTCTCCCGTTCAGTCAGGGTGTCCTGTTCCAACAATTCCCTCACCCTCTGAACATTTAGGGCATGCTGTAGAGCCATGGGCACCATCCGTGCCACAGCTCCTGCTGGTGCAGTGACTGCTCCTGTCTGAGGAGCACCAGACAAAGAGACTCCTGCTAGGCGTTTTCGAGGGCCGCGGTGTTCTGCTGGGCTTCGGACATCGTTGCGCCCCCCTAGTGAACCGTGGCCTACCTTCTTTACTTTTCTTCCGGTAGGCCACAGCTCCGCAGGCGATGGTCTCCTTTCAGGACCTTGCGTCGCTTGCGTCTGACGTCAGGGCGCTCACTGGACTCCATCCAGGACCTTGCGCTTCCTGGTTCGTCGTCGTGGCGAGGGGCGTGTCCTGGGCTTCGCGCGCTTCAGCAGGTACGCCTCTCAGTTTCCCGCGGTTACGCCCTTCTTCCCGCGCGGCAACACAGTAATGGCGGCGATCTTCGCCACAGTTAAACACACAGTTCTTATTAAAGGCGCACAGTAACCGGTGGAAACGGGCACAATACTCCGTCGTTGCAGGGGGCACGAAATCCTGTTCGTTACGCCAAAAGATGACTCGCCCCCAGGGCCGTGGGGTACTCGGCTGCCGGGCCTTGTGGCTGCTTGCGGGGGATATCACGGTGGCTGGCCCGGTCCGTGGCCCAGGGCGGTCACTGAAAAGGGGAATTTGTATTATATGGGGATTTTGGGATTATTCGTGATGCCACCTGTGTATTCTGGTAAGAGGTTACCAGCGCTGCGACAGTCCACTGAGGCTGATGTTAGGGGCAGCTATGATGGGACAGCTCCCCACAGGTGGAGCAGGCCTCAGGGCAGTGTAGCGGTGTATAAAGATGGTGGAAGCAGGAGGCAGACGGCAGGACGGTCCCAGAGGAAGTACAGGCACACACACAAGGGTAAACTTCAATACCTTTACTGGTGGTGATGCAGGTACGGTCCAGGGCACTCAGGGCGAAGGGTACATTTCTGGACTCTCCCCAGTGAGCGGGTGTAAGGCCTCCTGATCTGTGTCTTTTACTCTCTAAGCTCCGGGCCTGCCTGGAGCTAGGCCTGGCTCGCTTACTGCTTCCTTCTTGTACCTATTGACCTGGCGGTAGGGTTTTCTCCTGGTTCCCAATATTCCTGGTCGCTGGAGCCTTAGTGGTACCTAACCCTATTGCTGTGGTCAGCAGTTGGTTAACCTGGGACTTGTAGTTCTCCAGGGATTCCGGTTGTTCCTACTGGTCATAAAGATCCCTGTAGGCGCGGACCCGGTGTCCGGTATATGGTTCGGGGTGAGCCTGTTATGCTCTTCTGCCCCCTATGCGTTTCTCCTTCTTCTCCTCATTCTGCAGACTCTCTCATGCAGACTCCCTGAGCAGACTCTCTGAGTTCTGTCCCTGTTTGTGCCTGACAGGAACTCTCACTTGCTTTCTAGCCCACTCCAGGCTCTCACTGGCCAGACTAGCTGACAGGGCTCCATCTAGTGGACTTGGGTTGAGAATTCCATCCATGCACCCCTCTGGGATCTGTGGCACCAGTGCGCAGCAGGGCGCTACATTATCGCCTCTTCATTCCTCATTTCTCCTCCCTGACTGCTCCCATCTCTGCGCTCACCCGTAAAGGAGCAAATCCCAGGGAATGGACTTCCGAAGTGGAGAGGGCCTTCGTCTCCCTTAAACAAGCCTTCTCCTCCGCTCCTGTGCTACACCGTCCGGATTGCAACAAGCAGTTCTTCCTGCAGGTTCATGCCTTCTCCTCCGGGGCCGGAGCAGTGCTCACCCAGAAATCCTCATCCAGGCGAATGGTGAGCTGCGGATTCTTCTCCAAGCTCTTCTCCTCGTCCGAACGTGACTACTCTATAGGAGATCGAGAACTGCCTGCCATCAAGTTAGCGCTGAAGGAGTGGCGCTATTTGCTTGAGGGGGCTCTGCACCCGGTGGTCATCTACACTGACCATAAGAACCTCGCTTATTTGCAGAACTCCCAAAGACTAAATCTGCATCAGGCCAAGTGGTCTCTATTCTTTGCCCGATTCTGCTTCACTCTGCACTACCACCCAGCGGACAAGAACATTAAAGCTGATGCTCTATCCCGCTCATTCCTGTCTTTCGACCATGAGGAGGAGCCTCTACATATCATTGACCCCTCCAAAGTAATGACTGTTTCTCCGTTTGACCTATTTCATCTTCCACCTGGTAAGACCTTTGTAGCGGTTCCGGATCGGAAGAAGGTTCTACCCTGGGGTCATTCATCCAAACTAGCCGGTCATGCTGGCCAGAGGAAGACCTTTCTGCTCATTGCCCTACATTACTGATAGCCTTTCCTGCGCAAGGATGTTGCGGACTTTGTAGCGGCTTGTTCCTCTTGTGCCCGTAACAAGGTTCCCAGGCACCTTCCAGCCGGCCGTCTCCTTCCTGTAACCGTGCCTTCTGCTCTGTGGCAACACATTGCAATTGACTTCATTAAGGATCTCCCTGTTTCTGCCGGTTGTACTGTCATTTGGGTGGTCGCCGACCGCTTTTCTAAGATGGCCCACTTCATCCCTCTGCCTGGTCTTCCATCTGCATCTGTGCTGGCTAAGGACTTCATCCATCACATCTTCCGTCTTCACAGCCAACCCCTCCACATTGTCTCGGATCGCTGAGTTCTATTCACTTCGCGCTTCTGGAGAGCCATGTGCAAGCAGCTGGATGTCTCTTTGGATTTCTCTTCTGCTTATCATCCTCAGTCCAATGGTCAATTGGAACGTATCAATCAGAAACTTACCAGCTTTCTACGGCACTTTGTCAACGCTCACCATAGCGATTGGGTTGAGCTCCTGCCCTAGGCCTAGTTTTCCTTTAACAACCATGAGAACGAGTCTTCTACTAAATCCCCGTTTTTTGTGGTCTACGTCGTCACCCCCGGATTTTGATTCCCGTCTCCTCTTCAGTGGACAATCCTGCTGTGGAATCTCTTGTCAGCGAATTTTCAGCTATTTGGGAAGACACTAGATCTGCGCTTCTTAAGTCCTCCGAGCGGATGAAGAAACATGCTGATAAGAGACGTCTGGATCCGCCTCTATTCCGTCCGGGAGACAAGGTCTGGCTTTCCACCAAATATGTCTGTCTCGAGATACCTTCTTATAAGTTGGGTGCGCGGTTCATTGGTCCGTTCGAGGTTCTGAACCAAATTAATCCCGTGGCTTACAAGCTGAAACTTCTGATCACCTTACGGATTCCCAACTCCTTTCATGTATCCCTCCTCAAACCAGTTGTTCTTAATACTTTCTCTGACGATCCAGGTACCACCCCAGCTCCAGTCTCCGCTGAGGACGTCTTTGAGGTAGAGAACATTTTGGCCACCAAGAGGGTAAGAGGAAAGACTTTCTTTCTTGTGGATTGGAAGGGGTTTGGCCCGGAGGAGAGGTCTTGGGAACCCAGGGAGAACATTCATGCCCCTCATCTTCTTAAAAAATTTCTCGCAGGCCTAAAGAAGAGGGGGCGCAAAGGGGGGGTTCTGTAGCAGAGATGCCGTTCCCCTCACTGCCGCGGTCCCGGTCTGGCGTCTTCCTGCTCCCCTCCTGCTGCTGCTGTGGCACGCACCGTGCGCAGCTTCCCGGGCACTGTGCTTAGGGCGCACGCGTGCTCCCTCCCTCTTAAAGGGGCCGCGCACCATCCTAAAGTGACCCCGGCCAATGGCCGAAGGACTTCCCCTTTGTAAGGCACCTCCTCCAAAATGGAGGTGCCTGTGCAAGGTTGTTGTTTTGTGTGCTAACTAGTGTTGAGCGAACACTAAAATTCTCGGGTGCTCGAAGCTCGGGCCGAGCTCACCGTGATACTCGGATGCTCGACCCGAGCAACGAGCCCAATGTTAGTCTATGGGAGACCCGAGCATTTTTGCGGCGGCACCCCCGGCAGTCTGTAGAAAGCCTAAAAAGTGCCCAAAACGATAGTGACAGTGCTCAAAAGACATGGGGACAGCATGGGCATCGCCCCAGGTAGCATTTCTGGCCTCCAGGCACTGCTGTCAACAATGTGGTCAGAGGTATTAAGCCACTTTTACAGGCTCACAATAAAACGTTCAAAAACGAAATTGAAACGGTTTTCCTGTGAAATATGTGAAGGAACTTCCTTTCCAGGGTAAAGACTTGTGTATAAGGTAAAATAAATAACCAAAAACAAAATACTCCTCCACACCTTGGGCTATGTTCACAAGTAGCATTTTTTATGTGTTTTTGCACTTTTGTATTACTTTCAACTGTGACAAATGCATTCACCAGGAAATGTCATTTTAACATTTTACAACCTTATCTGGCCATGTGCTGTGTGACACATGCATACAGTGCTGAAAAGACATGGGAACAGCATGGGGAAGACCCCTGGAAGCATCTCTGACACCCAGGTCACTGCCTAAAAGTGTGCCCATCAGAAGTGATCCTTGCCGCATCAGAAGATACAGACTTGCAACTATCCCCGTGCAAGTCCTTGTCCCAGGGCAGTGTTCAATTGTACCTCCCCTATTCCTTGCAATGCAAGCGCAAATATGCAGCCAACCACCCACCCACCTGCAGGCTGCAATACCATACTGCTAGCTTGCACTTGAAATGGGGCCTTTTAGTTTGGAGGAGGCTGAAGCTGGTCACTACCTCATGGCTGCTTCGGCAGCGAGGTATCCATACTCAGTCCCCAGCTGTCCCGCAGCCGGGTGGCCACACACGGTCCCCAGCCGCCTGGGGGCGGCCGGGTGTCCATAAACGGTCCCCAGCCGCCCCTATTTCACCTGTCACCTTCCCACACACTTTTCTTAGCCTGGCCTACTTTAGGGCAGCATTGAACGAGCCCACCAGAGAACCAGACTCCTCCGGTGGGCCCTGGCTTCTCCATCAGGGGAGTTGAGAGTGCCAAGGTGAGGAGCATGATGATTATGATAGAAGTTAGCATCTGCTTTGTTTTCTTGGAATGCAAGCGCATGTATTTAGTAGCGGCTAGGCCTGAGGTGGTCAGCGTTTTGGCGCATATCCTACCTCCTCCGAGGATTGCTAGATGTTTTCCTGCTACTATCCCAGTTCTATGACTTCCGTTAAAACAAAGCTTCAGGTGATAAATGATGGATGAGGTGGTGGCAAAGGAGAAAGAGCAGGAGGAACAGGGACCATTCACATCAATATCAGGCCAGTCAACCACACATGTCTTGTAGGATATGTTTCTGTACCAAAAGGAGCGGTTCGGCTACACAGTTATAGGGCATACAGTGAGTGCAATGCCTACCAAAAATTTCGAGGCACTCCAATGACCATTGGAAGTGACATGGAGGTCAGAGGGCCTTAACTAAACCGTTTTTTACATTTATAGCAACTGGGTCTCCTGTACACTGTTGGCCTAAGCAGTGAATGGAAGGCTTTCCAAAAATTATGAGGAACTGCAATGCCCCTTGAAACAGATGTGGATTACAGCGTACTAAAAACCTTCTACCCATTATTAGGGAGGGGGTCTACCTTAGTTTTCGCCTTTGCATTGAAAAGCAAAAGATGACTAAAATTAGGAGGAAATGCAATGCCCGTTGGAAGAGTCGTGGAGGTTAGAGGTAATTAAAAACAACATTTCAATGCCCATTGGAAGAGCTGTGGAGTTCAGAGTGGTTTAACAAGACGGTTTTAATGCCCCTTTGAAGAGACGTGGAGGTCACAGTAGCTTAACAAGATGGTTTTAATGCCCCTTGGAAAAGAGGTGGAGGTCGCAGTAGCTTAACAAGACGGTTTTAATGCCCCTTGGAAAAGTGGTGGAGGTCACAGTAGCTTAACAAGACGGTTTTAATGCCCCTCGGAAGAGACGTGGAGGTCGCAGTAGCTTAACAAGACATTTTTAATACCCCTTGGAAAAGTGGTGGAGGTCACAGTAGCTTAACAAGATGGTTTTAATGTCCCTAGGAAAAGTGGTGGAGGTCACAGTAGCTTAACAAGACGGTTTTAATGCCCCTTGGAAGAGACGTGGAGGTCACAGTAGCTTAACAAGACGGTTTTAATTCCCCTTGGAAAAGTGGTGGAGGTCGCAGTAGCTTAACAAGACGGTTTTAATTCCCCTTGGAAAAGTGGTGGAGGTCACAGTAGCTTAACAAGACTGTTTTAATGCCCCTCGGAAGAGACGTGGAGGTCGCAGTAGCTTAACAAGACGGTTTTAATGCCCCTTGGAAAAGTGGTGGAGGTCACAGTAGCTTAACAAGACGGTTTTAATGCCCCTTGGAAAAGTGGTGGAGGTCACAGTAGCTTAACAAGACGGTTTTAATGCCCCTTACAAGAGCCATACAGTACAGCATCTTGAAAACAATATTCCCATTATTGGGGAGTGGGTCTCCCATAGTCTTTGCTTATGCCTTCCAAGCAAAAGCTGCCAAAAATTAGGACGGAGGAACTTGCAATGCCCCCTACAAGAGCCATGCAGTACAGCATATTACAAACATTATTCCCATTATTGGGGAGTGGGTGTCCCATAGTCTTTGCTTATGCCTTCCAAGCAAAAGCTGCCAAAAATTAGGACGGAGGAACTTGCAATGCTACTTACAAGAGCCATGCAGTACAGCATATTACAAACATTATTCCCATTATTGGGGAGTGGGTCTCCCATAGTCTTTGCTTATGCCTTCCAAGCAAAAGCTGCCAAAAATTAGGACGGAGGAACTTGCAATGCCCCTTACAAGAGCCATGCAGTACAGCATATTACAAACATTATTCCCATTATTGGGGAGTGGGTCTCCCATAGTCTTTGCTTATGCCTTCCAAGCAAAAGCTGCCAAAAATTAGGACGGAGGAACTTGCAATGCCCCTTACTAGAGCCATGCAGTACAGCATATTACAAACATTATTCCCATTATTGGGGAGTGGGTCTCCCATAGTCTTTGCTTATGCCTTCCAAGCAAAAGCTGCCAAAAATTAGGACAGAGGAACTTGCAATGCCCCTTACAAGAGCCATGCAGTACAGCATATTACAAACATTATTCCCATTATTGGGGAGTGGGTGTCCCATAGTCTTTGCTTATGCCTTCCAAGAAAAAGTTGCCAAAAGTTAGGAGGAAATGCAATGCCCGTTGGAAAAGTCGTGGAGGTTAGAGTTAATTAAAAACAACATTTCAATGCCCCTCGGTAGAGCTGTGGAGTTCAGAGTGGTTTAACAAGACGCTTTTAATGCCCCTTGGAAGAGACGTGGAGGTCGCAGTAGCTTAACAAGATGGTTTTAATGCCCCTTGGAAAAGTGGTGGAGGTCACAGTAGCTTAACAATACTGTTTTAATGCCCCTTGGAAAAGTGGTGGAGGTCGCAGAAGCTTAACAAGACGGTTTTAATGCCCCTTGGAAAAGTGGTGGAGGTCACAGTAGCTTAACAAGAGGGTTTTAATGCCCCTTGGAAGAGACGTGGAGGTCGCAGTAGCTTAACAAGACGGTTTTAATGCCCCTTGGAAGAGACGTGGAGGTCGCAGTAGCTTAACTAGACGGTTTTAATGCCCCTCGGAAGAGACGTGGAGGTCCCAGTAGCTTAACAAGACTGTTTTAATGCCCCTTGGAAGAGACGTGGAGGTTGCAGTAGCTTAACAAGATGGTTTTAATGCCCCTTGGAAGAGACGTGGAGGTCACAGTAGCTTAACAAGACGGTTTTAATGACCCTTACAAGAGCCATACAGTACAGCATCTTAAAAACATTATTCCCATTATTGGGGAGTGGGTCTCCCATAGTCTTTGCTTATGCCTTCCAAGCAAAAGCTGCCAAAAATAAGGACGGAGGAACTTGCAATAATGGCAACACGGACCATGGTCCCCGTGGTGGTATAGTGGTGGTGGAGGCTGAGGATAAGGAGAAGAGCATAAAGCAGTCGACATGAGGAAGCGTATACCCATGTGTGGATGTGAAGCGGTCCATGAGAATACACCTCCCGAAATAACACTGTGGATTTGACTTTATGTTACTCTGCTGTCATTTGGTGGTGATGAGAAGTCTGGCCCAATCCAGCCCTTGTTCATTTTGATAAGGGTCAGCTTGTCAGCATTGTCAGTTGACAGGCGAGTGCGCTTATCAGTTACAATTCCCCCAGCGGCACTAAAAACACGCTCCGATAACACGCTAGCGGCATGGCAGGCCAGGACCTCCAAGGCGTACAGAGCGAGTTCAATCCAAGTGTCCAGCTTGGATACCCAAAAATGAAAAGGCACAGAGGAATCACGGAGGATGCTGGTACGGTCGGCAAGGTACTCCCTCACCATCTTTTGAAACTTTCCACTCCTTGTGAGAGTACCCCGCGCCTCAGGGCCTGTAAACTGGGCGGGTCTCAGAAAACTGTCCCAGAACAATGACAGTGTTCCCCTGCCTCTGCTGGATTGGAGTTGCGTCTCTCTCGCATGTACGCCTTGGTTGGGCAACGAACTGTGACCTCTGCCACTAGCGTGTTCAGATGGGAATTTTTTTAACAGTTCTGCAGCAAGGGCCTTCTAGTACTGCCCCATTTTTGTAGACCTCTCCACCTCAGGAATAAGAGAGTGAAAGTTCTCCTTGTAGCGGGGGTCTAAAAGTGTCACCAACCAGTAATGACTGTCACCCAACATTTTGACAACGCGAGGGTCACGGTTAAGGCAGCGTAACATAAAGTCAGCCATGCGTGCCAGACTGGTAACGGGCAAGACTTCCGTGTCCTCACCTAGATGTCGACTGACCATGCTCTCCTCCTCCTCCCCCTCCTCCTCCCCCTGTCCTCAGGCCACCCACGCTGAACCGACGGTATGACAGTTGTACAGGTACTACCGTCTACAGCGCATGATACAAGCTCCTGTTCTCCCTCCTCCTCCTCTCCCTCATTGTCCCCCAATGCACGTTGGGATGAGATGAGGCTGGGCTGTGTGTAATCGACCGCTACGGCTTCTTGATCCATCTCATCATACTCTGGCTGCAATGCCTCCTCTTTAATTCTCTGCAGAGAGCGTTGCAAAAGACAGACAAGTGGAATGCTGACGCCAATGATGGCGTCATCGCCACTCACTATCTTGGTGGACTCCTCAAAGTTTGTCAAGATGGTACATATGTCAGACATCCAGGTCCACTCCTGAGGTCTTATGTGTGGAGTCTGACCTGAATATCGACGGCCTTGTTGCAGCTGGTACTCCACAACTGCTCTCTTCTGCTCACAAATCCTTTGCAACATGTGGAGGGTAGAGTTCCAACGTGTGGGGACATCACACACCAGTCGGTGTGACGGAAGCTGCAAACGCTGCTGCAACACAGCAAGGGCGGCGGAAGCTGTAGCTTTGACGAGCAGATCTGGCAACTCGGGGTACGATTTAAGAGACCGCTGAACCACGAGGTTAAGCACATGAGCCAGGCATGGTACGTGTGTGATCTCGCCTCGCCTCAGAGCCGCCACCAGGTTACGGCCATTGTCACACATGACCATGCCTGGATGTAGGTCCAGCGGTCTCAGCCACAGATCTGCCTGCTCTTTCTCAGCTGTCCACAACTCATAAGCAGTGTGAGGTTTATCACCTAAGCTTATGAGCTTCAGCACAGCCTGTTGCCGCTTGGCGGAGGCAGTACTGCAGTGCTTCCAGCTTGTAACTGATGTGGTGATATCTGAGATGGAGGCTGAACATGAGGAGGAGGAGGAGGATGATGCGCAGGAGCTGTACACTGTGGGGGCAACTCTGACTGACATAGGGCCCGCAATCCTCGGTGTGGGGAGGATGTGTTCCGTCCCAAGGTCCGACTGGGTCCTGGCTTCCACTATGTTTACCCAGTGTGCCGTCAGGGAGATGTACCGTCCCTGGCCACAAGCACTTGTCTACGTGTCCGTTGTCAGGTGGACTCTCCCAGTAACTGCGTTGTTGAGGGCACAGCAGATGTTTTGGGACACGTGCTTGTGTAGTGCGGGGATGGCACACCGGGCAAAATAGTGTCGGCTGGGGACCGAGTACCGAGGGATGGCCACCGCCATAATGTTGTGGAAGGATTCCGTCTCCACCAGCCTAAAAGGCAGCATTTCCAACGCAAGCAGTCGTGAAATGTGCGAATTTAGGACTGTGGCCTGTGGGGCGTTGGCTGCGAATTTCCGTTTGCATTCAAAGGTCTGGGATATGGACAATTGAACGCTTCGATGGGACGTGGACGTTGATGCTGTTTCTTGAGAAACTGCCATAACAAGTGAAGACTGAGAGGAGAGGGCATCTTTGCATGCAGTATGGACAGGGGATTGCCTTGCACACACAACAGCGGAAGAAGCAGTGGTGACACCCACTGACACTGGTTGTGGACCCTGGGGTTCACCCCACAAAGTCGGGTGCTTTACTGCCATGTGCCTGATCATGCTGGTGGTGATCAGGCTGGTAGTTTTGTCACCCCTGCTGATGCTGGCATGGCAGGTTGTACAAATGGCCTTTTTGGGGTTATCAGCAGAGTCTTTAAAAAAATTTCAGACTCTGGAAGACCTACAGGTTGTACTGGCAACGTCCCTCATGTTTGTGTTACGGGGAACTGTTGCCTGTCTTCTGTGTGCGGCCACCACAGTGCTTTTTCCTGCCTGTTGGGGTACTCTGCCTCCCTCACCCTGTGTGCTGCTGGCCTCGCTCTGCATGTCCTCCTGCCATGATGGGTCAGTTACTAGATCATCCACCACCTTCTCCTCTTCCACTTGCGCACCACGATCCTCTCCCTCACTTCCTGACAATTGCGTCTTGTCATCGTCCACCTCTTGTGACAAATTGCCAGCGTCGACTTCCTGTGGCCGTGGCTGTTCAAATATTTGGGCATCACTACATGGGATCTCCTCTTCCACCACTTCAAGCGGAGCAGGCGAGGGGCACAAATCTGGAAATGGACCAGTGAACAGCTCTTCAGAGTGTCCAAGTGTGGGATCAGTTGCTGTCTGACGACACTCGACATGGTGGGAGGAAGGAGCATCAGAGTGAGGAGGAGTATGCGGTCGAGACTCACGGCTACTAAGATTTGACTGTGTGGAAGACAGACCAGAGGTGGTGGTGCCCAGGTAACTGGAAGTATTATCTGCTATCCAATTAATAACCTGTTCACACTGATCAGTTCGCAATACTGGTGTTGTTCTGTGCTTCCCTAGTAATTCGGTCAAGAACTGGGAGTGAGAAGATGTGGCTGTTGGTTGTGTCACATTTTCACTTTGGCCACGGCCCTGTCCTCTGCACGCACCATCACCAGAACGTCCAGTTCCACGTCCCTTGCCACGCGCCTTGCCCATTGTAAATGAAGTTAAAATAGCTTACACTCGCACTATCAATGGAAAAAGAGTAAAAAAAAAGGAGATTAGAACCGTGGAAGAGGAAAACCACAGTTTTATTTCTCTGGCTTACACCCGACTCTTTTAAACAATCTGAACACTCAGGGAGAAACTATTACTGTTTTTCTTTACAGAAAAAATACCAAAATCTTGATAATAGAGATTTTTTACCATGGAACGGCAAAACCACAGTTAGGCTATGTGCCCACGTTGCATTTATGAAGCAGAAAATTTCTGCTGCATAAATGCAAGTCCTCTCCCGGAAAAACGCATGCGGAATTCCGCACGCGGAAACGCAAAATTAAATGACATGCTGCGGATTTTTGAACGCGGCATAAACGCTGCGGAAAAATCCGCAGCATGTGCATAGAACTTGCGGAATCCCATTGGGGACCATGGGGTGCGGATATACATGCGTTTTTCAAGCGTTTACGCTGCGGAAATTCCGCAGCATATACGCTTGAAAAATGCTACGTGGGCACACAGCCTTATAATTTTGCTGGTGTATACCAGGCTCTTTTAAACAGATATATTTGTGTCTGAACAATCATTAGACACTATTACTGTTTTTCTTTACGGCAAAAAATGCCAAAAGCAGGATAATACAGAGATTTGACCCGTGGAACTGCAAAACCACACTTCTATTTCTCGGGCCTACACGAGACTCTTTTAAACAGATATATTTGTGTCTGAACAATCAGGAGACACTATTACTGTTTTTCTTTACGGCAAAAAATGCCAAAAGCAGGATAATACAGAGATTTGACCCGTGGAACTGCAAAACCACACTTCTATTTCTCGGGCCTACACCAGACTATTTTAAACAGATATATTTGTGTCTGAACAATCAGGGAGACACTATTACTGTTTTTCTTTACGGAAAAAATACCAAAAGCTGGATGATAGAGATTTTTTACCGTGGAACGGCAAAACCACAGTTATAATTTACTGGTGTATACCAGACTTTTTTAAACAGACATATTTGTGTCTGAACAATCAGGGAGACACTATTACTGTTTTTCTTTACGGAAAAAATACCAAAAGCTGGATAATAGAGATTTTTTACCATGGAACGGCAAAACCACAGTTATAATTTACTGGTGTATACCAGACTCTTTTAAACAGATATATTTGTGTCTGAACAATAAGGAGACACTATTACTGTTTTTCTTTACGGAAAAAATACCAAAAGCTGGATAATAGAGATTTTTTACCGTGGAACAGCAAAACCACAGTTATAATTTACTGGTGTATGCCAGACTCTTTTAACCCCTCTACCCCCGAGGGTGGTTTGCACGTTAATGACCAGGCCAATTTTTACAATTCTGACCATTGTCACTTTATAAGGTAATTACTCTGGAACGCTTCAACGGATCCCCCTGATTCTGAGAATGTTTTTTCATGACATATTCTACTTCATGATTGTGGAAAAATTTCTTCCATATCACTTGCATTTATTTGTGAAAAAAATGGAAATTTGGTGAAAATTTTGAAACTTTTGCAATTTTCAAAATTTAAATTTTTATGCCCTTAAAATCAGAGAGATATGTCACACAAAATAGTTAATAAATAACATTTCCCACATGTGTTCTTTACATCAGCACAATTTTGGAACCAATATTTTTTTTTTTATGGAGCTATAAGGGTTAAAAGTTGACCAGCGATTTCTCATTTTTCCAACAAAATTTACAAAACCATTTTTCTAGGGACCACATCATATTTGAAGTCACTTTGAGAGGTCTTTATGACAGAAAATACACAAAAGTGACACCATTCTAACAACTGCACCCCCTCATGGTGCTCAAAACCACATTCAAGAACTTTATTAACCCTTCAGGTGCTTCACAGGAATTTTTGGAATGTGGAAGAAAAAAATGAACATTTAACTTTTTTCACAAAAATGTTACTTTAGACCCAATTTTTTTTATTTTTGCAGGGGTAACAGGAAAAAATGGACTCCAAGATTTGTTGTGCAATTTCCCCTGGGCACGCAGATACCCCATATGTGGGGAAAATCCACTGTTTGGGTGCACAGCAGAGCTCGGAAGGGAAGGGGCACCATTTGAATTTTCGATTGTAAAATTTGCTTGAATAATTAGCGGACGCCATGTTGCGTTTGTAGAGCCCTTGATGTGCCTAAATAGTGGAAACCCCCCACAAGTGACCCCATTTTGGAAACTAGACCCCCCTGGGAACTTATCTAGATGGGTGGTGAGCATTTTTAACCCCCAGGTGCTTCACAAATTAATCCGTAAAAATGAAAAAGTATTTTTTTTTCCACTTTTTCATTTTTACGAATAAATTTGTGAAGCACCTGGGGGTTCCAAGTGCTCACTATGCATCTAGATAGGTGCCTTTGTGGGTCTAGTTTCCAAAATGGGGTCACTTGTGGGGGATCTCCAATGTTTAGGCACACAGGGGCTCTCCAAACGCGACATGGTGTCCGCTAACAAATTGAATGGAAAATCGGCTCAAATTGTTAGCGGACACCATGTTGCCTTTGGAGAGCCCTTGTGTGCCTAAACATTGGAGCTCCCCCACAAGTGACCCCATTTTGGAAACTAGACCCCCCAAGGCACCTATCTAGATGCATAGTGAGCACTTGGAACCCCCAGGTGCTTCACAAATTGATTCGTAAAAATGAAAAAGTGGAAAAAAAACACTTTTTTAATTTTGCAGATTAATTTGTGAAGCACCTGGGGGTTCCAAGTGCTCATTATGCATCTAGACACAACCCTAACCCCAACCCTAAACCCAACCCCAGCCCTAACCCTAGCCCGACCCTAACCCTAGCACAACCCTAACCCTAGCACAACCCTAACCCTAGCACAACCCTAACCCTAGCACAACCCTAACCTGAGAGTTTATTTTTTACGCCGTTCCTCGTGCGGTATAAGTGATTAGACGACTTTTGTTCTTCGGGTCGGTGCAATTACAGAGATACCAGAATCATATGGGGTTTTTATGATTGACAGCTATCACACACTAAAAGACGCATTTTTTGGAAAATCTAGTTTTTGCATCGCCATATTTTGAGAGCTATAATTTTTCCAGATTTTGGCAGACAGAGTCATGTGATGGCTTGTTTTTTGCGGGATGAGTTGACGTTTTTATTGGTGCCATTTTCAGGCACGTGTCATTTTTTGAACGCTTTCTATTCCGATTTTTGGGAGGCAGAATAAACAAAAACCAACAATTCAGGAATTGTTTTTTTTGTTTTTTTATTATTCTGTTCCGCGTGTGGAAAAATTGATAAAGCAGCTTTATTCTTTGGGTCAGTACGTTTACAGCGGTACCACATTTATATCGTTTTTCTATGTTTTGGCGCTTTTACACAATGAAAGCTATTTTATAGAAAAAAATATTTTTTGCATCGCTTTATTCTGTGAGCTTTAACTTTTTGATTTTTCTGATGATGGAGCTGTCTGGTGGCTTGTTTTTTGCGGGACAAGGTGACGTTTTCAGCGGTACCGTTTTTATTTATATTTGCCTTTTTGATTGCGTGTTATTCCATTTTTTGTTTGGCAGTATGATGATAAAGCATTGTTTTTTGCTTCGTTTTTTTTTTTTTTTTTACCTTGTTCACAGAAGGGGTTAACTAGTGGGACAGTTTTATAGGTCAGGTCATTCTGGACGCAGTGATACCAAATATGTGTACTTTTATTGTTTGTTTGCTTTTTTTTCATAATAATATTTATTGATGGGTACATTATATTTTTACTTTTGGTGGATTATTTTTTTTTATTTATTTTTTAACCCCTTAAGCCCCAGAGCATTTTTCGTTTTTGCATTTTCGTTTTTGCTCCCCTTGTTTCCAGAGCCATAGCGTTTTTATTTTTTGGTCAATATGGCCATGTGAGGGCTTATTTTTTGCGGGACGAGTTGTACTTTTCAACGCCATTACTAGTTTTACCATATCCTGTACGGGAAAACGGAAAAAAAATTCCAAGTGCGGTAAAATTGCAAAAAAAGTGCAATACCACAGTTGTTTTTTATTTATTTTTTTTACCACGTTCACTGAATGCTAAAACTGACCTGCCCTTCTTATTCTACAGGTCATTACGAGTTCATAGACACCAAACATGTATAGGTTCTTTTATATTTAAGTGGTGAAAAAAAATTCCAAAATTTGGTAAAAAAAAAAAATAAAAAAATAGCGCCATTTTCTAAGGCGTCTCCATTTTTCGGGATCTGGGGCTGGGTGAAGGCTTATTTTTTGCACGCTGGGCTGATGTTTTTATTGATAACATTTGGGGTAGATCCGATGTTTTGATCGCCCGTTATTGCATTTTATTGCAATTTTGCGGCGACCAAAAAATGTAATTCTGGCGTTTAGAATTTTTTTCTCGTTACGCCGTTTACCGATCGGATTAATTCTCTTTTTTATATTGGTAGATCGGGCGATTCTGAACGCGGCGATACCAAATATGTGTATGTGGGGTTTTTTTTTATATATTTTATTTTGAATGGGGCGAAAGGGGGGTGATTTAAACTTTTATATTTTTTTATTTTTTTTTATATTTTTCAAAACTTTTTTTTTTTACTTTTTGCATGCTTCTATAGTCTCCATAGGAGACTAGAAGCAGCAACTATCCGATCGCCTCTGCTACATACAGGGGACGAGCAGGTCCCCTGCATGCAGCAGAAATGGTCCTGTGCTATGAGCGCCGACCACTAGGTGGCGCTCATAGCGACAAGATCATGACAACCACAGGCGTCTGCTGCAGACCCTGGGTTGTCATGCACGCCCATCGGCGACCCGCGATCACGTGACGGGGTCGCCGGTGGGCGGGGCTTATGACGCGCTACCCGGAAGCGCGCGTTAAATGCTGCTGTCGGAGATTGACAGCAGCATTTAACATGTTAACAGCCGCGGGTGGATCGCGATTCCACCCGCGGCTGTTGCGGGCACATGTCAGCTGTAAGAATCAGCTGACATGTGCTCCGTTCAGTGAGGGCTCAGCGCAGCAGCCCTCACTGAACGGGGGGATCGCAAATATGCGTACTAATACGTCCCCGGTAAGTTATTTAAAATTTTTTTATTTTTTTTTCACTTTCTGAAAGTTTTTACACTTTTTTACTTTGTCCCACTCTGGGACTTTCACTATTTTTATTCTGATCGCCTGCATAGCATAGGGATGGAGCACCATCCCTGTGCCATGCAGGCAGTCAGCGCTGCACAGTGAGAAGATTGTTTGGTCGTGCACTGCGCATGACCAAACAATGTTCCTGCTGCCTGGTGACCCGGATGTTGTCATGACGACATCGGGTCATCATGGCAACACCCGGGAAGCCGCGGCAGACAGCGCTGGAGGCCGGAAGAGGAGGTGAGTATTGCGATCACCTCCCCTTGCCACCGCAATGCTGCGATCGACTTCGATCGCAGCATTTTGGGGGTTAATGTGTTGGGAGCGGTGTGGGACCGCTCCCTGCACATAGTACCGGGTGTCAGCTGTGACAATCAGCTGACACCCGGCGGCGATCGCACCCTCACAGCCTGTGTGCGTGCACGATCGCGATGACGTATTAATACGGGTCAGGCTCTTAAAGCCCAGGGCACAGACGCATATTAATAGGTCATGGGCTGTAAAGGGGTTAAACAGATATATTTGTGTCTGAACAATCAGGGAGACACTATTACTGTTTTTCTTTACGGAAAAAATACCAAAAGCTGGATAATAGAGATTTTTTACCGTGGAACAACAAAACCACAGTTATAATTTACTGGTGTATTCCAGACTCTTTTAAACAGATATATTTGTGTCTGAACAATCAGGGAGACGCTATTACTGTTTTTCTTTACGGCAAAAAATGCCAAAAGCAGGAAAATACAGAGATTTGACCCGTGGAAATGCAAATCCACACTTCTATTTCTCGGGCCAACACCAGACTCTTTTAAACACATATATTTGTGTCTGAACAATCAGGAGACAGTATTACTGTTTTTCTTTACGGAAAAAATACCAAAAGCTGGATAATAGAGATTTTTTACCGTGGAAAGGCAAAACCACAGTAATAATTTACTGGTGTATACCAGACTCTTTTAAATAGATATATTTGTGTCTGAACAATCAGGGAGACACTATTACTGTTTTTCTGTACGGAAAAATTACCAAAAGCTGGATAATAGAGATTTTTTACAGTGGAACGGCAAAACCACAGTTATAATTTACTGGTGTATACTAGACTATTTGAAACAGATATATTTGTGTCTGAACAATCAGGAGACACTATTACTGTTTTTCTTTACGGCAAAAAATGCCAAAGGCAGGAAAATACAGAGATTTGACCCGTGGAACTGCAAAACCACACTTCTCTTTCTCGGGCCTACACCAGACTCTTTTAAACAGATATATTTGTGTCTGAACAATCAGGAGACACTATTACTGTTTTTCTTTATGGCAAAAAATGCCAAAAGCAGGATAATACAGAGGTTTGACCCGTGGAACTGCAAAACCACACTTCTATTTCTCTGGCCTACACCAGACTATTTTAAAGTCTGGTATAAAACAGATATATTTGTGTCTGAACAATCAGGGAGACACTATTACTGTTTTTCTTTACGGAAAAAATACCAAAAGCTGGATAATAGAGATTTTTTACCGTGGAACGGCAAAACCACAGTTATAATTTACTGGTGTATACCAGACTCTTTTAAACAGATATATTTGTGTCTGAACAATCAGGAGACACTATTACTGTTTTTCTTTACGGCAAAAAATGCCAAAAGCAGGATAATACAGAGATTTGACCCGTGGAACTGCAAAACCACACTTCTATTTCTCGGGCCTACACCAGACTCTTTTAAACAGATATATTTGTGTCTGAACAATCAGGAGACACTTTTACTGTTTTTCTTTATGGCAAAAAATGCCAAAAGCAGGATAATACAGAGATTTGACCCGTGGAACTACAAAACTACACTTGTATTTCTCTGGCCTACACCAGACTATTTTAAACAGATATACAGTACAGACCAAAAGTTTGGACACACCTTCTCATTTAAAGATTTTTCTGTATTTTCATGACTATGAAAATTGTACATTCACACTGTAGGCATCAAAACTATGAATTAACACATGTGGAATTATATATGTAACAAAAAAGTGTGAAACAACTGAAAATATGTCTTATATTCTAGGTTCTTTTAAGTAGCCACCTTTTGCTTTGATGACTGCTTTGCACACTCTTGGCATTCTCTTGATGAGCTTCAAGAGGTAGTCACCGGAAATGGTTTTCACTTCACAGGTGTGTCCTGTCAGGTTTAATAAGTGGGATTTCTTGCCTTATAAATGGGGTTGGGACCATCAGTTGTGTTGTGCAGAAGTCTTGTGGATACACAGCTGATAGTCCTACTGAATAGACTGTTAGAATTTGTATTATGGCAAGAAAAAAACAGCTAAGTAAAGAAAAACGAGTGGCCATCATTACTTTAAGAAATGAAGGTCAGTCAGTCCGAAAAATTGGGAAAACTTTGAAAGTGTCCCCAAGTGCAGTTGCAAAAACCATCAAGTGCTACAAAGAAGCTGGCTCACATGAGGACCGCCCCAGGAAAGGAAGACCAAGAGTCACCTCTGCTTCTGAGGATAAGTTTATCCGAGTCACTAGCCTCAGAAATCGCAGGTTAACAACAGCTCAGATTAGCGATCAGGTCAATGCCACACAGAGTTCTAGCAGCAGACACATCTCTATAACAACTGTTAAGAGGAGACTTTGTGCAGCAGGCCTTCATGGTAAAATAGCTGCTAGGAAACCACTGCTAAGGACAGGCAACAAGCAGAAGAGACTTGTTTGGGCTAAAGAACACAAGGAATGGACATTAGACCAGTGGAAATCTGTGCTTTGGTCTGATGAGTCCAAATTTGAGATCTTTGGTTCCAACCACCGCGTCCTTGTGCGACGCAAAAAAGGTGAACGGATTGACTCTACATGCCTGGTTCCCACCGTGAAGCATGGAGAAGGAGGTGTGATGGTGTGGGGGTGCTTTGCTGGTGACACTGTTGGGGATTTATTCAAAACTGAAGGCATACTGAACCAGCATGGCTACCACAGCATCATGCAGAGGCATGCTATTCCATCCGGTTTGCGTTTAGTTGGACCATCATTTATTTTTCAACAGGACAATGACCCCAAACACACCTCCAGGCTGTGTAAGGGCTATATGATCAAGAAGGAGAGTGAGGGGTGCTACGCCAGATGACCTGGCCTCCACTGTCACCAAACCTGAACCCAATCGAGATGGTTTGGTGTGAGCTGGACCGCAGAGTGAAGGCAAAAGGGCCAACAAGTGCTAAGCATCTCTGGGAACTCCTTCAAGATTGTTGGAAGACCATTTCTGGTGACTACCTCTTGAAGCTCATCAAGAGAATGCCAAGAGCGTGCAAAGCAGTCATCAAAGCAAAAGGTGGCTACTTTGAAGAACCTAGAATATAAGACATATTTTCAGTTGTTTCACACTTTTTTGTTAAGTATATAATTCCACATGTGTTAATTCATAATTTTGATGCCTTCAGTGTGAATGTACAATTTTCATAGTCATGAAAATACAGAAAAATCTTTAAATGAGAAGGTGTATCCAAACTTTTGGTCTGTACTGTATTTGTGTCTGAACAATCAGGGAGACACTATTACTGTTTTTCTTTCCGGAAAAAATACCAAAAGCTGGATAATAGAGATTTTTTACCGTGGAACTGCAAAACCACAGTTATAATTTACTGGTGTATACCAGACTCTTTTAAACAGATATATTTGCGTCTGAACAATCAGGAGACACTATTACTGTTTTTCTTTATGGCAAAAAATGCCAAAAGCAGGAAAATACAGAGATTTGACCCATGGAACTGCAAAACCACACTTCTCTTTCTCGGGCCTACACCAGACTCTTTTAAACAGATATATTTGTGTCTGAACAATCAGGAGACACTATTACTGTTTTTCTTTATGGCAAAAAATGCCAAAAGCAGGATAATACAGAGGTTTGACCCGTGGAACTGCAAAACCACACTTCTATTTCTCTGGCCTACACCAGACTATTTTAAACAGATATATTTGTGTCTGAACAATCAGGGAGACACTATTACTGTTTTTCTTTACGGAAAAAATACCAAAAGCTGGATACTAGAGATTTTTTACCGTGGAACGGCAAAACCACAGTTATAATTTACTGGTTTATTCCAGACTCTTTTAAACAGATATATTTGTGTCTGAACAACCAGGGAGACACTATTACTGTTTTTCTTTACGGAAAAAATACCAAAAGCAGGATAATAGAGATTTTTAACCGTGGAATGGCAAAACCACAGTTATAATTTACTGGTGTATACCAGACTCTTTTAAACAGATATATTTGTGTCTGAACAATCAGGAGACACTATTACTGTTTTTCTTTACGGCAAAAAATGCCAAAAGCAGGATAATACAGAGATTTGACCCGTGGAAATGCAAAACCACACTTCTATTTCTCTGGCCTACACCAGACTATTTTAAACAGATATATTTGTGTCTGAATAATCAGGGAGACACTATTACTGTTTTTCTTTACGGAAAAAATACCAAAAGCTGGATAATAGAGATTTTTTACCGTGGAAAGGCAAAACCACAGTAATAATTTACTGGTGTATACCAGACTCTTTTAAATAGATATATTTGTGTCTGAACAATCAGGAGACACTATTACTGTTTTTCTTTACGGAAAAATTACCAAAAGCTGGATAATAGAGATTTTTTACAGTGGAACGGCAAAACCACAGTTATAATTTACTGGTGTATACTAGACTCTTTGAAACAGATATATTTGTGTCTGAACAATCAGGAGACACTATTACTGTTTTTCTTTACGGTCAAAAATGCCAAAGGCAGGAAAATACAGAGATTTGACCCGTGGAACTGCAAAACCACACTTCTCTTTCTCGGGCCTACACCAGACTCTTTTAAACAGATATATTTGTGTCTGAACAATCAGGAGACACTATTACTGTGTTTCTTTATGGCAAAAAATGCCAAAAGCAGGATAATACAGAGGTTTGACCCGTGGATCTGCAAAACCACACTTCTATTTCTCTGGCCTACACCAGACTATTTTAAACAGATATATTTGTGTCTGAACAATCAGGGAGACACTATTACTGTTTTTCTTTACGGAAAAAACACCAAAAGCTGGATACTAGAGATTTTTTACCGTGGAACGGCAAAACCACAGTTCTAATTTACTGGTGTATTCCAGACTCTTTTAAACAGATATATTTGTGTCTGAACAATCAGGAGACACTACTACTGTTTTTCTGTACGGCAAAAAATGCCAAAAGCAGGATAATACAGAGATTTGACCGGTGGAAATGCAAAACCACACTTCTATTTCTCTGGCCTACACCAGACTATTTTAAACAGATATATTTGTGTCTGAACAATCAGGGAGACACTATTACTGTTTTTCTTTACGGAAAAAACACCAAAAGCTGGATACTAGAGATTTTTTACCGTGGAACGGCAAAACCACAGTTATAATTTACTGGTGTATTCCAGACTCTTTTAAACAGATATATTTGTGTCTGAACAATCAGGAGACACTACTACTGTTTTTCTGTTCGGCAAAAAATGCCAAAAGCAGGATAATACAGAGATTTGACCCGTGGAAATGCAAAACCACACTTCTATTTCTCTGGCCTACACCAGACTATTTTAAACAGATATATTTGTGTCTGAATAATCAGGGAGACACTATTACTGTTTTTCTTTACGGAAAAAATACCAAAATCTGGATAATAGAGATTTTTTACCGTGGAATGGCAAAACAACAGTTATAATTTACTGGTGTATAACAGAGTCTTTTAAACAGATATATTTGTGTCTGAACAATCAGGGAGACACTATTACTGTTTTTCTTTACGGAAAAAATACCAAAAGCTGGATAATAGAGATTTTTTACCGTGGAAAGGCAAAACCACAGTAATAATTTACTGGTGTATATCAGACTTTTTTAAACAGATATATTTGTGTCTGAACAATCAGGAGACACTATTACTGTTTTTCTTTACGGCTAAAAATGCCAAAAGCAGGAAAATACAGAGATTTGACCCGTGGAACTGCAAAACCACACTTCTATTTCTCGGGCCTACACCAGACTCTTTTAAACAGATATATTTGTGTCTGAACAATCAGGAGACACTTTTACTGGTTTTCTTTATGGCAAAAAATGCCAAAAGCAGGATAATACAGAGATTTGACCAGTGGAACTACAAAACTACACTTGTATTTCTCTGGCCTACACCAGACTATTTTAAACAGATATATTTGTGTCTGAACAATCAGGGAGACACTATTACTGTTTTTCTTTCCGGAAAAAATACCAAAAGCTGGATAATAGAGATTTTTTACAGTGGAACGGCAAAACCACAGTTATAATTTACTGGTGTATACTAGACTCTTTTAAACAGATATATTTGTGTCTGAACAATCAGGAGACACTATTACTGTTTTTCTTTATGGCAAAAAATGCCAAAAGCAGGAAAATACAGAGATTTGACCTATGGAACTGCAAAACCACACTTCTCTTTCTCGGGCCTACACCAGACTCTTTTAAACAGATATATTTGTGTCTGAATAATCAGGAGACACTATTACTGTTTTTCTTTATGGCAAAAAATGCCAAAAGCAGGATAATACAGAGGTTTGACCCGTGGAACTGCAAAACCACACTTCTATTTCTCTGGCCTACACCAGACTATTTTAAACAGATATATTTGTGTCTGAACAATCAGGGAGACACTATTACTGTTTTTCTTTACCGAAAAAATACCAAAAGCTGGATACTAGAGATTTTTTACCGTGGAACGGCAAAACCACAGTTATAATTTACTGGTGTATTCCAGACTCTTTTAAACAGATATATTTGTGTCTGAACAATCAGGGAGACGCTATTACTGTTTTTCTTTACGGAAAAAATACCAAAAGCTGGATAATAGAGATTTTTTACCGTGGAATGGCAAAACAACAGTTATAATTTACTGGTGTATACCAGAGTCTTTTAAACAGATATATTTGTGTCTGAACAATCAGGGAGACATTATTACTGTTTTTCTTTACGGAAAAAATACCAAAAGCTTTATAATAGAGATTTTTTACAGTGGAATGGAAAAACCACAGTTATAATTTACTGGTGTATACTAGACTCTTTTAAACAGATATATTTGTGTCTGAACAATCAGGGAGACACTATTACTGTTTTTCTTTACGGAAAAAATACCAAAAAGCTGGATAATAGAGATTTTTTACCGTGGAATGGCAAAACCACAGTTATAATTTACTGGTGTATACCAGTGTCTTTTAAACAGATATATTTGTGTCTGAACAATCAGGGAGACACTATTACTGTTTTTCTATACGGAAAAAATACCAAAAGCTGGATAATAGAGATTTTTTACCGTGGAACGGCAAAACCACAGTTATAATTTACTGGTGTATACCAGACTCGTTTAAACAGATATATTTGTGTCTGAACAATCAGGAGACTCTATTACTGTTTTTCTTTACGGCAAAAAATGCCAAAAGCAGGATAATACAGAGATTTGACCCGTGGAACTGCAAATCCACACTTCTATTTCTCGGGCCAACACCAGACTCTTTTAAACAGATATATTTGTGTCTGAACAATCAGGAGATACTATTACTGTTTTTCTTTACGTAAAAAATACCAAAAGCTGGATAATAGAGATTTTTTACCGTGGAACGGAAAAACCACAGGAATAATTTACTGGTGTATACCAGCCTTTTTTAAACAGATATATTTGTGTCTGAACAATCAGGAGACACTATTACTGTTTTTCTTTACGGCAAAAAATGCCAAAAGCAGGAAAATACAGAGATTTGACCCGTGGAACTGCAAAACCACACTTCTTTTTCTCGGGCCTACACCAGACTCTTTTAAACAGATATATTTGTGTCTGAACAATCAGGAGACACTTTTACTGTTTTTCTTTATGGCAAAAAATGCCAAAAGCAGGATAATACAGAGATTTGACCCGTGGAACTACAAAACTACACTTGTATTTCTCTGGCCTACACCAGACTATTTTAAACAGATATATTTGTGTCTGAACAATCAGGGAGACACTATTACTGTTTTTCTTTCCGGAAAAGATACCAAAAGCAGGATAATAGAGATTTTTTACTGTGGAACGGCAAAACCACAGTTATAATTTACTGGTGTATACCAGACTCTTTTAAACAGATATATTTGTGTCTGAACAATCAGGGAGACACTATTACTGGTTTTCTTTACGGAAAAAATACCAAAAGCTGGATAATAGAGATTTTTTACAGTGGAACGGCAAAACCACAGTTATAATTTACTGGTGAATACCAGACTCTTTTAAACAGATATATTTGTGTCTGAACAATCAGGAGACACTATTACTGTTTTTCTTTACGCCAAAAAATGCCAAAAGCAGGAAAATACAGAGATTTGACCCATGGAACTGCAAAACCACACTTCTCTTTCTCGGGCCTACACCAGACTCTTTTAAACAGATATATTTGTGTCTGAACAATCAGGAGACACTATTACTGTTTTTCTTTACGGCAAAAAATGCCAAAAGCAGGATAATACAGAGGTTTGACCCGTGGAACTGCAAAACCACACTTCTATTTCTCTGGCCTACACCAGACTATTTTAAACAGATATATTTGTGTCTGAACAATCAGGGAGACACTATTACTGTTTTTCTTTACGGAAAAAATACCAAAAACTGGATAATAGAGATTTTTTACCGTGGAACGGCAAAACCACAGAAATAATTTACTGGTGTATACTAGACTTTTTTAAACAGATATATTTGTGTCTGAACAACCAGGAGACACTATTACTGTTTTTCATTACGGCAAAAAATGCCAAAAGCAGGAAAATACAGAGATTTGACCCATGGAACTGCAAAACCACACTTCTCTTTCTCGGGCCTACACCAGACTCTTTTAAACAGATATATTTGTGTCTGAATAATCAGGAGACACTATTACTGTTTTTCTTTATGGCAAAAAATGCCAAAAGCAGGATAATACAGAGGTTTGACCCGTGGAACTGCAAAACCACACTTCTATTTCTCTGGCCTACACCAGACTATTTTAAACAGATATATTTGTGTCTGAACAATCAGGGAGACACTATTACTGTTTTTCTTTACCGAAAAAATACCAAAAGCTGGATACTAGAGATTTTTTACCGTGGAACGGCAAAACCACAGTTTTAATTTACTGGTGTATTCCAGACTCTTTTAAACAGATATATTTGTGTCTGAACAATCAGGGAGACACTATTACTGTTTTTCTTTACGGAAAAAATACCAAAAGCTGGATAATAGAGATTTTTTACCGTGGAATGGCAGAACAACAGTTATAATTTACTGGTGTATACCAGAGTCTTTTAAACAGATATATTTGTGTCTGAACAATCAGGGAGACACTATTACTGTTTTTCTTTACGGAAAAAATACCAAAAGCTGGATAATAGAGATTTTTTACAGTGGAATGGAAAAACCACAGTTATAATTTACTGGTGTATACTAGACTCTTTTAAACAGATATATTTGTGTCTGAACAATCAGGGAGACACTATTACTGTTTTTCTTTACGGAAAAAATACCAAAAAGCTGGATAATAGAGATTTTTTACCGTGGAATGGCAAAACCACAGTTATAATTTACTGGTGTATACCAGTGTCTTTTAAACAGATATATTTGTGTCTGAACAATCAGGGAGACACTATTACTGTTTTTCTATACGGAAAAAATACCAAAAGCTGGATAATAGAGATTTTTTACCGTGGAACGGCAAAACCACAGTTATAATTTACTGGTGTATACCAGACTCGTTTAAACAGATATATTTGTGTCTGAACAATCAGGAGACTCTATTACTGTTTTTCTTTACGGCAAAAAATGCCAAAAGCAGGATAATACAGAGATTTGACCCGTGGAACTGCAAGTTCACACTTCTATTTCTCGGGCCAACACCAGACTCTTTTAAACAGATATATTTGTGTCTGAACAATCAGGAGACACTATTACTGTTTTTCTTTACGTAAAAAATACCAAAAGCTGGATAATAGAGATTTTTTACCGTGGAACGGCAAAACCACAGGAATAATTTACTGGTGTATACCAGCCTTTTTTAAACAGATATATTTGTGTCTGAACAATCAGGAGACACTATTACTGTTTTTCTTTACGGCAAAAAATGCCAAAAGCAGGAAAATACAGAGATTTGACCCGTGGAACTGCAAAACCACACTTCTTTTTCTCGGGCCTACACCAGACTCTTTTAAACAGATATATTTGTGTCTGAACAATCAGGAGACACTTTTACTGTTTTTCTTTATGGCAAAAAATGCCAAAAGCAGGATAATACAGAGATTTGACCCGTGGAACTACAAAACTACACTTGTATTTCTCTGGCCTACACCAGACTATTTTAAACAGATATATTTGTGTCTGAACAATCAGGGAGACACTATTACTGTTTTTCTTTCCGGAAAAGATACCAAAAGCAGGATAATAGAGATTTTTTACTGTGGAACGGCAAAACCACAGTTATAATTTACTGGTGTATACCAGACTCTTTTAAACAGATATATTTGTGTCTGAACAATCAGGGAGACACTATTACTGGTTTTCTTTACGGAAAAAATACCAAAAGCTGGATAATAGAGATTTTTTACAGTGGAACGGCAAAACCACAGTTATAATTTACTGGTGAATACCAGACTCTTTTAAACAGATATATTTGTGTCTGAACAATCAGGAGACACTATTACTGTTTTTCTTTACGCCAAAAAATGCCAAAAGCAGGAAAATACAGAGATTTGACCCATGGAACTGCAAAACCACACTTCTCTTTCTCGGGCCTACACCAGACTCTTTTAAACAGATATATTTGTGTCTGAACAATCAGGAGACACTATTACTGTTTTTCTTTACGGCAAAAAATGCCAAAAGCAGGATAATACAGAGGTTTGACCCGTGGAACTGCAAAACCACACTTCTATTTCTCTGGCCTACACCAGACTATTTTAAACAGATATATTTGTGTCTGAACAATCAGGGAGACACTATTACTGTTTATCTTTACGGAAAAAATACCAAAAACTGGATAATAGAGATTTTTTACCGTGGAACGGCAAAACCACAGAAATAATTTACTGGTGTATACCAGACTTTTTTAAACAGATATATTTGTGTCTGAACAACCAGGAGACACTATTACTGTTTTTCATTACGGCAAAAAATGCCAAAAGCAGGAAAATACAGAGATTTGACCCATGGAACTGCAAAACCACACTTCTCTTTCTCGGGCCTACACCAGACTCTTTTAAACAGATATATTTGTGTCTGAATAATCAGGAGACACTATTACTGTTTTTCTTTATGGCAAAAAATGCCAAAAGCAGGGTAATACAGAGGTTTGACCCGTGGAACTGCAAAACCACACTTCTATTTCTCTGGCCTACACCAGACTATTTTAAACAGATATATTTGTGTCTGAACAATCAGGGAGACACTATTACTGTTTTTCTTTACCGAAAAAATACCAAAAGCTGGATACTAGAGATTTTTTACCGTGGAACGGCAAAACCACAGTTTTAATTTACTGGTGTATTCCAGACTCTTTTAAACAGATATATTTGTGTCTGAACAATCAGGGAGACACTATTACTGTTTTTCTTTACGGAAAAAATACCAAAAGCTGGATAATAGAGATTTTTTACCGTGGAATGGCAAAACAACAGTTATAATTTACTGGTGTATACCAGAGTCTTTTAAACAGATATATTTGTGTCTGAACAATCAGGGAGACACTATTACTGTTTTTCTTTACGGAAAAAATACCAAAAAGCTGGATAATAGAGATTTTTTACCGTGGAATGGCAAAACCACAGTTATAATTTACTGGTGTATACCAGTGTCTTTTAAACAGATATATTTGTGTCTGAACAATCAGGGAGACACTATTACTGTTTTTCTATACGGAAAAAATACCAAAAGCTGGATAATAGAGATTTTTTACCGTGGAACGGCAAAACCACAGTTATAATTTACTGGTGTATACCAGACTCGTTTAAACAGATATATTTGTGTCTGAACAATCAGGAGACTCTATTACTGTTTTTCTTTACGGCAAAAAATGCCAAAAGCAGGATAATACAGAGATTTGACCCGTGGAACTGCAAATCCACACTTCTATTTCTCGGGCCAACACCAGACTCTTTTAAACAGATATATTTGTGTCTGAACAATCAGGAGACACTATTACTGTTTTTCTTTACGTAAAAAATACCAAAAGCTGGATAATAGAGATTTTTTACCGTGGAACGGCAAAACCACAGGAATAATTTACTGGTGTATACCAGCCTTTTTTAAACAGATATATTTGTGTCTGAACAATCAGGAGACACTATTACTGTTTTTCTTTACGGCAAAAAATGCCAAAAGCAGGAAAATACAGAGATTTGACCCGTGGAACTGCAAAACCACACTTCTTTTTCTCGGGCCTACACCAGACTCTTTTAAACAGATATATTTGTGTCTGAACAATCAGGAGACACTTTTACTGTTTTTCTTTATGGCAAAAAATGCCAAAAGCAGGATAATACAGAGATTTGACCCGTGGAACTACAAAACTACACTTGTATTTCTCTGGCCTACACCAGACTATTTTAAACAGATATATTTGTGTCTGAACAATCAGGGAGACACTATTACTGTTTTTCTTTCCGGAAAAGATACCAAAAGCAGGATAATAGAGATTTTTTACTGTGGAACGGCAAAACCACAGTTATAATTTACTGGTGTATACCAGACTCTTTTAAACAGATATATTTGTGTCTGAACAATCAGGGAGACACTATTACTGGTTTTCTTTACGGCAAAAAATGCCAAAAGCAGGATAATACAGAGGTTTGACCCGTGGAACTGCAAAACCACACTTCTATTTCTCTGGCCTACACCAGACTATTTTAAACAGATATATTTGTGTCTGAACAATCAGGGAGACACTATTACTGTTTTTCTTTACGGAAAAAATACCAAAAACTGGATAATAGAGATTTTTTACCGTGGAACGGCAAAACCACAGAAATAATTTACTGGTGTATACCAGACTTTTTTAAACAGATATATTTGTGTCTGAACAACCAGGAGACACTATTACTGTTTTTCATTACGGCAAAAAATGCCAAAAGCAGGAAAATACAGAGATTTGACCCATGGAACTGCAAAACCACACTTCTCTTTCTCGGGCGTACACCAGACTCTTTTAAGCAGATATATTTGTGTCTGAATAATCAGGAGACACTATTACTGTTTTTCTTTATGGCAAAAAATGCCAAAAGCAGGATAATACAGAGGTTTGACCCGTGGAACTGCAAAACCACACTTCTATTTCTCTGGCCTACACCAGACTATTTTAAACAGATATATTTGTGTCTGAACAATCAGGGAGACACTATTACTGTTTTTCTTTACCGAAAAAATACCAAAAGCTGGATACTAGAGATTTTTTACCGTGGAACGGCAAAACCACAGTTTTAATTTACTGGTGTATTCCAGACTCTTTTAAACAGATATATTTGTGTCTGAACAATCAGGGAGACACTATTACTGTTTTTCTTTACGGAAAAAATACCAAAAGCTGGATAATAGAGATTTTTTACCGTGGAATGGCAAAACAACAGTTATAATTTACTGGTGTATACCAGAGTCTTTTAAACAGATATATTTGTGTCTGAACAATCAGGGAGACACTATTACTGTTTTTCTTTACGGAAAAAATACCAAAAGCTGGATAATAGAGATTTTTTACAGTGGAATGGAAAAACCACAGTTATAATTTACTGGTGTATACTAGACTCTTTTAAACAGATATATTTGTGTCTGAACAATCAGGGAGACACTATTACTGTTTTTCTTTACGGAAAAAATACCAAAAAGCTGGATAATAGAGATTTTTTACCGTGGAATGGCAAAACCACAGTTATAATTTACTGGTGTATACCAGTGTCTTTTAAACAGATATATTTGTGTCTGAACAATCAGGGAGACACTATTACTGTTTTTCTATACGGAAAAAATACCAAAAGCTGGATAATAGAGATGTTTTACAGTGGAACGGCAAAACCACAGTTATAATTTACTTGTGTATACCAGACTCGTTTAAACAGATATATTTGTGTCTGAGCAATCAGGAGACTCTATTACTGTTTTTCTTTACGGCAAAAAATGCCAAAAGCAGGATAATACAGAGATTTGACCCGTGGAACTGCAAATCCACACTTCTATTTCTCGGGCCAACACCAGACTCTTTTAAACAGATATATTTGTGTCTGAACAATCAGGAGACACTTTTACTGTTTTTCTTTATGGCAAAAAATGCCAAAAGCAGGATAATACAGAGATTTGACCCGTGGAACTACAAAACTACACTTGTATTTCTCTGGCCTACACCAGACTATTTTAAAGAGATATATTTGTGTCTGAACAATCAGGGAGACACTATTACTGTTTTTCTTTCCGGAAAAGATACCAAAAGCAGGATAATAGAGATTTTTTACTGTGGAACGGCAAAACCACAGTTATAATTTACTGGTGTATACCAGACTCTTTTAAACAGATATATTTGTGTCTGAACAATCAGGGAGACACTATTACTGGTTTTCTTTACGGAAAAAATACCAAAAGCTGGATAATAGAGATTTTTTACAGTGGAACGGCAAAACCACAGTTATAATTTACTGGTGAATACCAGACTCTTTTAAACAGATATATTTGTGTCTGAACAATCAGGAGACACTATTACTGTTTTTCTTTACGCCAAAAAATGCCAAAAGCAGGAAAATACAGAGATTTGACCCATGGAACTGCAAAACCACACTTCTCTTTCTCGGGCCTACACCAGACTCTTTTAAACAGATATATTTGTGTCTGAACAATCAGGAGACACTATTACTGTTTTTCTTTACGGCAAAAAATGCCAAAAGCAGGATAATACAGAGGTTTGACCCGTGGAACTGCAAAACCACACTTCTATTTCTCTGGCCTACACCAGACTATTTTAAACAGATATATTTGTGTCTGAACAATCAGGGAGACACTATTACTGTTTTTCTTTACGGAAAAAATACCAAAAACTGGATAATAGAGATTTTTTACCGTGGAACGGCAAAACCACAGAAATAATTTACTGGTGTATACCAGACTTTTTTAAACAGATATATTTGTGTCTGAACAACCAGGAGACACTATTACTGTTTTTCATTACGGCAAAAAATGCCAAAAGCAGGAAAATACAGAGATTTGACCCATGGAACTGCAAAACCACACTTCTCTTTCTCGGGCCTACACCAGACTCTTTTAAACAGATATATTTGTGTCTGAATAATCAGGAGACACTATTACTGTTTTTCTTTATGGCAAAAAATGCCAAAAGCAGGGTAATACAGAGGTTTGACCCGTGGAACTGCAAAACCACACTTCTATTTCTCTGGCCTACACCAGACTATTTTAAACAGATATATTTGTGTCTGAACAATCAGGGAGACACTATTACTGTTTTTCTTTACCGAAAAAATACCAAAAGCTGGATACTAGAGATTTTTTACCGTGGAACGGCAAAACCACAGTTTTAATTTACTGGTGTATTCCAGACTCTTTTAAACAGATATATTTGTGTCTGAACAATCAGGGAGACACTATTACTGTTTTTCTTTACGGAAAAAATACCAAAAGCTGGATAATAGAGATTTTTTACCGTGGAATGGCAAAACAACAGTTATAATTTACTGGTGTATACCAGAGTCTTTTAAACAGATATATTTGTGTCTGAACAATCAGGGAGACACTATTACTGTTTTTCTTTACGGAAAAAATACCAAAAGCTGGATAATAGAGATTTTTTACAGTGGAATGGAAAAACCACAGTTATAATTTACTGGTGTATACTAGACTCTTTTAAACAGATATATTTGTGTCTGAACAATCAGGGAGACACTATTACTGTTTTTCTTTACGGAAAAAATACCAAAAAGCTGGATAATAGAGATTTTTTACCGTGGAATGGCAAAACCACAGTTATAATTTACTGGTGTATACCAGTGTCTTTTAAACAGATATATTTGTGTCTGAACAATCAGGGAGACACTATTACTGTTTTTCTATACGGAAAAAATACCAAAAGCTGGATAATAGAGATTTTTTACCGTGGAACGGCAAAACCACAGTTATAATTTACTGGTGTATACCAGACTCGTTTAAACAGATATATTTGTGTCTGAACAATCAGGAGACTCTATTACTGTTTTTCTTTACGGCAAAAAATGCCAAAAGCAGGATAATACAGAGATTTGACCCGTGGAACTGCAAATCCACACTTCTATTTCTCGGGCCAACACCAGACTCTTTTAAACAGATATATTTGTGTCTGAACAATCAGGAGACACTATTACTGTTTTTCTTTACGTAAAAAATACCAAAAGCTGGATAATAGAGATTTTTTACCGTGGAACGGCAAAACCACAGGAATAATTTACTGGTGTATACCAGCCTTTTTTAAACAGATATATTTGTGTCTGAACAATCAGGAGACACTATTACTGTTTTTCTTTACGGCAAAAAATGCCAAAAGCAGGAAAATACAGAGATTTGACCCGTGGAACTGCAAAACCACACTTCTTTTTCTCGGGCCTACACCAGACTCTTTTAAACAGATATATTTGTGTCTGAACAATCAGGAGACACTTTTACTGTTTTTCTTTATGGCAAAAAATGCCAAAAGCAGGATAATACAGAGATTTGACCCGTGGAACTACAAAACTACACTTGTATTTCTCTGGCCTACACCAGACTATTTTAAACAGATATATTTGTGTGTGAACAATCAGGGAGACACTATTACTGTTTTTCTTTCCGGAAAAGATACCAAAAGCAGGATAATAGAGATTTTTTACTGTGGAACGGCAAAACCACAGTTATAATTTACTGGTGTATACCAGACTCTTTTAAACAGATATATTTGTGTCTGAACAATCAGGGAGACACTATTACTGGTTTTCTTTACGGCAAAAAATGCCAAAAGCAGGATAATACAGAGGTTTGACCCGTGGAACTGCAAAACCACACTTCTATTTCTCTGGCCTACACCAGACTATTTTAAACAGATATATTTGTGTCTGAACAATCAGGGAGACACTATTACTGTTTTTCTTTACGGAAAAAATACCAAAAACTGGATAATAGAGATTTTTTACCGTGGAACGGCAAAACCACAGAAATAATTTACTGGTGTATACCAGACTTTTTTAAACAGATATATTTGTGTCTGAACAACCAGGAGACACTATTACTGTTTTTCATTACGGCAAAAAATGCCAAAAGCAGGAAAATACAGAGATTTGACCCATGGAACTGCAAAACCACACTTCTCTTTCTCGGGCGTACACCAGACTCTTTTAAACAGATATATTTGTGTCTGAATAATCAGGAGACACTATTACTGTTTTTCTTTATGGCAAAAAATGCCAAAAGCAGGATAATACAGAGGTTTGACCCGTGGAACTGCAAAACCACACTTCTATTTCTCTGGCCTACACCAGACTATTTTAAACAGATATATTTGTGTCTGAACAATCAGGGAGACACTATTACTGTTTTTCTTTACCGAAAAAATACCAAAAGCTGGATACTAGAGATTTTTTACCGTGGAACGGCAAAACCACAGTTTTAATTTACTGGTGTATTCCAGACTCTTTTAAACAGATATATTTGTGTCTGAACAATCAGGGAGACACTATTACTGTTTTTCTTTACGGAAAAAATACCAAAAGCTGGATAATAGAGATTTTTTACCGTGGAATGGCAAAACAACAGTTATAATTTACTGGTGTATACCAGAGTCTTTTAAACAGATATATTTGTGTCTGAACAATCAGGGAGACACTATTACTGTTTTTCTTTACGGAAAAAATACCAAAAGCTGGATAATAGAGATTTTTTACAGTGGAATGGAAAAACCACAGTTATAATTTACTGGTGTATACTAGACTCTTTTAAACAGATATATTTGTGTCTGAACAATCAGGGAGACACTATTACTGTTTTTCTTTACGGAAAAAATACCAAAAAGCTGGATAATAGAGATTTTTTACCGTGGAATGGCAAAACCACAGTTATAATTTACTGGTGTATACCAGTGTCTTTTAAACAGATATATTTGTGTCTGAACAATCAGGGAGACACTATTACTGTTTTTCTATACGGAAAAAATACCAAAAGCTGGATAATAGAGATGTTTTACAGTGGAACGGCAAAACCACAGTTATAATTTACTTGTGTATACCAGACTCGTTTAAACAGATATATTTGTGTCTGAGCAATCAGGAGACTCTATTACTGTTTTTCTTTACGGCAAAAAATGCCAAAAGCAGGATAATACAGAGATTTGACCCGTGGAACTGCAAATCCACACTTCTATTTCTCGGGCCAACACCAGACTCTTTTAAACAGATATATTTGTGTCTGAACAATCAGGAGACACTTTTACTGTTTTTCTTTATGGCAAAAAATGCCAAAAGCAGGATAATACAGAGATTTGACCCGTGGAACTACAAAACTACACTTGTATTTCTCTGGCCTACACCAGACTATTTTAAAGAGATATATTTGTGTCTGAACAATCAGGGAGACACTATTACTGTTTTTCTTTCCGGAAAAGATACCAAAAGCAGGATAATAGAGATTTTTTACTGTGGAACGGCAAAACCACAGTTATAATTTACTGGTGTATACCAGACTCTTTTAAACAGATATATTTGTGTCTGAACAATCAGGGAGACACTATTACTGGTTTTCTTTACGGAAAAAATACCAAAAGCTGGATAATAGAGATTTTTTACAGTGGAACGGCAAAACCACAGTTATAATTTACTGGTGAATACCAGTCTCTATTAAACAGATATATTTGTGTCTGAACAATCAGGAGACACTATTACTGTTTTTCTTTACGCCAAAAAATGCCAAAAGCAGGAAAATACAGAGATTTGACCCATGGAACTGCAAAACCACACTTCTCTTTCTCGGGCCTACACCAGACTCTTTTAAACAGATATATTTGTGTCTGAACAATCAGGAGACACTATTATTGTTTTTCTTTACGGCAAAAAATGCCAAAAGCAGGATAATACAGAGGTTTGACCCGTGGAACTGCAAAACCACACTTCTATTTCTCTGGCCTACACCAGACTATTTTAAACAGATATATTTGTGTCTGAACAATCAGGGAGACACTATTACTGTTTTTCTTTACGGAAAAAATACCAAAAACTGGATACTAGAGATTTTTTACCGTGGAACGGCAAAATCACAGAAATAATTTACTGGTGTATACCAGACTTTTTTAAACAGATATATTTGTGTCTGAACAACCAGGAGACACTATTACTGTTTTTCATTACAGCAAAAAATGCCAAAAGCAGGAAAATACAGAGATTTGACCCATGGAACTGCAAAACCACACTTCTTTTTCTCGGGCCTACACCAGACTCTTTTAAACAGATATATTTGTGTCTGAACAATCAGGAGACACTATTACTGTTTTTCTTTATGGCAAAAAATGCCAAAAGCAGGGTAATACAGAGGTTTGACCCGTGGAACTGCAAAACCACACTTCTATTTCTCTGGCCTACACCAGACTATTTTAAACAGATATATTTGTGTCTGAACAATCAGGGAGACACTATTACTGTTTTTCTTTACCGAAAAAATACCAAAAGCTGGATACTAGAGATTTTTTACCGTGGAACGGCAAAACCACAGTTTTAATTTACTGGTGTATTCCAGACTCTTTTAAACAGATATATTTGTGTCTGAACAATCAGGGAGACACTATTACTGTTTTTCTTTACGGAAAAAATACCAAAAGCTGGATAATAGAGATTTTTTACCGTGGAATGGCAAAACAACAGTTATAATTTACTGGTGTATACCAGAGTCTTTTAAACAGATATATTTGTGTCTGAACAATCAGGGAGACACTATTACTGTTTTTCTTTACGGAAAAAATACCAAAAGCTGGATAATAGAGATTTTTTACAGTGGAATGGAAAAACCACAGTTATAATTTACTGGTGTATACTAGACTCTTTTAAACAGATATATTTGTGTCTGAACAATCAGGGAGACACTATTACTGTTTTTCTTTACGGAAAAAATACCAAAAAGCTGGATAATAGAGATTTTTTACCGTGGAATGGCAAAACCACAGTTATAATTTACTGGTGTATACCAGTGTCTTTTAAACAGATATATTTGTGTCTGAACAATCAGGGAGACACTATTACTGTTTTTCTATACGGAAAAAATACCAAAAGCTGGATAATAGAGATTTTTTACCGTGGAACGGCAAAACCACAGTTATAATTTACTGGTGTATACCAGACTCGTTTAAACAGATATATTTGTGTCTGAACAATCAGGAGACTCTATTACTGTTTTTCTTTACGGCAAAAAATGCCAAAAGCAGGAAAATACAGAGATTTGACCCGTGGAACTGCAAATCCACACTTCTATTTCTCGGGCCAACACCAGACTCTTTTAAACAGATATATTTGTGTCTGAACAATCAGGAGACACTATTACTGTTTTTCTTTACGTAAAAAATACCAAAAGCTGGATAATAGAGATTTTTTACCGTGGAACGGCAAAACCACAGGAATAATTTACTGGTGTATACCAGCCTTTTTTAAACAGATATATTTGTGTCTGAACAATCAGGAGACACTATTACTGTTTTTCTTTACGGCAAAAAATGCCAAAAGCAGGAAAATACAGAGATTTGACCCGTGGAACTGCAAAACCACACTTCTTTTTCTCGGGCCTACACCAGACTCTTTTAAACAGATATATTTGTGTCTGAACAATCAGGAGACACTTTTACTGTTTTTCTTTATGGCAAAAAATGCCAAAAGCAGGATAATACAGAGATTTGACCCGTGGAACTACAAAACTACACTTGTATTTCTCTGGCCTACACCAGACTATTTTAAACAGATATATTTGTGTCTGAACAATCAGGGAGACACTATTACTGTTTTTCTTTCCGGAAAAGATACCAAAAGCAGGATAATAGAGATTTTTTACTGTGGAACGGCAAAACCACAGTTATAATTTACTGGTGTATACCAGACTCTTTTAAACAGATATATTTGTGTCTGAACAATCAGGGAGACACTATTACTGGTTTTCTTTACGGCAAAAAATGCCAAAAGCAGGATAATACAGAGGTTTGACCCGTGGAACTGCAAAACCACACTTCTATTTCTCTGGCCTACACCAGACTATTTTAAACAGATATATTTGTGTCTGAACAATCAGGGAGACACTATTACTGTTTTTCTTTACGGAAAAAATACCAAAAACTGGATAATAGAGATTTTTTACCGTGGAACGGCAAAACCACAGAAATAATTTACTGGTGTATACCAGACTTTTTTAAACAGATATATTTGTGTCTGAACAACCAGGAGACACTATTACTGTTTTTCATTACGGCAAAAAATGCCAAAAGCAGGAAAATACAGAGATTTGACCTATGGAACTGCAAAACCACACTTCTCTTTCTCGGGCGTACACCAGACTCTTTTAAACAGATATATTTGTGTCTGAATAATCAGGAGACACTATTACTGTTTTTCTTTATGGCAAAAAATGCCAAAAGCAGGATAATACAGAGGTTTGACCCGTGGAACTGCAAAACCACACTTCTATTTCTCTGGCCTACACCAGACTATTTTAAACAGATATATTTGTGTCTGAACAATCAGGGAGACACTATTACTGTTTTTCTTTACCGAAAAAATACCAAAAGCTGGATACTAGAGATTTTTTACCGTGGAACGGCAAAACCACAGTTTTAATTTACTGGTGTATTCCAGACTCTTTTAAACAGATATATTTGTGTCTGAACAATCAGGGAGACACTATTACTGTTTTTCTTTACGGAAAAAATACCAAAAGCTGGATAATAGAGATTTTTTACCGTGGAATGGCAAAACAACAGTTATAATTTACTGGTGTATACCAGAGTCTTTTAAACAGATATATTTGTGTCTGAACAATCAGGGAGACACTATTACTGTTTTTCTTTACGGAAAAAATACCAAAAGCTGGATAATAGAGATTTTTTACAGTGGAATGGAAAAACCACAGTTATAATTTACTGGTGTATACTAGACTCTTTTAAACAGATATATTTGTGTCTGAACAATCAGGGAGACACTATTACTGTTTTTCTTTACGGAAAAATACCAAAAAGCTGGATAATAGAGATTTTTTACCGTGGAATGGCAAAACCACAGTTATAATTTACTGGTGTATACCAGTGTCTTTTAAACAGATATATTTGTGTCTGAACAATCAGGGAGACACTATTACTGTTTTTCTATACGGAAAAAATACCAAAAGCTGGATAATAGAGATGTTTTACAGTGGAACGGCAAAACCACAGTTATAATTTACTTGTGTATACCAGACTCGTTTAAACAGATATATTTGTGTCTGAGCAATCAGGAGACTCTATTACTGTTTTTCTTTACGGCAAAAAATGCCAAAAGCAGGATAATACAGAGATTTGACTCGTGGAACTGCAAATCCACACTTCTATTTCTCGGGCCAACACCAGACTCTTTTAAACAGATATATTTGTGTCTGAACAATCAGGAGACACTTTTACTGTTTTTCTTTATGGCAAAAAATGCCAAAAGCAGGATAATATAGAGATTTGACCCGTGGAACTACAAAACTACACTTGTATTTCTCTGGCCTACACCAGACTATTTTAAAGAGATATATTTGTGTCTGAACAATCAGGGAGACACTATTACTGTTTTTCTTTCCGGAAAAGATACCAAAAGCAGGATAATAGAGATTTTTTACTGTGGAACGGCAAAACCACAGTTATAATTTACTGGTGTATACCAGACTCTTTTAAACAGATATATTTGTGTCTGAACAATCAGGGAGACACTATTACTGGTTTTCTTTACGGAAAAAATACCAAAAGCTGGATAATAGAGATTTTTTACAGTGGAACGGCAAAACCACAGTTATAATTTACTGGTGAATACCAGTCTCTATTAAACAGATATATTTGTGTCTGAACAATCAGGAGACACTATTACTGTTTTTCTTTACGCCAAAAAATGCCAAAAGCAGGAAAATACAGAGATTTGACCCATGGAACTGCAAAACCACACTTCTCTTTCTCGGGCCTACACCAGACTCTTTTAAACAGATATATTTGTGTCTGAACAATCAGGAGACACTATTATTGTTTTTCTTTACGGCAAAAAATGCCAAAAGCAGGATAATACAGAGGTTTGACCCGTGGAACTGCAAAACCACACTTCTATTTCTCTGGCCTACACCAGACTATTTTAAACAGATATATTTGTGTCTGAACAATCAGGGAGACACTATTACTGTTTTTCTTTACGGAAAAAATACCAAAAACTGGATAAAAGAGATTTTTTACCGTGGAACGGCAAAATCACAGAAATAATTTACTGGTGTATACCAGACTTTTTTAAACAGATATATTTGTGTCTGAACAACCAGGAGACACTATTACTGTTTTTCATTACGGCAAAAAATGCCAAAAGCAGGAAAATACAGAGATTTGACCCATGGAACTGCAAAACCACACTTCTTTTTCTCGGGCCTACACCAGACTCTTTTAAACAGATATATTTGTGTCTGAACAATCAGGAGACACTTTTACTGTTTTTCTTTATGGCAAAAAATGCCAAAAGCAGGATAATACAGAGATTTGACCCGTGGAACTACAAAGCTACACTTGTATTTCTATGGCCTACACCAGACTATTTTAAACAGATATATTTGTGTCTGAACAATCAGGGAGACACTATTACTGTTTTTCTTTCCGGAAAAAATACCAAAAGCTGGATAATAGAGATTTTTTACCGTGGAGCGGCAAAACCACAGTTATAATTTACTGGTGAATACCAGACTCTTTTAAGCAGATATATTTGCGTCTGAACAATCAGGAGACACTATTACTGTTTTTCTTTACGGCAAAAAATGCCAAATCAGGAAAATACAGAGATTTGACCCATTGAACTGCAAAACCACACTTCTCTTTCTCGGGCCTACACCAGACTCTTTAAAACAGATATATTTGTGTCTGAACAATCAGGAGACACTATTACTGTTTTTCTTTACGGTCAAAAATGCCAAAAGCAGGATAATACAGAGATTTGACCCGTGGAAATGCAAAACCACACTTGTATTTCTCTGGCCTACACCGGACTATTTTAAACAGATATATTTGTGTCTGAACAATCAGGGAGAAATTATTACTGTTTTTCTTTACGGAAAAAATACCAAAAGCTGGATAATAGAGATTTTTTACCGTGGAATGGCAAAACCACAGTTATAATTTACTGGTGTATACCAGAGTCTTTTAAACAGATATATTTGTGTCTGAACAATCAGGGAGACACTATTACTGTTTTTCTTTACGGAAAAAATACCAAAAGCTGGATAATAGAGATTTTTTACAGTGGAACGGCAAAACCACAGTAATAATTTACTGGTGTATACCAGACTTTTTTAAACAGATATATTTGTGTCTGAACAATCAGGAGACACTATTACTGTTTTTCTTTACGGCAAAAAATGCCAAAAGCAGATAAATACAGAGATTTGACCCGTGGAACTGCAAAACCACACTTCTATTTCTCGGGCCAACACCAGACTCTTTTAAACAGATATATTTGTGTCTGAACAATCAGGAGACACTATTACTGTTTATCTTTACGTAAAAAATACCAAAAGCTGGATAATAGAGATTTTTTACCGTGGAACGGCAAAACCACAGTAATAATTTACTGGTGTATACCAGACTTTTTTAAACAGATATATTTGTGTCTGAACAACTAGGAGACACTATTACTGTTTTTCTTTATGGCAAAAAATGCCAAAAGCAGGAAAATACAGAGATTTGACCCGTGGAACTACAAAACCACACTTCCTTTTCTCGGGCCTATACCAGACTCTTTTAAACAGATATATTTGTGTCTGAACAATCAGGAGACACTTTTACTGTTTTTCTTTATGGCAAAAAATGCCAAAAGCAGGATAATACAGAGATTTGACCCATGGAACTACAAAACTACACTTGTATTTCTCTGGCCTACACCAGACTATTTTAAACAGATATATTTGTGTGTGAACAATCAGGGAGACACTATTACTGTTTTTCTTTCCAGAAAAAATACCAAAAGCTGGATAATAGAGATTTTTTACCGTGGAACGGCAAAACCACAGTTATAATTTACTGGTGTATACCAGACTCTTTTAAACAGATATATTTGTGTCTGAACAATCAGGAGACACTATTACTGTTTTTCTTTATGGCAAAATATGCCAAAAGCAGGATAATACAGAGATTTGACCCGTGGAACTACAAAACTACACTTGTAATTCTCTGGCCTACACCAGACTATTTTAAACAGATATATTTGTGTCTGAACAATCAGGGAGACACTATTACTGTTTTTCTTTACGGAAAAAATATCAAAAGCTGGATAATAGAGATTTTTTACCGTGGAACGGCAAAACCACAGTTATAATTTACTGGTATATACCAGACTGTTTTAAACAGATATATTTGTGTCTGAACAATCAGGAGACACTATTACTGTTTTTCTTTACGGCAAAAAATGCCAAAAGCAGGAAAATACAGAGATTTGACCCATGGAACTGCAAAACCACACTTCTCTTTCTCGGGCCTACACCAGACTCTTTTAAACAGATATATTTGTGTCTGAACAATCAGGAGAAACTATTACTGTTTTTCTTTATGGAGAAAATACCAAAAGCTGGATAATAGAGGTTTTTTACTGTGGAACGGCAAAACCACAGTTATAATTTACTGGTGTATACTAGAGTCTTTTGAACAGATATATTTGTGTCTGAACAATCAGGGAGACACTACTACTGTTTTTCTTTACGGAAAAAATACCAAAAGCTGGATAATAGAGATTTTTTACAGTGGAACGGCAAAACCACAGTTATAATTTACAGGTGAACACCAGACTATTTTAAACAGATATATTTGTGTCTGAACAATCAGGGAGACACTATTACTGTTTTTCTTTACGGAAAAAATATCAAAAGCTGGATAATAGAGATTTTTTACCGTGGAACGCCAAAACCACAGTTATAATTTACAGGTGTATACCAGACTGTTTTAAACAGATATATTTGTGTCTGAACAATCAGGAGACACTATTACTGTTTTTCTTTACGGCAAAAAATGCCAAAAGCAGGAAAATACAGAGATTTGACCCATGGAACTGCAAAACCACACTTCTCTTTCTCGGGCCTACACCAGACTCTTTTAAACAGATATATTTGTGTCTGAACAATCAGGAGACACTTTTACTGTTTTTCTTCATGGCAAAAAATGCCAAAAGCAGGATAATACTGAGATATGACCCGTGGAACTACAAAACTACACTTGTATTTCTCTGGCCTACACCAGACTATTTTAAACAGATATATTTGTGTCTGAACAATCAGGGAGACACTATTACTGTTTTTCTTTCCGGAAAAAATACCAAAAGCTGGATAATAGAGATTGTTTACCGTGGAACGGCAAAACCACAGTTATAATTTACTGGTGTATACCAGACTCTTTTAAACAGATATATTTCTGTCTGAACAATCAGGGAGACACTATTACTGTTTTTCTTTACGGAAAAAATACCACAAGCTGGATAATAGAGATTTTTTACAGTGAAACGGCAAAACCACAGTTATAATTTACTGGTGAATACCAGACTCTTTTAAACAGATATATTTGCGTCTGAACAATCAGGAGACACTATTACTGTTTTTCTTTACGGCAAAAAATGCCAAAAGCAGGAAAATACAGAGATTTGACCCATGGAACTGCAAAACCACACTTCTCTTTCTCGGGCCTACACCAGACTCTTTTAAACAGATATATTTGTGTCTGAACAATCAGGAGACACTATTACTGTTTTTCTTTACGGCAAAAAATGCCAAAAGCAGGATAATACAGAGATTTGACCCGTGGAACTGCAAATCCACACTTCTATTTCTCGGGCCAACACCAGACTCTTTTAAACAGATATATTTGTGTCTGAACAATCAGGAGACACTATTACTGTTTTTATTTACGTAAAAAATACCAAAAGATGGATAATAGAGATTTTTTACCGTGGAACGGCAAAACCACAGAAATAATTTACTGGTGTATACCAGACTTTTTTAAACAGATATATTTTTGTCTGAACAATCAGGAGACACTATTACTGTTTTTCCTTATGGCAAAAAATGCCAAAAGCAGGAAAATACAGAGATTTGACCCGTGGAACTGCAAAACCACGCTTCTTTTTCTCGGGCCTACACCAGACTCTTTTAAACAGATATATTTGTGTCTGAACAATCAGGAGACCCTATTACTGTTTTTCTTAATGGCAAAAAATGCCAAAAGCAGGATAATACAGAGATTTGACCCGTGGAACTACAAAACTACACTTGTAATTCTCTGGCCTACACCAGACTATTTTAAACAGATATATTTGTGTCTGAACAATCAGGGAGACACTATTACTGTTTTTCTTTACGGAAAAAATATCAAAAGCTGGATAATAGAGATTTTTTACCATGGAACGCCAAAACCACAATTATAATTTACTGGTGTATACCAGACTCTTTTAAACAGATATATTTGTGTCTCAACAATCAGGGAGACACTATTATTGTTTTTCTTTACGGAACAAATACCAAAAGCTGGATAATAGAGATTTTTTACCGTGGAACGGCAAAACCACAGTTATAATTTACTGGTGTATACCAGACTCTTTTAAACAGATATATTTGTGTCTGAACAATCAGGAGACACTATTACTGTTTTTCTTTACGTAAAAATTACCAAAGGCTGGATAATAGAGATTTTTTACCGTGGAACGGCAAAACCACAGTTATAATTTACTGGTGTATACCAGACTCTTTTAAACAGATATATTTGTGTCTGAACAATCAGGAGACACTATTACTGTTTTTCTTTACGGCAAAAAATGCCAAAAGCATCATAATACAGAGATTTGACCCATGGAACTGCAAAACCACACTTCTATTTGTCGGGCCTACACCAGACTCTTTTAAACAGATATATTTGTGTCTGAACAATCAGGAGACACTATTATTGTTTTTCTTTACGGCAAAAAATGCCAAAAGCAGGATAATACAGAGATTTGACCCTTGGAACTGCAAAAACACACTTCTATTTCTCTTGCCTACAACAGACTATTTTAAACAGATATATTTGTGTCTGAACAATCAGGGAGACACTATTACTGTTTTTCTTTACGGAAAAAATACCAAAAGCTGGATAATAGAGATTATTTACCATGGAACGGCAAAATCACAATTATAATTTACTGGTGTATACCAGACTCTTTTAAACAGATATATTTGTGTCTGAACAATCAGGAGACACGATTACTGTTTTTCTTTACGTAAAAAATACCAAAGGCTGGATAATAGAGATTTTTTACCGTGGAACGGCAAAACCACAGTTATAATTTACTGGTGTATACCAGACTCTTTTAAACAGATATATTTGTGTCTGAACAATCAGGAGACACTATTACTGTTTTTCTTTACGTAAAAATTACCAAAGGCTGGATAATAGAGATTTTTTACCGTGGAACGGCAAAACCACAGTTATAATTTACTGGTGTATACCAGACTCTTTTAAACAGATATATTTGTGTCTGAACAATCAGGAGACACTATTACTGTTTTTCTTTACAGGAAAAATTGCCAAAAGCAGGATAATACAGAGATTTGACCCGTAGAACTGCAAAACCACACTTCAATTTCTCGGGCCTACACCAGACTCTTTTAAACAGATATAGTTGTGTCTGAACAATCAGGAGACACTATTACTGTTTTTCTTTACGGCAAAAAATGCCAAAAGCAGGATAATACAGAGATTTGACCAGTGGAACTGCAAAACCACACTTCTATTTCTCTGGCCTACACCAGACTATTTTAAACAGATATATTTGTGTCTGAACAATTAGGGAGACACTATTACTGTTTTTCTTTACGGTAAAAATACCAAAAGCTGGATAATAGAGATTTTTCACCGTGGAACGGCAAAACCACAGTTATAATTTACTGGTGTATACCAGACTCTCTTAAACAGATATATTTGTGTCTGAACAATCAGGGAGACACTATTACTGCTTTTCTTTACGGAAAAAATACCAAAAGCCGGATAATAGAGATTTTTTACCATGGAACAGCAAAACCACAGTTATAATTTACTGGTGTATGCCAGACTCTTTTAAACAGATATATTTGAGTCTGAACAATCAGATGACACTATTACTGTTTTCCTTTACGGCAAAAAATGCCAAAAGCAGGATAATACAGAGATTTGACCCGTGGAACTGCAAAACCACACATCTATTTCTCGGGCCTACACCAGACTATTTTAAACAGATATATTTGAGTCTGAACAATCAGGGAGACACTATTACTGTTTTTCTTTATGGCAAGAAATGCCAAAAGCAGAATAATACAGAGATTTGACCCGTGGAACTGCAAATGCACACTTCTATTTCTCGAGCCTACACCAGACACTTTAAAACAGATATATTTGTGTCTGATCAATCAGGAGACACTATTACTGTTTTTTTTTATGGCAAAAAATGCCAAAAGCAGGATAATACAGATATTTGACCCTTGGAACTGCAAAACCACACTTCTATTTCTCTGGCCTACACCAGACTATTTTAAACAGATATATTTGTGTCTGAACAATCAGGGAGACATTATTACTGTTTTTCTTTTCGGAAAAAATACCAAAAGCTGGATAATAGAGATTTTTTACCGTGGAACGGCAAAACCACAGTTATAATTTACTGGTGTAAACCAGACTCTTTTAAACAGATATATTTGTGTCTGAACAATCAGGAGACACTATTACTGTTTTTCTTTATGCCAAAAAATGCCAAAAGCAGGATAATACAGAGCTTTGACCTGTGGAACTGCAAATCCACACTTCTATTTCTCGGGCCTACACCAGACTCTTTTAAACAGATATATTTGTGTCTGAAAAATCAGGGAGACACTATTACTGTTTTTCTTTACGGCAAAAAATGCCAAAAGCAGGTTAATACACAGATTTGATCCGTGGAACTGCAAATCCACACTTCTATTTCTCGGGCCTACACCAGACTCTTTAAAACAGATATATTTGTGTCTGAAAAATCAGGAGACACTATTACTGTTTTTCTTTATGGTAAAAAATGCCAAAAGCAAGATAATACAGAGATTTGACCCGTGGAACTGCAAAACCACACTTCTATTTCTTGGGCCTACACCAGACTATTTTAAACAGATATATTTGTGTCTGAACAAACAGGGAGACACTATTACTGTTTTTCTTTCCGGAAAAAATACCAAAAGCTGGATAACAGAGATTTTTTACCGTGGAACGGCAAAACCACAGTTGTAATTTACTGGTGTATACCAGACTCTCTTAAACAGATATATTTGTGTCTGAACAATCAGGGAGACACTATTACTGCTTTTCCTTGCGGAAAAAATACCAAAAGCTGGGCAATGGAGATTTTTTACCGTGGAACGTCAAAACCACAGTTATAATTTACTGGTGTATACCAGACTCTTTGAAACAGATATATTTGAGTCTGAACAATCAGGAGACGCTATTACTGTTTTTCTTTACGGCAAAAAGTGCCAAAAGCAGGATAATACAGAGATTTGACGCGTGGAACTGCAAAACCACACTTCTATTTCTCTGGCCTACACCAGACTATTTTAAACAGATATATTTGAGTCTGAACAATCAGGGAGACACTATTACTGTTTTTCTTTACGGCAAAAAATGCCAAAAGCAGGATAATACAGAGATTTGATCCGTGGAACTGGAAATCCACACTTCTATTTCTCGAGCCTACATCAGACTCTTTAAAACAGATATATTTTTGTCTGAACAATCAGGAGACACTATTCCTGTTTTTCTTTATGGCAAAAAATGCCAAAAGCAGGATAATACAGAGATTTGACCCGTGGAACTGCAAAACCACACTTCTATTTCTCTGGCCTACACCAGACTATTTTAAGCAGATATATTTGTGTCTGAACAATCAGGGAGACACTATTACTGTTTTTTTTTGCGGAAAAATACCAAAAGCAGGGTAACAGAGATTTTTTACCATGGAACGGCAAAACCACAGTTATAGTTCACTGGTGTATACCAGACTCTTTTAAACAAATATGTTTGTGTCTGAACAATCAGGAGACACTTTTGCTGTTTTTCTTTATGTAAAAAATACCAAAGACTGGATAATAGAGATTTTTTACCGTGGAACGGCAAAACCACAGTTATAATTTACTGGTGTATACCAGACTCTTTTAAACAGATATATTTGTGTCTGAACAATCAGGAGACGCTATTACGGTTTTTCTTTACGGCAAAAAATGCCAAAAGCAGGATAATACAGGGATTTGACCCGTGGAACTGCAAAACCACATTTCTATCTCTCTGGCCTACACGAGACTCTTTTAAACAGATAAATTTGTGTCTGAACAATCAGGGAGACACTATTACTGTTTATCTTTATGGAAAAAATACCAAAAGCTGGATAATAGAGATTTTTTACCGTGGAACGGCAAAACCACATTTATAATTAACTGGTGTATACCAGACTCTTTTAAACACATATATTTGTGTCTGAACAATCAGGGAGACACTATTACTGTTTTTCTTTACAGAAAAAATACCAAAATCTGGATAATAGAGATTTTTTACCGTGGAACGGCAAAACCACAGTTATAATTTACTGGTGTATACCAGACTCTTTTAAACAGATATATTTGTGTCTGAACAATCAGGAGACACTATTACTGTTTTTCTTTACGGCAAAAAAAATGCCAAAAGCAGGATAATACAGAGATTTGACCCGTGGAACTGCAAATCCACACTTCTATTTCTCGGGCCTACACCAGACTCTTTTAAGCAGATATATTTGTGTCTGAACTATCAGGGAGACACTATTACTGTTTTCCTTTACGGCAAAAAATGCCAAAAGCAGGATAATACAGAGATTTGATCTGTGGAACTGCAAATCCACACTTCTATTTCTCGGGCCTACACCAGACTCTTTTAAACAGATATATTTGTGTCTGAACAGTCAGGGAGACACTATTACTGTTTTTCTTTATGGAAAAAATACCAAAATCTGGATAATAGAGATTTTTTACCGTGGAACGGCAAAACCACAGGTATAATTTACTGGTGTATACCAGACTCTTTTAAACAGATATATTTGAGTCTGAACAATCAGATGACACTATTACTGTTTTCCTTTATGTCAAAAAATGCCAAAAGCAGGATAATACAGAGATTTGACCCGTGGAACTGCAAAACCACACATCTATTTCTCGGGCCTACACCAGACTATTTTAAACAGATATATTTGAGTCTGAACAATCAGGGAGACACTATTACTGTTTTTCTTTATGGCAAGAAATGCCAAAAGCAGAATAATACAGAGATTTGACCCGTGGAACTGCAAATGCACACTTCTATTTCTCGAGCCTACACCAGACACTTTAAAACAGATATATTTGTGTCTGATCAATCAGGAGACACTATTACTGTTTTTCTTTATGGCAAAAAATGCCAAAAGCAGGATAATACAGATATTTGACCCGTGGAACTGCAAAACCACACTTCTATTTCTCTGGCCTACACCAGACTATTTTAAACAGATATATTTGTGTCTGAACAATCAGGGAGACATTATTACTGTTTTTCTTTTCGGAAAAAATACCAAAAGCTGGATAATAGAGATTTTTTACCGTGGAACGGCAAAACCACAGTTATAATTTACTGGTGTAAACCAGACTCTTTTAAACAGATATATTTGTGTCTGAACAATCAGGAGACACTATTACTGTTTTTCTTTATGCCAAAAAATGCCAAAAGCAGGATAATACAGAGCTTTGACCTGTGGAACTGCAAATCCACACTTCTATTTCTCGGGCCTACACCAGACTCTTTTAAACAGATATATTTGTGTCTGAACAATCAGGGAGACACTATTACTGTTTTTCTTTACGGCAAAAAATGCCAAAAGCAGGTTAATACACAGATTTGATCCGTGGAACTGCAAATCCACACTTCTATTTCTCGGGCCTACACCAGACTCTTTAAAACAGATATATTTGTGTCTGAAAAATCAGGAGACACTATTACTGTTTTTCTTTATGGTAAAAAATGCCAAAAGCAAGATAATACAGAGATTTGACCCGTGGAACTGCAAAACCACACTTCTATTTCTTGGGCCTACACCAGACTATTTTAAACAGATATATTTGTGTCTGAACAAACAGGGAGACACTATTACTGTTTTTCTTTCCGGAAAAAATACCAAAAGCTGGATAACAGAGATTTTTTACCGTGGAACGGCAAAACCACAGTTGTAATTTACTGGTGTATACCAGACTCTCTTAAACAGATATATTTGTGTCTGAACAATCAGGGAGACACTATTACTGCTTTTCCTTGCGGAAAAAATACCAAAAGCTGGGTAATGGAGATTTTTTACCGTGGAACGTCAAAACCACAGTTATAATTTACTGGTGTATACCAGACTCTTTGAAACAGATATATTTGAGTCTGAACAATCAGGAGACGCTATTACTGTTTTTCTTTACGGCAAAAAGTGCCAAAAGCAGGATAATACAGAGATTTGACGCGTGGAACTGAAAAACCACACTTCTATTTCTCTGGCCTACACCAGACTATTTTAAACAGATATATTTGAGTCTGAACAATCAGGGAGACACTATTACTGTTTTTCTTTACGGCAAAAAATGCCAAAAGCAGGATAATACAGAGATTTGATCCGTGAAACTGGAAATCCACACTTCTATTTCTCGAGCCTACATCAGACTCTTTAAAACAGATATATTTTTGTCTGAACAATCAGGAGACACTATTCCTGTTTTTCTTTATGGCAAAAAATGCCAAAAGCAGGATAATACAGAGATTGGACCCGTGGAACTGCAAAACCACACTTCTATTTCTCTGGCCTACACCAGACTATTTTAAGCAGACATATTTGTGTCTGAACAATCAGGGAGACACTATTACTGTTTTTTTTTGCGGAAAAATACCAAAAGCAGGATAACAGAGATTTTTTACCATGGAACGGCAAAACCACAGTTATAGTTCACTGGTGTATACCAGACTCTTTTAAACAAATATGTTTGTGTCTGAACAATCAGGAGACACTTTTGCTGTTTTTCTTTATGTAAAAAATACCAAAGACTGGATAATAGAGATTTTTTACCATGGAACGGCAAAACCACAGTTATAGTTCACTGGTGTATACCAGACTCTTTTAAACAGATATATTTGTGTCTGAACAATCAGGAGACACTATTACTGTTTTTCTTTACGGCAAAAAAAATGCCAAAAGCAGGATAATACAGAGATTTGACCCGTGGAACTGCAAATCCACACTTCTATTTCTCGGGCCTACACCAGACTCTTTTAAGCAGATATATTTGTGTCTGAACTATCAGGGAGACACTATTACTGTTTTCCTTTACGGCAAAAAATGCCAAAAGCAGGATAATACAGAGATTTGATCCGTGGAACTGCAAATCCACACTTCTATTTCTCGGGCCTACACCAGACTCTTTTAAACAGATATATTTGTGTCTGAACAGTCAGGGAGACACTATTACTGTTTTTCTTTATGGAAAAAATACCAAAATCTGGATAATAGAGATTTTTTACCGTGGAACGGCAAAACCACAGGTATAATTTACTGGTGTATACCAGACTCTTTTAAACAGATATATTTGTGTCTGAACAATCAGGAGACACTATTACTGTTTTTCTTTACGGCAAAAATTGCCAAAAGCAGGATAATACAGAGATTTGACCAGTGGAACTGCAAAACCACACTTCTATTTCTCTGGCCTACACCAGACTATTTTAAACAGATATATTTGTGTCTGAACAATTAGGGAGACACTATTACTGTTTTTCTTTATGGTAAAAATACCAAAAGCTGGATAATAGAGATTTTTCACCGTGGAACGGCAAAACCACAGTTATAATTTACTGGTGTATACCAGACTCTCTTAAACAGATATATTTGTGTCTGAACAATCAGGGAGACACTATTACTGCTTTTCTTTACGGAAAAAATACCAAAAGCCGGATAATAGAGATTTTTTACCGTGGAACAGCAAAACCACAGTTATAATTTACTGGTGTATACCAGACTCTTTTAAACAGATATATTTGAGTCTGAACAATCAGATGACACTATTACTGTTTTCCTTTACGGCAAGAAATGCCAAAAGCAGGATAATACAGAGATTTGACCCGTGGAACTGCAAAACCACACTTCTATTTCTCTTGCCTACACCAGACTATTTTCAACAGATATATTTGTGTCTGAACAATCAGGGAGACACTATTACTGTTTTCTTTACGGAAAAAATACCAAAAGCTGGATAATAGAGATTTTTTACCGTGGGACGGCTAAACCACATTTATAATTTACTGGTATATACCAGACTCTTTTAAACAGATATATTTGTGTCTGAACAATCAGGAGACACTATTACTGTTTTTCTTTACAGTAAAAAATGCCAAAAGCAGTATAATACAGAGATTTGACCCGTGGAACTGCAAAACCACACTTCTATTTCTCTGGCCTACACCAGACTATTTTAAACAGATATATTTGTGCCTGAACAATCAGGGAGACACTATTACTGTTTTTCTTTACGGATAAAATACCAAAAGCTGGATAATACAGATTTTTTACCGTGGAACGGCAAAACCACAGTTATTATTTACTGGTGTATACCAGACGCTTTTAAACACATATATTTGTGTCTGAACAATCAGGGAGACACTATTACTGTTTTTCTTTACGGAAAAATTAACAAAATCTGGATAATAGAGATTTTTTACCGTGGAACGTCAAAACCACAGTTATAATTTACTGGTGTATACCAGACTCTTTTAAACAGATATATTTGTGTCTGAACAATCAGGAGACACTATTACTGTTTTTCTTTACGGCAAAAAATGCCAAAGGCAGGATAATACAGAGATTTGACCCGTGGAACTGCAAATCCACACTTCTATTTCTCGGGCCTACACCAGAGTGTTTTAAACAGATATATTTGTGTCTGAACAATCAGGGAGACACTATTACTGTTTTTCTTTATGGCAAAAAATGCCAAAAGCCGGATAATACAGAAATTTCACCCGTGGAACTGCAAATCCACACTTCTATTTCTCGGGCCTGCACCAGACTCTTTTAAACAGATATATTTGTGTCTGAACAATCAGGGAGACACTATTACTGTTTTTCTTTACGAAAAAAATACCAAAAGCTGGATAATAGATATTTTTTCCCGTGGAACGCAAAACCACAGTTATAATTTACTGCTGTATATCAGACTCTTTTAAACAGATATATTTGTGTCTGAAAAATCAGGAGTCACTATTACTGTTTTTCTTTATGGCAAAAAATGCCAAAAGCAGGATAATACAAGGATTTGACCCGTGGAACTGCAAAACCACACTTCTATTTCTCTGGCCTACACCAGATTATTTTAAACAGATATATTTGTGTCTGAACAATCAGGGAGACACTATTACTGTTTTTCCCTACGGAAAAAATACAAAAGCTGGATAATAGAGATTTTTTACCGTGGAACTGCAAAACCACAGTTATAATTTACTGGTGTATACCAGACTCTTTTAAACAGATATATTTGTGTCTCAACAATCAGGAGACACTATTACTGTTTTTCTTTATGGCAAAAAATGCCAAAAGCAGGATAATACAGAAATATGACACATGGAACTGCAAATCCACACTTCTATTTCTCGGGCCTACACCAGACTCTTTTAAACAGATATATTTGTGTCTGAACAATCATGGAGACACTATTACTGTTTTTCTTTACGGCAAAAAATGACAAAAGCAGGATAATAGAGATTTTTTCCCGTGGAACGGCAAAACCACAGTTATACTTTACTGTTATATACCAGACTCTTTGAAACAGATATATTTGTGTCTGAGCAATCAGGAGACACTATTACTGTTTTTCTTCATGGCAAAAAATGCCAAAAGCAGTATAATACAGAGATTTGACCCTTGGAACCGCAAAACCACTCTTCTATTTCTCGGGCCTACACAAAACTCTTTTAAACAGATATATTTGTGTCTGAACAATCAGGAGACACTGCTACTGTTTTTCTTTATGGCAAAAAATGCCAAAAGCAGGATAATACAGAGATTTGACCCGTGGAACTGCAAAACCACACTTCTATTTCTCTGGCCTACACCAGACTCTTTTAAACAGATAAATTTGTGTCTGAACAATCAGGGAGACAATATTACTGTTTATCTTTACGGAAAAAATACCAAAAGCTGGATAATAGAGATTTTTTACCGTGGAACGGCAAAACCACAGTTATAATTTACTGGTGTATACCAGACTCTTTTAAACAGATATATTTGTGTCTGAACTATCAGGGAGACACTATTACTGTTTTCATTTCTGGCAAAAAATGCCAAAAGCAGGATAATACAGAGATTTGATCCGTGGAACTGCAAATCCACACTTCTATTTCTCGGGCCTACACCAGACTCTTTTAAGCAGATATATTTGTGTCTGAACTATCAGGTAGACACTATTACTGTTTTCATTTCTGGCAAAAAATGCCAAAAGCAGGATAATACAGAGATTTGATCCGTGGAACTGCAAATCCACACTTCTATTTCTCGGGCCTACACCAGACTCTTTTAAACAGATATATTTGTGTCTGAACAGTCAGGGAGTCACTATTACTGTTTTTCTTTATGGCAAAAAATGCCAAAAGCAGGATAATACAAAGATTTGACCCGTGGAACTGCAAAACCACACTTCTATTTCTCTGGCCTACACCAGATTATTTTAAACAGATATATTTGTGTCTGAACAATCAGGGAGACACTATTACTGTTTTTCCCTACGGAAAAAATACCAAAAGCTGGATAATAGAGATTTTTTACCGTGGAACTGCAAAACCACAGTTATAATTTACTGGTGTATACCAGACTCTTTTAAACAGATATATTTGTGTCTCAACAATCAGGAGACACTATTACTGTTTTTCTTTATGGCAAAAAATGCCAAAAGCAGGATAATACAGAAATATGACACGTGGAACTGCAAATCCACACTTCTATTTCTCGGGCCTACACCAGACTCTTTTAAACAGATATATTTGTGTCTGAACAATCAGGGAGACACTATTACTGTTTTTCTTTACGGCAAAAAATGACAAAAGCAGGATAATAGAGATTTTTTCCCGTGGAACGGCAAAACCACAGTTATACTTTACTGTTGTATACCAGACTCTTTGAAACAGATATATTTGTGTCTGAACAATCAGGAGACACTATTAATGTTTTTCTTCATGGCAAAAAATGCCAAAAGCAGTATAATACAGAGATTTGACCCATGGAACTGCAAAACCACTCTTCTTTTTCTCGGGCCTACACAAAACTCTTTTAAACAGATATATTTGTGTCTGAACAATCAGGAGACACTGCTACTGTTTTTCTTTATGGCAAAAAATGCCAAAAGCATTATAATACAGAGATTTGACCCGTGGAACTGCAAAACCACACTTCTATTTCTCTGGCCTACACCAGACTCTTTTAAACAGATAAATTTGTGTCTGAACAATCAGGGAGACAATATTACTGTTTATCTTTAAGGAAAAAATGCCAAAAGCTGGATAATAGAGATTTTTTACCGTGGAACGGCAAAACCACAGTTATAATTTACTGGTGTATACCAGACTCTTTTAAACAGATATATTTGTGTCTGAACAATCAGGAGACACTATTACTGTTTTTCTTTACGGCAAAAAAAATGCCAAAAGCAGGATAATACAGAGATTTGACCCGTGGAACTGCAAATCCACACTTCTATTTCTCGGGCCTACACCAGACTCTTTTAAGCAGATATATTTGTGTCTGAACTATCAGGGAGACACTATTACTGTTTTCATTTCTGGCAAAAAATGCCAAAAGCAGGATAATACAGAGATTTGATCCGTGGAACTGCAAATCCACACTTCTATTTCTCGGGCCTACACCAGACTCTTTTAAGCAGATATATTTGTGTCTGAACTATCAGGGAGACACTATTACTGTTTTCATTTCTGGCAAAAAATGCCAAAAGCAGGATAATACAGAGATTTGATCCGTGGAACTGCAAATCCACACTTCTATTTCTCGGGCCTACACCAGACTCTTTTAAGCAGATATATTTGTGTCTGAACTATCAGGGAGACACTATTACTGTTTTCATTTCTGGCAAAAAATGCCAAAAGCAGGATAATACAGAGATTTGATCCGTGGAACTGCAAATCCACACTTCTATTTCTCGGGCCTACACCAGACTCTTTTAAGCAGATATATTTGTGTCTGAACTATCAGGGAGACACTATTACTGTTTTCATTTCTGGCAAAAAATGCCAAAAGCAGGATAATACAGAGATTTGATCCGTGGAACTGCAAATCCACACTTCTATTTCTCGGGCCTACACCAGACTCTTTTAAACAGATATATTTGTGTCTGAACAGTCAGGGAGACACTATTACTGTTTTTCTTTACGGAAAAAATACCAAAAGCTGGTAATAGAGATTTTTTACCGTGGAACGTCAAAACCGCAGTTATAATTTACTGGTGTATACCAGACTCTTTTAAACAGATATATTTGTGTCTGAACAATCAGGGAGACACTATTACTGTTTTTCTTTACGGAAAAAATACCAAAAGCTGGATAATAGAGATTTTTTACCCTGGAACGGCAAAACCGCAGTTATAATTTACTGGTGTATACCAGACTCTTTTCAACAGATATATTTGTGTCTGAACAATCAGGAGACACTATTACTGTTTTTCTTTACAGTAAAAAATGCCAAAAGCAGGAAAATACAGAGATTTGACCCGTGGAACTGCAAAACCACACTTCTATTTCTCTGGCCTACACCAGACTATTTTAAACAGATATATTTGTGTCTGAACAATCAGGAAGACGCTATTACTGTTTTTCTTTACGGATAAAATACCAAAAGCTGGATAATACAGATTTTTTACCGTGGAACGGTAAAACCACAGTTATAATTTACTGGTGTATACCAGACTCTTTTAAACACATATATTTGTGTCTGAAAAATCAGGGAGACACTATTACTGTTTTCCTTTACGGAAAAAATACCAAAATCTGGATAACAGAGATTTTCTACCGTGCAACGGCAAAACCACAGTTATAATTTACTGGTGTATACCAGACTCTTTTAAACAGATATATTTGTGTCTGAACAATCAGGAGTCACTATTACTGTTTTTCTTTACGGCAAAAAATGAAAAAAGCAGGATAATACAGAGATTTGACCCGTGGAACTGCAAAACCACAATTCTATTTCTCTTGCCTACACCAGACTATTTTCAACAGATATATTTGTGTCTGAACAATCAGGGAGACACTATTACTGTTTTCTTTTACGGAAAAAATACCAAAAGCTGGATAATAGAGATTTTTTACCGTGGAACGGCAAAACTGCAGTTATAATTTACTGGTGTATACCAGACTCTTTTAAACACATATATTTGTGTCTGAACAAACAGGGAGACACTATTACTGTTTTTCTTTACGGAAAAAATACCAAAAGCTGGGTAATAGAGATTTTTTACCGTGGGACGGAAAAACCACAGTTATAATTTACTGGTATATACCAGACTCTTTTAAACAGATATATTTGTGTCTGAACAATCAGGAGACACTATTACTGTTTTTCTTTACAGTAAAAAATGCCAAAAGCAGTATAATACAGAGATTTGACCCGTGGAACTGCAAAACCACACTTCTATTTCTCTGGCCTACACCAGACTATTTTAAACAGATATATTTGTGTCTGAACAATCAGGGAGACACTATTACTGTTTTTCTTTACGGATAAAATACCAAAAGCTGGATAATACAGATCTTTTACCGTGGAACGGCAAAACCACAGTTATTATTTACTGGTGTATACCAGACTCTTTTAAACACATATATTTGTGTCTGAACAATCAGGGAGACACTATTACTGTTTTTCTTACGGAAAAATTAACAAAATCTGGATAATAGAGATTTTTTACCGTGGAACGTCAAAACCACAGTTATAATTTACTGGTGTATACCAGACTCTTTTAAACAGATATATTTGTGTCTGAACAGTCAGGAGACACTATTACTGTTTTTCTTTACGGCAAAAAATGCCGAAGGCAGGATAATACAGAAATTTGACCCGTGGAACTGCAAAACAACACTTCTATTTCTCTGGCCTACACCAGACTCTTTTAAACAGATATATTTGTGTCTGAACAATCAGGAGACACTATTACTGTTTTTCTTTACGGAAAAAATACCAAAAGCTGGATAATAGAGATTTTTTCCCGTGGAACGGCAAAACCACAGTTATACTTTACTGGTGTATACCAGACTCTTTGAAACAGATATATTTGTGTCTGAACAATCAGGAGACACTATTACTGTTTTTCTTCATGGCAAAAAATGCCAAAAGCAGTATAATACAGAGATTTGACCCATGGAACTGCAAAACCACTCTTCTATTTCTTGGGCCTACACAAAACTCTTTTAAACAGATATATTTGTGTCTGAACAATCAGGAGACACTGCTACTGTTTTTCTTTACGGCAAAAAAATGCCAAAAGCAGGATAATACAGAGATTTGACCCGTGGAACTGCAAAACCACACTTCTATTTCTCGGGCCTACACCAGACTCTTTTAAGCAGATATATTTGTGTCTGAACAATCAGGAGACACTATTACTGTTTTTCTTTACGGAAAAAATACCAAAAGCTGGATAATAGAGATTTTTTCCCGTGGAATGGCAAAACCACAGTTATACTTTACTGTTGTATACCAGACTCTTTGAAACAGATATATTTGTGTCTGAACAATCAGGAGACACTATTACTGTTTTTCTTCATGGCAAAAAATGCCAAAAGCAGTATAATACAGAGATTTGACACATGGAACTGCAAAACCACTCTTCTATTTCTCGGGAATACACAAAACTCTTTTAAACAGATATATTTGTGTCTGAACTATCAGGGAGACACTATTACTGTTTTCATTTCTGGCAAAAAATGCCAAAAGCAGGATAATACAGAGATTTGATCCGTGGAACTGCAAATCCACACTTCTATTTCTCGGGCCTACACCAGACTCTTTTAAGCAGATATATTTGTGTCTGAACTATCAGGGAGACACTATTACTGTTTTCATTTCTGGCAAAAAATGCCAAAAGCAGGATAATACAGAGATTTGATCCGTGGAACTGCAAATCCACACTTCTATTTCTCGGGCCTACACCAGACTCTTTTAAGCAGATATATTTGTGTCTGAACTATCAGGGAGACACTATTACTGTTTTCATTTCTGGCAAAAAATGCCAAAAGCAGGATAATACAGAGATTTGATCCGTGGAACTGCAAATCCACACTTCTATTTCTCGGGCCTACACCAGACTCTTTTAAACAGATATGTTTGTGTCTGAACAGTCAGGGAGACACTATTACTGTTTTTCTTTACGGAAAAAATACCAAAAGCTGGATAATAGAGATTTTTTACCGTGGAACGTCAAAACCGCAGTTATAATTTACTGGTGTATACCAGACTCTTTTAAACAGATATATTTGTGTCTGAACAATCAGGGAGACACTATTACTGTTTTTCTTTACGGAAAAAATACCAAAAGCTGGATAATAGAGATTTTTTACCCTGGAACGGCAAAACCGCAGTTATAATTTACTGGTGTATACCAGACTCTTTTCAACAGATATATTTGTGTCTGAACAATCAGGAGACACTATTACTGTTTTTCTTTACAGTAAAAAATGCCAAAAGCAGGAAAATACAGAGATTTGACCCGTGGAACTGCAAAACCACACTTCTATTTCTCTGGCCTACACCAGACTATTTTAAACAGATATATTTGTGTCTGAACAATCAGGAAGACGCTATTACTGTTTTTCTTTACGGATAAAATACCAAAAGCTGGATAATACAGATTTTTTACCGTGGAACGGCAAAACCACAGTTATAATTTACTGGTGTATACCAGACTCTTTTAAACACATATATTTGTGTCTGAAAAATCAGGGAGACACTATTACTGTTTTCCTTTACGGAAAAAATACCAAAATCTGGATAACAGAGATTTTTTACCGTGGAACGGCAAAACCACAGTTATAATTTACTGGTGTATACCAGACTCTTTTAAACAGATATATTTGTGTCTGAACAATCAGGAGTCACTATTACTGTTTTTCTTTACGGCAAAAAATGAAAAAAGCAGGATAATACAGAGATTTGACCCGTGGAACTGCAAAACCACACTTCTATTTCTCTTGCCTACACCAGACTATTTTCAACAGATATATTTGTGTCTGAACAATCAGGGAGACACTATTACTGTTTTCTTTTACGGAAAAAATACCAAAAGCTGGATAATAGAGATTTTTTACCGTGGAACGGCAAAACCGCAGTTATAATTTACTGGTGTATACCAGACTCTTTTAAACACATATATTTGTGTCTGAACAAACAGGGAGACACTATTACTGTTTTTCTTTACGGAAAAAATACCAAAAGCTGGGTAATAGAGATTTTTTACCGTGGGACGGCAAAACCACAGTTATAATTTACTGGTATATACCAGACTCTTTTAAACAGATATATTTGTGTCTGAACAATCAGGAGACACTATTACTGTTTTTCTTTACAGTAAAAAATGCCAAAAGCAGTATAATACAGAGATTTGACCCGTGGAACTGCAAAACCACACTTCTATTTCTCTGGCCTACACCAGACTATTTTAAACAGATATATTTGTGTCTGAACAATCAGGGAGACACTATTACTGTTTTTCTTTACGGATAAAATACCAAAAGCTGGATAATACAGATCTTTTACCGTGGAACGGCAAAACCACAGTTATTATTTACTGGTGTATACAAGACTCTTTTAAACACATATATTTGTGTCTGAACAATCAGGGAGACACTATTACTGTTTTTCTTTACGGAAAAATTAACAAAATCTGGATAATAGAGATTTTTTACCGTGGAACGTCAAAACCACAGTTATAATTTACTGGTGTATACCAGACTCTTTTAAACAGATATATTTGTGTCTGAACAGTCAGGAGACACTATTACTGTTTTTCTTTACGGCAAAAAATGCCAAAGGCAGGATAATACAGAAATTTGACCCGTGGAACGGCAAAACCACACTTCTATTTCTCTGGCCTACACCAGACTCTTTTAAACAGATATATTTGTGTCTGAACAATCAGGAGACACTATTACTGTTTTTCTTTACGGAAAAAATACCAAAAGCTGGATAATAGAGATTTTTTCCCGTGGAACGGCAAAACCACAGTTATACTTTACTGGTGTATACCAGACTGTTTGAAACAGATATATTTGTGTCTGAACAATCAGGAGACACTATTACTGTTTTTCTTCATGGCAAAAAATGCCAAAAGCAGTATAATACAGAGATTTGACCCATGGAACTGCAAAACCACTCTTCTATTTCTTGGGCCTACACAAAACTCTTTTAAACAGATATATTTGTGTCTGAACAATCAGGAGACACTGCTACTGTTTTTCTTTACGGCAAAAAATGCCAAAAGCAGGATAATACAGAGATTTGACCCGTGGAACTGCAAAACTACACTTCTATTTCTCGGGCCTACACCAGACTCTTTTAAGCAGATATATTTGTGTCTGAACAATCAGGAGACACTATTACTGTTTTTCTTTAAATAAAAAATACCAAAAGCTGGATAATAGAGATTTTTTACCGCGGAACGGCAAAACCACAGTTATAATTTACTGGTGGATACCAGACTCTTTTAAACAGATATATTTGCGTCTGGACAATCAGGAGACACTATTACTGTTTTTCTTTACGGCAAAAAATGCCAAAAGCAGGATAATACAGAGATTTGACCCGTGGAACTGCAAAACCACACTTCTATTTCTCGGGCCTACACCAGACTCTTTTAAGCAGATATATTTGTGTCTGAACAATCAGGAGACACTATTACTGTTTTTCTTTACGGAAAAAATACCAAAAGCTGGATAATAGAGATTTTTTCCCGTGGAACGGCAAAACCACAGTCATACTTTACTGTTGTATACCAGACTCTTTGAAACAGATATATTTGTGTCTGAACAATCAGGAGACACTATTACTGTTTTTCTTCATGGCAAAAAATGCCAAAAGCAGTATAATACAGAGATTTGACACATGGAACTGCAAAACCACTCTTCTATTTCTCGGGCCTACACAAAACTCTTTTAAACAGATATATTTGTGTCTGAACAATCAGGAGACACTGCTACTGTTTTTCTTTATGGCAAAAAATGCCAAAAGCAGGATAATACAGAGATTTGACCCGTGGAACTGCAAAACCACACTTCTATTTCTCTGGCCTACACCAGACTCTTTTAAACAGATAAATTTGTGTCTGAACAATCAGGGAGACAATATTACTGTTTATCTTTACGGAAAAAATACCAAAAGCTGGATAATAGAGATTTTTTACCGTGGAACGGCAAAACCACAGTTATAATTTACTGGTGTATACCAGACTCTTTTAAACAGATATATTTGTGTCTGAACAATCAGGAGACACTATTACTGTTTTTCTTTACGGCAAAAAAAATGCCAAAAGCAGGATAATACAGAGATTTGACCCGTGGAACTGCAAATCCACACTTCTATTTCTCGGGCCTACACCAGACTCTTTTAAGCAGATATATTTGTGTCTGAACTATCAGGGAGACACTATTACTGTTTTCATTTCTGGCAAAAAATGCCAAAAGCAGGATAATACAGAGATTTGATCCGTGGAACTGCAAATCCACACTTCTATTTCTCGGGCCTACACCAGACTCTTTTAAGCAGATATATTTGTGTCTGAACTATCAGGGAGACACTATTACTGTTTTCATTTCTGGCAAAAAATGCCAAAAGCAGGATAATACAGAGATTTGATCCGTGGAACTGCAAATCCACACTTCTATTTCTCGGGCCTACACCAGACTCTTTTAAGCAGATATATTTGTGTCTGAACTATCAGGGAGACACTATTACTGTTTTCATTTCTGGCAAAAAATGCCAAAAGCAGGATAATACAGAGATTTGATCCGTGGAACTGCAAATCCACACTTCTATTTCTCGGGCCTACACCAGACTCTTTTAAACAGATATGTTTGTGTCTGAACAGTCAGGGAGACACTATTACTGTTTTTCTTTACGGAAAAAATACCAAAAGCTGGATAATAGAGATTTTTTACCGTGGAACGTCAAAACCGCAGTTATAATTTACTGGTGTATACCAGACTCTTTTAAACAGATATATTTGTGTCTGAACAATCAGGGAGACACTATTACTGTTTTTCTTTACGGAAAAAATACCAAAAGCTGGATATTAGAGATTTTTTACCCTGGAACGGCAAAACCGCAGTTATAATTTACTGGTGTATACCAGACTCTTTTCAACAGATATATTTGTGTCTGAACAATCAGGAGACACTATTACTGTTTTTCTTTACAGTAAAAAATGCCAAAAGCAGGAAAATACAGAGATTTGACCCGTGGAACTGCAAAACCACACTTCTATTTCTCTGGCCTACACCAGACTATTTTAAACAGATATATTTGTGTCTGAACAATCAGGAAGACGCTATTACTGTTTTTCTTTACGGATAAAATACCAAAAGCTGGATAATACAGATTTTTTACCGTGGAACGGCAAAACCACAGTTATAATTTACTGGTGTATACCAGACTCTTTTAAACACATATATTTGTGTCTGAAAAATCAGGGAGACACTATTACTGTTTTCCTTTACGGAAAAAATACCAAAATCTGGATAACAGAGATTTTTTACCGTGGAACGGCAAAACCACAGTTATAATTTACTGGTGTATACCAGACTCTTTTAAACAGATATATTTGTGTCTGAACAATCAGGAGTCACTATTACTGTTTTTCTTTACGGCAAAAAATGAAAAAAGCAGGATAATACAGAGATTTGACCCGTGGAACTGCAAAACCACACTTCTATTTCTCTTGCCTACACCAGACTATTTTCAACAGATATATTTGTGTCTGAACAATCAGGGAGACACTATTACTGTTTTCTTTTACGGAAAAAATACCAAAAGCTGGATAATAGAGATTTTTTACCGTGGAACGGCAAAACCGCAGTTATAATTTACTGGTGTATACCAGACTCTTTTAAACACATATATTTGTGTCTGAACAAACAGGGAGACACTATTACTGTTTTTCTTTACGGAAAAAATACCAAAAGCTGGGTAATAGAGATTTTTTACCGTGGGACGGCAAAACCACAGTTATAATTTACTGGTATATACCAGACTCTTTTAAACAGATATATTTGTGTCTGAACAATCAGGAGACACTATTACTGTTTTTCTTTACAGTAAAAAATGCCAAAAGCAGTATAATACAGAGATTTGACCCGTGGAACTGCAAAACCACACTTCTATTTCTCTGGCCTACACCAGACTATTTTAAACAGATATATTTGTGTCTGAACAATCAGGGAGACACTATTACTGTTTTTCTTTACGGATAAAATACCAAAAGCTGGATAATACAGATCTTTTACCGTGGAACGGCAAAACCACAGTTATTATTTACTGGTGTATACAAGACTCTTTTAAACACATATATTTGTGTCTGAACAATCAGGGAGACACTATTACTGTTTTTCTTTACGGAAAAATTAACAAAATCTGGATAATAGAGATTTTTTACCGTGGAACGTCAAAACCACAGTTATAATTTACTGGTGTATACCAGACTCTTTTAAACAGATATATTTGTGTCTGAACAGTCAGGAGACACTATTACTGTTTTTCTTTACGGCAAAAAATGCCAAAGGCAGGATAATACAGAAATTTGACCCGTGGAACGGCAAAACCACACTTCTATTTCTCTGGCCTACACCAGACTCTTTTAAACAGATATATTTGTGTCTGAACAATCAGGAGACACTATTACTGTTTTTCTTTACGGAAAAAATACCAAAAGCTGGATAATAGAGATTTTTTCCCGTGGAACGGCAAAACCACAGTTATACTTTACTGGTGTATACCAGACTGTTTGAAACAGATATATTTGTGTCTGAACAATCAGGAGACACTATTACTGTTTTTCTTCATGGCAAAAAATGCCAAAAGCAGTATAATACAGAGATTTGACCCATGGAACTGCAAAACCACTCTTCTATTTCTTGGGCCTACACAAAACTCTTTTAAACAGATATATTTGTGTCTGAACAATCAGGAGACACTGCTACTGTTTTTCTTTACGGCAAAAAATGCCAAAAGCAGGATAATACAGAGATTTGACCCGTGGAACTGCAAAACTACACTTCTATTTCTCGGGCCTACACCAGACTCTTTTAAGCAGATATATTTGTGTCTGAACAATCAGGAGACACTATTACTGTTTTTCTTTACGGAAAAAATACCAAAAGCTGGATAATAGAGATTTTTTACCGCGGAACGGCAAAACCACAGTTATAATTTACTGGTGGATACCAGACTCTTTTAAACAGATATATTTGCGTCTGGACAATCAGGAGACACTATTACTGTTTTTCTTTACGGCAAAAAATGCCAAAAGCAGGATAATACAGAGATTTGACAAGTGGAACTGCAAAACCACACTTCTATTTCTCGGGCCTACACCAGACTCTTTTAAGCAGATATATTTGTGTCTGAACAATCAGGAGACACTATTACTGTTTTTCTTTACGGAAAAAATACCAAAAGCTGGATAATAGAGATTTTTTCCCGTGGAACGGCAAAACCACAGTCATACTTTACTGTTGTATACCAGACTCTTTGAAACAGATATATTTGTGTCTGAACAATCAGGAGACACTATTACTGTTTTTCTTCATGGCAAAAAATGCCAAAAGCAGTATAATACAGAGATTTGACACATGGAACTGCAAAACCACTCTTCTATTTCTCGGGCCTACACAAAACTCTTTTAAACAGATATATTTGTGTCTGAACAATCAGGAGACACTGCTACTGTTTTTCTTTATGGCAAAAAATGCCAAAAGCAGGATAATACAGAGATTTGACCCGTGGAACTGCAAAACCACACTTCTATTTCTCTGGCCTACACCAGACTCTTTTAAACAGATAAATTTGTGTCTGAACAATCAGGGAGACAATATTACTGTTTATCTTTACGGAAAAAATACCAAAAGCTGGATAATAGAGATTTTTTACCGTGGAACGGCAAAACCACAGTTATAATTTACTGGTGTATACCAGACTCTTTTAAACAGATATATTTGTGTCTGAACAATCAGGAGACACTATTACTGTTTTTCTTTACGGCAAAAAAAATGCCAAAAGCAGGATAATACAGAGATTTGACCCGTGGAACTGCAAATCCACACTTCTATTTCTCGGGCCTACACCAGACTCTTTTAAGCAGATATATTTGTGTCTGAACTATCAGGGAGACACTATTACTGTTTTCATTTCTGGCAAAAAATGCCAAAAGCAGGATAATACAGAGATTTGATCCGTGGAACTGCAAATCCACACTTCTATTTCTCGGGCCTACACCAGACTCTTTTAAGCAGATATATTTGTGTCTGAACTATCAGGGAGACACTATTACTGTTTTCATTTCTGGCAAAAAATGCCAAAAGCAGGATAATACAGAGATTTGATCCGTGGAACTGCAAATCCACACTTCTATTTCTCGGGCCTACACCAGACTCTTTTAAGCAGATATATTTGTGTCTGAACTATCAGGGAGACACTATTACTGTTTTCATTTCTGGCAAAAAATGCCAAAAGCAGGATAATACAGAGATTTGATCCGTGGAACTGCAAATCCACACTTCTATTTCTCGGCCCTACACCAGACTCTTTTAAACAGATATGTTTGTGTCTGAACAGTCAGGGAGACACTATTACTGTTTTTCTTTACGGAAAAAATACCAAAAGCTGGATAATAGAGATTTTTTACCGTGGAACGTCAAAACCGCAGTTATAATTTACTGGTGTATACCAGACTCTTTTAAACAGATATATTTGTGTCTGAACAATCAGGGAGACACTATTACTGTTTTTCTTTACGGAAAAAATACCAAAAGCTGGATAATAGAGATTTTTTACCCTGGAACGGCAAAACCGCAGTTATAATTTACTGGTGTATACCAGACTCTTTTCAACAGATATATTTGTGTCTGAACAATCAGGAGACACTATTACTGTTTTTCTTTACAGTAAAAAATGCCAAAAGCAGGAAAATACAGAGATTTGACCCGTGGAACTGCAAAACCACACTTCTATTTCTCTGGCCTACACCAGACTATTTTAAACAGATATATTTGTGTCTGAACAATCAGGAAGACGCTATTACTGTTTTTCTTTACGGATAAAATACCAAAAGCTGGATAATACAGATTTTTTACCGTGGAACGGCAAAACCACAGTTATAATTTACTGGTGTATACCAGACTCTTTTAAACACATATATTTGTGTCTGAAAAATCAGGGAGACACTATTACTGTTTTCCTTTACGGAAAAAATACCAAAATCTGGATAACAGAGATTTTTTACCGTGGGACGGCAAAACCACAGTTATAATTTACTGGTGTATACCAGACTCTTTTAAACAGATATATTTGTGTCTGAACAATCAGGAGTCACTATTACTGTTTTTCTTTACGGCAAAAAATGAAAAAAGCAGGATAATACAGAGATTTGACCCGTGGAACTGCAAAACCACACTTCTATTTCTCTTGCCTACACCAGACTATTTTCAACAGATATATTTGTGTCTGAACAATCAGGGAGACACTATTACTGTTTTCTTTTACGGAAAAAATACCAAAAGCTGGATAATAGAGATTTTTTACCGTGGAACGGCAAAACCGCAGTTATAATTTACTGGTGTATACCAGACTCTTTTAAACACATATATTTGTGTCTGAACAAACAGGGAGACACTATTACTGTTTTTCTTTACGGAAAAAATACCAAAAGCTGGGTAATAGAGATTTTTTACCGTGGGACGGCAAAACCACAGTTATAATTTACTGGTATATACCAGACTCTTTTAAACAGATATATTTGTGTCTGAACAATCAGGAGACACTATTACTGTTTTTCTTTACAGTAAAAAATGCCAAAAGCAGTATAATACAGAGATTTGACCCGTGGAACTGCAAAACCACACTTCTATTTCTCTGGCCTACACCAGACTATTTTAAACAGATATATTTGTGTCTGAACAATCAGGGAGACACTATTACTGTTTTTCTTTACGGATAAAATACCAAAAGCTGGATAATACAGATCTTTTACCGTGGAACGGCAAAACCACAGTTATTATTTACTGGTGTATACAAGACTCTTTTAATCACATATATTTGTGTCTGAACAATCAGGGAGACACTATTACTGTTTTTCTTTACGGAAAAATTAACAAAATCTGGATAATAGAGATTTTTTACCGTGGAACGTCAAAACCACAGTTATAATTTACTGGTGTATACCAGACTCTTTTAAACAGATATATTTGTGTCTGAACAGTCAGGAGACACTATTACTGTTTTTCTTTACGGCAAAAAATGCCAAAGGCAGGATAATACAGAAATTTGACCCGTGGAACTGCAAAACCACACTTCTATTTCTCTGGCCTACACCAGACTCTTTTAAACAGATATATTTGTGTCTGAACAATCAGGAGACACTATTACTGTTTTTCTTTACGGAAAAAATACCAAAAGCTGGATAATAGAGATTTTTTCCCGTGGAACGGCAAAACCACAGTTATACTTTACTGGTGTATACCAGACTCTTTGAAACAGATATATTTGTGTCTGAACAATCAGGAGACACTATTACTGTTTTTCTTCATGGCAAAAAATGCCAAAAGCAGTATAATACAGAGATTTGACCCATGGAACTGCAAAACCACTCTTCTATTTCTTGGGCCTACACAAAACTCTTTTAAACAGATATATTTGTGTCTGAACAATCAGGAGACACTGCTACTGTTTTTCTTTACGGCAAAAAATGCCAAAAGCAGGATAATACAGAGATTTGACCCGTGGAACTGCAAAACTACACTTCTATTTCTCGGGCCTACACCAGACTCTTTTAAGCAGATATATTTGTGTCTGAACAATCAGGAGACACTATTACTGTTTTTCTTTACATAAAAAATACCAAAAGCTGGATAATAGAGATTTTTTACCGCGGAACGGCAAAACCACAGTTATAATTTACTGGTGGATACCAGACTCTTTTAAACAGATATATTTGCGTCTGGACAATCAGGAGACACTATTACTGTTTTTCTTTACGGCAAAAAATGCCAAAAGCAGGATAATACAGAGATTTGACCCGTTGAACTGCAAAACCACACTTCTATTTCTCGGGCCTACACCAGACTCCTTTAAATAGATATATTTGTGTCTGAACAATCAGGAGACACTATTACTGTTTTTCTTTACGTTAAAAATACCAAAAGCTGTATAATAGAGATTTTTTACCGTGGAACGGCAAAACCACAGTTATAATTTGCTGGTGTATACCAGACTCTTTTAAACTGATATATTTGTGTCTGAACAACCAGGAGACACTATTACTGTTTTTCTTTACGGCAAAAAATGCCAAAAGCAGGCTAATACAGAGATTTGACCCGTGGAACTGCAAAACCTCACTTCTATTTCTCGGGCCTACACCAGACTCTTTTAAACAGATATATTTGTGTCTGAACAATCAGGAGACACTATTACTGTTTTTCTTTACGGCAAAAAATGCCAAAAGCAGGATAATACAGAGATTTGACCCATGGAACTGCAAAAACACACTTCTATTTCTCTAGCCTACACCAGACTATTTTAAACAGATATATTTGTGTCTGAACAATCAGGGAGACACTATTACTGTTTTTCTTTTCAGAAAAAAATACCAAAAGCTGGATAATAGAGATTTTTTACCATGGAACGGCAAAACCACATTTATAATTTACTGGTGTATACCAGACTCTTTTAAACAGATATATTTATGTCTGAACAATCAGGGAGACACTATTATTGTTTTTCTTTACGGAAAAAATACCAAAAGCTGGATAATAGAGATTTTTTACCGTGGAACGTCAAAACCACAATTATAATTTACTGGTGTATACCAGACTCTTTTAAACAGATATATTTGTGTCTGAACAGTCAGGAGACACTATTACTGTTTTTCTTTACGGCAAAAAATGCCAAAGGCAGGATAATACAGAAATTTGACCCGTGAAACTGCAAAACCACACTTCTATTTCTCTGGCCTACACCAGACTCTTTTAAACAGATATATTTGTGTCTGAACAATGAGGAGACACTATTACTGTTTTTCTTTACGGAAAAAATACCAAAAGCTGGATAATAGAGATTTTTTCCCGTGGAACGGCAAATTCACAGTTATACTTTACTGGTGTATACCAGACACTTTGAAACAGATATATTTGTGTCTGAACAATCAGGAGACACTATTACTGTTTTTCTTCCTGGCAAAAAATGCCAAAAGCAGTATAATACAGAGATTTGACCCATGGAACTGCAAAACCACTCTTCTATTTCTTGGGCCTACACAAAACTCTTTTAAACAGATATATTTGTGTCTGAACAATCAGGAGACACTGCTACTGTTTTTCTTTACGGCAAAAAATGCCAAAAGCAGGATAATACAGAGATTTGACCCGTGGAACTGCAAAACCACACTTCTATTTCTCGGGCCTACACCAGACTCTTTTAAGCAGATATATTTGTGTCTGAACAATCAGGAGACACTATTACTGTTTTTCTTTACGGAAAAAATACCAAAAGCTGGATAATAGAGATTTTTTCCCGTGGAACGGCAAAACCACAGTTATACTTTACTGTTGTATACCAGACTCTTTGAAACAGATATATTTGTGTCTGAACAATCAGGAGACACTATTACTGTTTTTCTTCATGGCAAAAAATGCCAAAAGCAGTATAATACAGAGATTTGACACATGGAACTGCAAAACCACTCTTCTATTTCTCGGGCCTACACAAAACTCTTTTAAACAGATATATTTGTGTCTTAACAATCAGGAGACACTGCTACTGTTTTTCTTTATGGCAAAAAATGCCAAAAGCAGGATAATACAGAGATTTGACCAGTGGAACTGCAAAACCACACTTCTATTTCTCTGGCCTACACCAGACTCTTTTAAACAGATAAATTTGTGTCTGAACAATCAGGGAGACAATATTACTGTTTATCTTTACGGAAAAAATACCAAAAGCTGGATAATAGAGATTTTTTACCGTGGAACGGCAAAACCACAGTTATAATTTACTGGTGTATACCAGACTCTTTTAAACAGATATATTTGTGTCTGAACAATCAGGAGACACTATTACTGTTTTTCTTTACGGCAAAAAAAATGCCAAAAGCAGGATAATACAGAGATTTGACCCGTGGAACTGCAAATCCACACTTCTATTTCTCGGGCCTACACCAGACTCTTTTAAGCAGATATATTTGTGTCTGAACTATCAGGGAGACACTATTACTGTTTTCATTTCTGGCAAAAAATGCCAAAAGCAGGATAATACAGAGATTTGATCCGTGGAACTGCAAATCCACACTTCTATTTCTCGGGCCTACACCAGACTCTTTTAAGCAGATATATTTGTGTCTGAACTATCAGGGAGACACTATTACTGTTTTCATTTCTGGCAAAAAATGCCAAAAGCAGGATAATACAGAGATTTGATCCGTGGAACTGCAAATCCACACTTCTATTTCTCGGCCCTACACCAGACTCTTTTAAACAGATATGTTTGTGTCTGAACAGTCAGGGAGACACTATTACTGTTTTTCTTTACGGAAAAAATACCAAAAGCTGGATAATAGAGATTTTTTACCGTGGAACGTCAAAACCGCAGTTATAATTTACTGGTGTATACCAGACTCTTTTAAACAGATATATTTGTGTCTGAACAATCAGGGAGACACTATTACTGTTTTTCTTTACGGAAAAAATACCAAAAGCTGGATAATAGAGATTTTTTACCCTGGAACGGCAAAACCGCAGTTATAATTTACTGGTGTATACCAGACTCTTTTCAACAGATATATTTGTGTCTGAACAATCAGGAGACACTATTACTGTTTTTCTTTACAGTAAAAAATGCCAAAAGCAGGAAAATACAGAGATTTGACCCGTGGAACTGCAAAACCACACTTCTATTTCTCTGGCCTACACCAGACTATTTTAAACAGATATATTTGTGTCTGAACAATCAGGAAGACGCTATTACTGTTTTTCTTTACGGATAAAATACCAAAAGCTGGATAATACAGATTTTTTACCGTGGAACGGCAAAACCACAGTTATAATTTACTGGTGTATACCAGACTCTTTTAAACACATATATTTGTGTCTGAAAAATCAGGGAGACACTATTACTGTTTTCCTTTACGGAAAAAATACCAAAATCTGGATAACAGAGATTTTTTACCGTGGGACGGCAAAACCACAGTTATAATTTACTGGTGTATACCAGACTCTTTTAAACAGATATATTTGTGTCTGAACAATCAGGAGTCACTATTACTGTTTTTCTTTACGGCAAAAAATGAAAAAAGCAGGATAATACAGAGATTTGACCCGTGGAACTGCAAAACCACACTTCTATTTCTCTTGCCTACACCAGACTATTTTCAACAGATATATTTGTGTCTGAACAATCAGGGAGACACTATTACTGTTTTCTTTTACGGAAAAAATACCAAAAGCTGGATAATAGAGATTTTTTACCGTGGAACGGCAAAACCGCAGTTATAATTTACTGGTGTATACCAGACTCTTTTAAACACATATATTTGTGTCTGAACAAACAGGGAGACACTATTACTGTTTTTCTTTACGGAAAAAATACCAAAAGCTGGGTAATAGAGATTTTTTACCGTGGGACGGCAAAACCACAGTTATAATTTACTGGTATATACCAGACTCTTTTAAACAGATATATTTGTGTCTGAACAATCAGGAGACACTATTACTGTTTTTCTTTACAGTAAAAAATGCCAAAAGCAGTATAATACAGAGATTTGACCCGTGGAACTGCAAAACCACACTTCTATTTCTCTGGCCTACACCAGACTATTTTAAACAGATATATTTGTGTCTGAACAATCAGGGAGACACTATTACTGTTTTTCTTTACGGATAAAATACCAAAAGCTGGATAATACAGATCTTTTACCGTGGAACGGCAAAACCACAGTTATTATTTACTGGTGTATACAAGACTCTTTTAAACACATATATTTGTGTCTGAACAATCAGGGAGACACTATTACTGATTTTCTTTACGGAAAAATTAACAAAATCTGGATAATAGAGATTTTTTACCGTGGAACGTCAAAACCACAGTTATAATTTACTGGTGTATACCAGACTCTTTTAAACAGATATATTTGTGTCTGAACAGTCAGGAGACACTATTACTGTTTTTCTTTACGGCAAAAAATGCCAAAGGCAGGATAATACAGAAATTTGACCCGTGGAACTGCAAAACCACACTTCTATTTCTCTGGCCTACACCAGACTCTTTTAAACAGATATATTTGTGTCTGAACAATCAGGAGACACTATTACTGTTTTTCTTTACGGAAAAAATACCAAAAGCTGGATAATAGAGATTTTTTCCCGTGGAACGGCAAAACCACAGTTATACTTTACTGGTGTATACCAGACTCTTTGAAACAGATATATTTGTGTCTGAACAATCAGGAGACACTATTACTGTTTTTCTTCATGGCAAAAAATGCCAAAAGCAGTATAATACAGAGATTTGACCCATGGAACTGCAAAACCACTCTTCTATTTCTTGGGCCTACACAAAACTCTTTTAAACAGATATATTTGTGTCTGAACAATCAGGAGACACTGCTACTGTTTTTCTTTACGGCAAAAAATGCCAAAAGCAGGATAATACAGAGATTTGACCCGTGGAACTGCAAAACTACACTTCTATTTCTCGGGCCTACACCAGACTCTTTTAAGCAGATATATTTGTGTCTGAACAATCAGGAGACACTATTACTGTTTTTCTTTACATAAAAAATACCAAAAGCTGGATAATAGAGATTTTTTACCGCGGAACGGCAAAACCACAGTTATAATTTACTGGTGGATACCAGACTCTTTTAAACAGATATATTTGCGTCTGGACAATCAGGAGACACTATTACTGTTTTTCTTTACGGCAAAAAATGCCAAAAGCAGGATAATACAGAGATTTGACCCGTTGAACTGCAAAACCACACTTCTATTTCTCGGGCCTACACCAGACTCCTTTAAATAGATATATTTGTGTCTGAACAATCAGGAGACACTATTACTGTTTTTCTTTACGTTAAAAATACCAAAAGCTGTATAATAGAGATTTTTTACCGTGGAACGGCAAAACCACAGTTATAATTTGCTGGTGTATACCAGACTCTTTTAAACTGATATATTTGTGTCTGAACAACCAGGAGACACTATTACTGTTTTTCTTTACGGCAAAAAATGCCAAAAGCAGGCTAATACAGAGATTTGACACGTGGAACTGCAAAACCTCACTTCTATTTCTCGGGCCTACACCAGACTCTTTTAAACAGATATATTTGTGTCTGAACAATCAGGAGACACTATTACTGTTTTTCTTTACGGCTAAAAATGCCAAAAGCAGGATAATACAGAGATTTGACCCGTGGAACTGCAAATCCACACTTCTATTTCTCGGGCCTTAACCAGACTCTTTTAAACAGATATATTTGTGTCTGAACAATCAGGAGACACTATTACTGTTTTTCTTTACGTTAAAAATGCCAAAAGCTGGATAATAGAGATTTTTTACCGTGGAACTGCAAAACCACAGTTATAATTTGCTGGTGTATACCAGACTCTTTTAAACTGATATATTTGTGTCTGAACAATCAGGAGACACTATTACTGTTTTTCTTTACGGCAAAAAATGCCAAAAGCAGGATAATACAGAGATTTGACCCGTTGAACTGCAAAACCACACTTCTATTTCTCGGGCCTACACCAGACTCTTTTAAACAGATATATTTGTGTCTGAACAATCAGGAGACACTATTACTGTTTTTCTTTACGTTAAAAAAACCAAAAGCTGGACAATAGAGATTTTTTACCGTGGAACTGCAAAACCACAGTTATGATTTGCTGGTGTATACCAGACTCTTTTAAACAGATATATTTGTGTCTGAACAATCAGGAGACACTATTACTGTTTTTCTTTACGGCAAAAAATGCCAAAAGCAGGATAATACAGAGATTTGACCCGTTGAACTTCAAAACCACACTTCTATTTCTCGGCCCTACACCAGACTCTTTTAAACAGATATATTTGTGTCTGAATAATCAGGAGACAGTATTGCTGTTTTTCTTTACGTTAAAAATACCAAAAGCTGGATAATAGAGATTTTTTACCGTGGAACTGCAAAACCACAGTTATAATTTACTGGTATATACCAGACTCTTTTAAACAGATATATTTGTGTCTGAACAATCAGGAGACACTATTACTGTTTTTCTTTACAGTAAAAAATGCCAAAAGCAGTATAATACAGAGATTTGACCCGTGGAACTGCAAAACCACACTTCTATTTCTCTGGCCTACACCAGACTATTTTAAACAGATATATTTGTGTCTGAACAATCAGGGAGACACTATTACTGTTTTTCTTTACGGATAAAATACCAAAAGCTGGATAATACAGATCTTTTACCGTGGAACGGCAAAACCACAGTTATTATTTACTGGTGTATACAAGACTCTTTTAAACACATATATTTGTGTCTGAACAATCAGGGAGACACTATTACTGTTTTTCTTTACGGAAAAATTAACAAAATCTGGATAATAGAGATTTTTTACCGTGGAACGTCAAAACCACAGTTATAATTTACTGGTGTATACCAGACTCTTTTAAACAGATATATTTGTGTCTGAACAGTCAGGAGACACTATTACTGTTTTTCTTTACGGCAAAAAATGCCAAAGGCAGGATAATACAGAAATTTGACCCGTGGAACTGCAAAACCACACTTCTATTTCTCTGGCCTACACCAGACTCTTTTAAACAGATATATTTGTGTCTGAACAATCAGGAGACACTATTACTGTTTTTCTTTACGGAAAAAATACCAAAAGCTGGATAATAGAGATTTTTTCCCGTGGAACGGCAAAACCACAGTTATACTTTACTGGTGTATACCAGACTCTTTGAAACAGATATATTTGTGTCTGAACAATCAGGAGACACTATTACTGTTTTTCTTCATGGCAAAAAATGCCAAAAGCAGTATAATACAGAGATTTGACCCATGGAACTGCAAAACCACTCTTCTATTTCTTGGGCCTACACAAAACTCTTTTAAACAGATATATTTTGTGTCTGAACAATCAGGAGACACTGCTACTGTTTTTCTTTACGGCAAAAAATGCCAAAAGCAGGATAATACAGAGATTTGACCCGTGGAACTGCAAAACTACACTTCTATTTCTCGGGCCTACACCAGACTCTTTTAAGCAGATATATTTGTGTCTGAACAATCAGGAGACACTATTACTGTTTTTCTTTACATAAAAAATACCAAAAGCTGGATAATAGAGATTTTTTACCGCGGAACGGCAAAACCACAGTTATAATTTACTGGTGGATACCAGACTCTTTTAAACAGATATATTTGCGTCTGGACAATCAGGAGACACTATTACTGTTTTTCTTTACGGCAAAAAATGCCAAAAGCAGGATAATACAGAGATTTGACCCGTTGAACTGCAAAACCACACTTCTATTTCTCGGGCCTACACCAGACTCCTTTAAATAGATATATTTGTGTCTGAACAATCAGGAGACACTATTACTGTTTTTCTTTACGTTAAAAATACCAAAAGCTGTATAATAGAGATTTTTTACCGTGGAACGGCAAAACCACAATTATAATTTGCTGGTGTATACCAGACTCTTTTAAACTGATATATTTGTGTCTGAACAACCAGGAGACACTATTACTGTTTTTCTTTACGGCAAAAAATGCCAAAAGCAGGCTAATACAGAGATTTGACCTGTGGAACTGCAAAACCTCACTTCTATTTCTCGGGCCTACACCAGACTCTTTTAAACAGATATATTTGTGTCTGAACAATCAGGAGACACTATTACTGTTTTTCTTTACGGCAAAAAATGCCAAAAGCAGGATAATACAGAGATTTGACCCGTGGAACTGCAAAAACACACTTCTATTTCTCTAGCCTACACCAGACTATTTTAAACAGATATATTTGTGTCTGAACAATCAGGGAGACACTATTACTGTTTTTCTTTTCAGAAAAAAATACCAAAAGCTTGATAATAGAGATTTTTTACCATGGAACGGCAAAACCACATTTATAATTTACTGGTGTATACCAGACTCTTTTAAACAGATATATTTATGTCTGAACAATCAGGGAGACACTATTATTGTTTTTCTTTACGGAAAAAATACCAAAAGCTGGATAATAGAGATTTTTTACCGTGGAACGTCAAAACCACAATTATAATTTACTGGTGTATACCAGACTCTTTTAAACAGATATATTTGTGTCTGAACAGTCAGGAGACACTATTACTGTTTTTCTTTACGGCAAAAAATGCCAAAGGCAGGATAATACAGAAATTTGACCCGTGAAACTGCAAAACCACACTTCTATTTCTCTGGCCTACACCAGACTCTTTTAAACAGATATATTTGTATCTTAACAATCAGGAGACACTGCTACTGTTTTTCTTTATGGCAAAAAATGCCAAAAGCTGGATAATACAGAGATTTGACCAGTGGAACTGCAAAACCACACTTCTATTTCTCTGGCCTACACCAGACTCTTTTAAACAGATAAATTTGTGTCTGAACAATCAGGGAGACAATATTACTGTTTATCTTTACGGAAAAAATACCAAAAGCTGGATAATAGAGATTTTTTACCGTGGAACGGCAAAACCACAGTTATACTTTACTGGTGTATACCAGACACTTTGAAACAGATATATTTGTGTCTGAACAATCAGGAGACACTATTACTGTTTTTCTTCCTGGCAAAAAATGCCAAAAGCAGTATAATACAGAGATTTGACCCATGGAACTGCAAAACCACTCTTCTATTTCTTGGGCCTACACAAAACTCTTTTAAACAGATATATTTGTGTCTGAACAATCAGGAGACACTGCTACTGTTTTTCTTTACGGCAAAAAATGCCAAAAGCAGGATAATACAGAGATTTGACCCGTGGAACTGCAAAACCACACTTCTATTTCTCGGGCCTACACCAGACTCTTTTAAGCAGATATATTTGTGTCTGAACAGTCAGGAGACACTATTACTGTTTTTCTTTATGGAAAAAATACCAAAAGCTGGATAATAGAGATTTTTTCCCGTGGAACGGCAAAACCACAGTTATACTTTACTGTTGTATACCAGACTCTTTGAAACAGATATATTTGTGTCTGAACAATCAGGAGACACTATTACTGTTTTTCTTCATGGCAAAAAATGCCAAAAGCAGTATAATACAGAGATTTGACACATGGAACTGCAAAACCACTCTTCTATTTCTCGGGCCTACACAAAACTCTTTTAAACAGATATATTTGTGTCTTAACAATCAGGAGACACTGCTACTGTTTTTCTTTATGGCAAAAAATGCCAAAAGCAGGATAATACAGAGATTTGACCAGTGGAACTGCAAAACCACACTTCTATTTCTCTGGCCTACACCAGACTCTTTTAAACAGATAAATTTGTGTCTGAACAATCAGGGAGACAATATTACTGTTTATCTTTACGGAAAAAATACCAAAAGCTGGATAATAGAGATTTTTTACCGTGGAACGGCAAAACCACAGTTATAATTTACTGGTGTATACCAGACTCTTTTAAACAGATATATTTGTGTCTGAACAATCAGGAGACACTATTACTGTTTTTCTTTACGGCAAAAAAAATGCCAAAAGCAGGATAATACAGAGATTTGACCCGTGGAACTGCAAATCCACACTTCTATTTCTCGGGCCTACACCAGACTCTTTTAAGCAGATATATTTGTGTCTGAACTATCAGGGAGACACTATTACTGTTTTCATTTCTGGCAAAAAATGCCAAAAGCAGGATAATACAGAGATTTGATCCGTGGAACTGCAAATCCACACTTCTATTTCTCGGGCCTACACCAGACTCTTTTAAGCAGATATATTTGTGTCTGAACTATCAGGGAGACACTATTACTGTTTTCATTTCTGGCAAAAAATGCCAAAAGCAGGATAATACAGAGATTTGATCCGTGGAACTGCAAATCCACACTTCTATTTCTCGGGCCTACACCAGACTCTTTTAAGCAGATATATTTGTGTCTGAACTATCAGGGAGACACTATTACTGTTTTCATTTCTGGCAAAAAATGCCAAAAGCAGGATAATACAGAGATTTGATCCGTGGAACTGCAAATCCACACTTCTATTTCTCGGCCCTACACCAGACTCTTTTAAACAGATATATTTGTGTCTGAACAGTCAGTGAGACACTATTACTGTTTTTCTTTACGGAAAAAATACCAAAAGCTGGATAATAGAGATTTTTTACCGTGGAACGTCAAAACCGCAGTTATAATTTACTGGTGTATACCAGACTCTTTTAAACAGATATATTTGTGTCTGAACAATCAGGGAGACACTATTACTGTTTTTCTTTACGGAAAAAATACCAAAAGCTGGATAATAGAGATTTTTTACCCTGCAAAGGCAAAACCGCAGTTATAATTTACTGGTGTATACCAGACTCTTTTCAACAGATATATTTGTGTCTGAACAATCAGGAGACACTATTACTGTTTTTCTTTACAGTAAAAAATGCCAAAAGCAGGAAAATACAGAGATTTTACCCGTGGAACTGCAAAACCACACTTCTATTTCTCTGGCCTACACCAGACTATTTTAAACAGATATATTTGTGTCTGAACAATCAGGAAGACGCTATTACTGTTTTTCTTTACGGATAAAATACCAAAAGCTGGATAATACAGATTTTTTACCGTGGAACGGCAAAACCACAGTTATAATTTACTGGTGTATACCAGACTCTTTTAAACACATATATTTGTGTCTGAAAAATCAGGGAGACACTATTACTGTTTTCCTTTACGGAAAAAATACCAAAATCTGGATAACAGAGATTTTTTACCGTGGAACGGCAAAACCACAGTTATAATTTACTGGTGTATACCAGACTCTTTTAAACAGATATATTTGTGTCTGAACAATCAGGAGTCACTATTACTGTTTTTCTTTACGGCAAAAAATGAAAAAAGCAGGATAATACAGAGATTTGACCCGTGGAACTGCAAAACCACACTTCTATTTCTCTTGCCTACACCAGACTATTTTCAACAGATATATTTGTGTCTGAACAATCAGGGAGACACTACTACTGTTTTCTTTTACGGAAAAAATACCAAAAGCTGGATAATAGAGATTTTTTACCGTGGAACGGCAAAACCGCAGTTATAATTTACTGGTGTATACCAGACTCTTTTAAACACATATATTTGTGTCTGAACAAACAGGGAGACACTATTACTGTTTTTCTTTACGGAAAAAATACCAAAAGCTGGGTAATAGAGATTTTTTACCGTGGGACGGCAAAACCACAGTTATAATTTACTGGTATATACCAGACTCTTTTAAACAGATATATTTGTGTCTGAACAATCAGGAGACACTATTACTGTTTTTCTTTACAGTAAAAAATGCCAAAAGCAGTATAATACAGAGATTTGACCCGTGGAACTGCAAAACCACACTTCTATTTCTCTGGCCTACACCAGACTATTTTAAACAGATATATTTGTGTCTGAACAATCAGGGAGACACTATTACTGTTTTTCTTTACGGATAAAATACCAAAAGCTGGATAATACAGATCTTTTACCGTGGAACGGCAAAACCACAGTTATTATTTACTGGTGTATACAAGACTCTTTTAAACACATATATTTGTGTCTGAACAATCAGGGAGACACTATTACTGTTTTTCTTTACGGAAAAATTAACAAAATCTGGATAAAAGAGATTTTTTACCGTGGAACGTCAAAACCACAGTTATAATTTACTGGTGTATACCAGACTCTTTTAAACAGATATATTTGTGTCTGAACAGTCAGGAGACACTATTACTGTTTTTCTTTACGGCAAAAAATGCCAAAGGCAGGATAATACAGAAATTTGACCCGTGGAACGGCAAAACCACACTTCTATTTCTCTGGCCTACACCAGACTCTTTTAAACAGATATATTTGTGTCTGAACAATCAGGAGACACTATTACTGTTTTTCTTTACGGAAAAAATACCAAAAGCTGGATAATAGAGATTTTTTCCCGTGGAACGGCAAAACCACAGTTATACTTTACTGGTGTATACCAGACTCTTTGAAACAGATATATTTGTGTCTGAACAATCAGGAGACACTATTACTGTTTTTCTTCATGGCAAAAAATGCCAAAAGCAGTATAATACAGAGATTTGACCTATGGAACTGCAAAACCACTCTTCTATTTCTTGGGCCTACACAAAACTCTTTTAAACAGATATATTTGTGTCTGAACAATCAGGAGACACTGCTACTGTTTTTCTTTACGGCAAAAAATGCCAAAAGCAGGATAATACAGAGATTTGACCCGTGGAACTGCAAAACTACACTTCTATTTCTCGGGCCTACACCAGACTCTTTTAAGCAGATATATTTGTGTCTGAACAATCATGAGACACTATTACTGTTTTTCTTTACATAAAAAATACCAAAAGCTGGATAATAGAGATTTTTTACCGCGGAATGGCAAAACCACAGTTATAATTTACTGGTGGATACCAGACTCTTTTAAACAGATATATTTGCGTCTGGACAATCAGGAGACACTATTACTGTTTTTCTTTACGGCAAAAAATGCCAAAAGCAGGATAATACAGAGATTTGACCCGTTGAACTGCAAAACCACACTTCTATTTCTCGGGCCTACACCAGACTCCTTTAAATAGATATATTTGTGTCTGAACAATCAGGAGACACTATTACTGTTTTTCTTTACGTTAAAAATACCAAAAGCTGTATAATAGAGATTTTTTACCGTGGAACGGCAAAACCACAGTTATAATTTGCTGGTGTATACCAGACTCTTTTAAACTGATATATTTGTGTCTGAACAACCAGGAGACACTATTACTGTTTTTCTTTACGGCAAAAAATGCCAAAAGCAGGCTAATACAGAGATTTGACCCGTGGAACTGCAAAACCTCACTTCTATTTCTCGGGCCTACACCAGACTCTTTTAAACAGATATATTTGTGTCTGAACAATCAGGAGACACTATTACTGTTTTTCTTTACGGCTAAAAATGCCAAAAGCAGGATAATACAGAGATTTGACCCGTGGAACTGCAAATCCACACTTCTATTTCTCGGGCCTACACCAGACTCTTTTAAACAGATATATTTGTGTCTGAACAATCAGGAGACACTATTACTGTTTTTCTTTACGTTAAAAATGCCAAAAGCTGGATAATAGAGATTTTTTACCGTGGAACTGCAAAACCACAGTTATAATTTGCTGGTGTATACCAGACTCTTTTAAACTGATATATTTGTGTCTGAACAATCAGGAGACACTATTACTGTTTTTCTTTACGGCAAAAAATGCCAAAAGCAGGATAATACAGAGATTTGACCCGTTGAACTGCAAAACCACACTTCTATTTCTCGGGCCTACACCAGACTCTTTTAAACAGATATATTTGTGTCTGAACAATCAGGAGACACTATTACTGTTTTTCTTTACGTTAAAAAAACCAAAAGCTGGACAATAGAGATTTTTTACCGTGGAACTGCAAAACCACAGTTATGATTTGCTGGTGTATACCAGACTCTTTTAAACAGATATATTTGTGTCTGAACAATCAGGAGACACTATTACTGTTTTTCTTTATGGCAAAAAATGCCAAAAGCAGGATAATACAGAGATTTGACCCGTTGAACTTCAAAACCACACTTCTATTTCTCGGCCCTACACCAGACTCTTTTAAACAGATATATTTGTGTCTGAACAATCAGGAGACAGTATTGCTGTTTTTCTTTACGTTAAAAATACCAAAAGCTGGATAATAGAGATTTTTTACCGTGGAACTGCAAAACCACTGTTATAATTTGCTGTTGCATACCAGACTCTTTTAAACAGATATATTTGTGTCTGAACAATCAGGAGACACTATTACTGTTTTTCTTTACGGCAAAAAATGCCAAAAGCAGGATAATACAGAGATTTGACCCGTGGAACTGCAAAACCACACTTCTATTTCTCGGGCCTACACCAGACTCTTTTAAACAGATATATTTGTGTCTGAACAATCAGGAGACACTATTACTGTTTTTCTTTATGGCAAAAAATGCCAAAAGCAGGATAATACAGAGATTTGATCCGTGGAACTGAAAAACCACACTTCTATTTCTCTGGCCTACACCAGACTATTTTAAACAGATATATTAGTGTCTGAACAATCAGTGAGACACTATTACTGTTTCTCTTTTCAGAAAAAATACCAAAAACTGGATAATAGAGATTTTTTACCATGGAACGGCAAAACCACATTTATAATTTACTGGTGTATACCAGACTCTTTTAAACAGATATATTTATGTCTGAACAATCAGGGAGACACTATTATTGTTTTTCTTTACGGAAAAAATACCAAAAGCTGGATAATAGAGATTTTTTACCGTGGAACGTCAAAACCACAATTATAATTTACTGGTGTATACCAGACTCTTTTAAACAGATATATTTGTGTCTGAACAGTCAGGAGACACTATTACTGTTTTTCTTTACGGCAAAAAATGCCAAAGGCAGGATAATACAGAAATTTGACCCGTGAAACTGCAAAACCACACTTCTATTTCTCTGGCCTACACCAGACTCTTTTAAACAGATATATTTGTGTCTGAACAATGAGGAGACACTATTACTGTTTTTCTTTACGGAAAAAATACCAAAAGCTGGATAATAGAGATTTTTTCCCGTGGAACGGCAAATTCACAGTTATACTTTACTGGTGTATACCAGACACTTTGAAACAGATATATTTGTGTCTGAACAATCAGGAGACACTATTACTGTTTTTCTTCCTGGCAAAAAATGCCAAAAGCAGTATAATACAGAGATTTGACCCATGGAACTGCAAAACCACTCTTCTATTTCTTGGGCCTACACAAAACTCTTTTAAACAGATATATTTGTGTCTGAACAATCAGGAGACACTGCTACTGTTTTTCTTTACGGCAAAAAATGCCAAAAGCAGGATAATACAGAGATTTGACCCGTGGAACTGCAAAACCACACTTCTATTTCTCGGGCCTACACGAGACTCTTTTAAGCAGATATATTTGTGTCTGAACAATCAGGAGACACTATTACTGTTTTTCTTTACGGAAAAAATACCAAAAGCTGGATAATAGAGATTTTTTCCCGTGGAACGGCAAAACCACAGTTATACTTTACTGTTGTATACCAGACTCTTTGAAACAGATATATTTGTGTCTGAACAATCAGGAGACACTATTACTGTTTTTCTTCATGGCAAAAAATGCCAAAAGCAGTATAATACAGAGATTTGACACATGGAACTGCAAAACCACTCTTCTATTTCTCGGGCCTACACAAAACTCTTTTAAACAGATATATTTGTGTCTTAACAATCAGGAGACACTGCTACTGTTTTTCTTTATGGCAAAAAATGCCAAAAGCAGGATAATACAGAGATTTGACCAGTGGAACTGCAAAACCACACTTCTATTTCTCTGGCCTACACCAGACTCTTTTAAACAGATAAATTTGTGTCTGAACAATCAGGGAGACAATATTACTGTTTATCTTTACGGAAAAAATACCAAAATCTGGATAACAGAGATTTTTTACCGTGGAACGGCAAAACCACAGTTATAATTTACTGGTGTATACCAGACTCTTTTAAACAGATATATTTGTGTCTGAACAATCAGGAGTCACTATTACTGTTTTTCTTTACGGCAAAAAATGAAAAAAGCAGGATAATACAGAGATTTGACCCGTGGAACTGCAAAACCACACTTCTATTTCTCTTGCCTACACCAGACTATTTTCAACAGATATATTTGTGTCTGAACAATCAGGGAGACACTACTACTGTTTTCTTTTACGGAAAAAATACCAAAAGCTGGATAATAGAGATTTTTTACCGTGGAACGGCAAAACCGCAGTTATAATTTACTGGTGTATACCAGACTCTTTTAAACACATATATTTGTGTCTGAACAAACAGGGAGACACTATTACTGTTTTTCTTTACGGAAAAAATACCAAAAGCTGGGTAATAGAGATTTTTTACCGTGGGACGGCAAAACCACAGTTATAATTTACTGGTATATACCAGACTCTTTTAAACAGATATATTTGTGTCTGAACAATCAGGAGACACTATTACTGTTTTTCTTTACAGTAAAAAATGCCAAAAGCAGTATAATACAGAGATTTGACCCGTGGAACTGCAAAACCACACTTCTATTTCTCTGGCCTACACCAGACTATTTTAAACAGATATATTTGTGTCTGAACAATCAGGGAGACACTATTACTGTTTTTCTTTACGGATAAAATACCAAAAGCTGGATAATACAGATCTTTTACCGTGGAACGGCAAAACCACAGTTATTATTTACTGGTGTATACAAGACTCTTTTAAACACATATATTTGTGTCTGAACAATCAGGGAGACACTATTACTGTTTTTCTTTACGGAAAAATTAACAAAATCTGGATAATAGAGATTTTTTACCGTGGAACGTCAAAACCACAGTTATAATTTACTGGTGTATACCAGACTCTTTTAAACAGATATATTTGTGTCTGAACAGTCAGGAGACACTATTACTGTTTTTCTTTACGGCAAAAAATGCCAAAGGCAGGATAATACAGAAATTTGACCCGTGGAACGGCAAAACCACACTTCTATTTCTCTGGCCTACACCAGACTCTTTTAAACAGATATATTTGTGTCTGAACAATCAGGAGACACTATTACTGTTTTTCTTTACGGAAAAAATACCAAAAGCTGGATAATAGAGATTTTTTCCCGTGGAACGGCAAAACCACAGTTATACTTTACTGGTGTATACCAGACTCTTTGAAACAGATATATTTGTGTCTGAACAATCAGGAGACACTATTACTGTTTTTCTTCATGGCAAAAAATGCCAAAAGCAGTATAATACAGAGATTTGACCTATGGAACTGCAAAACCACTCTTCTATTTCTTGGGCCTACACAAAACTCTTTTAAACAGATATATTTGTGTCTGAACAATCAGGAGACACTGCTACTGTTTTTCTTTACGGCAAAAAATGCCAAAAGCAGGATAATACAGAGATTTGACCCGTGGAACTGCAAAACTACACTTCTATTTCTCGGGCCTACACCAGACTCTTTTAAGCAGATATATTTGTGTCTGAACAATCATGAGACACTATTACTGTTTTTCTTTACATAAAAAATACCAAAAGCTGGATAATAGAGATTTTTTACCGCGGAATGGCAAAACCACAGTTATAATTTACTGGTGGATACCAGACTCTTTTAAACAGATATATTTGCGTCTGGACAATCAGGAGACACTATTACTGTTTTTCTTTACGGCAAAAAATGCCAAAAGCAGGATAATACAGAGATTTGACCCGTTGAACTGCAAAACCACACTTCTATTTCTCGGGCCTACACCAGACTCCTTTAAATAGATATATTTGTGTCTGAACAATCAGGAGACACTATTACTGTTTTTCTTTACGTTAAAAATACCAAAAGCTGTATAATAGAGATTTTTTACCGTGGAACGGCAAAACCACAGTTATAATTTGCTGGTGTATACCAGACTCTTTTAAACTGATATATTTGTGTCTGAACAACCAGGAGACACTATTACTGTTTTTCTTTACGGCAAAAAATGCCAAAAGCAGGCTAATACAGAGATTTGACCCGTGGAACTGCAAAACCTCACTTCTATTTCTCGGGCCTACACCAGACTCTTTTAAACAGATATATTTGTGTCTGAACAATCAGGAGACACTATTACTGTTTTTCTTTACGGCTAAAAATGCCAAAAGCAGGATAATACAGAGATTTGACCCGTGGAACTGCAAATCCACACTTCTATTTCTCGGGCCTACACCAGACTCTTTTAAACAGATATATTTGTGTCTGAACAATCAGGAGACACTATTACTGTTTTTCTTTACGTTAAAAATGCCAAAAGCTGGATAATAGAGATTTTTTACCGTGGAACTGCAAAACCACAGTTATAATTTGCTGGTGTATACCAGACTCTTTTAAACTGATATATTTGTGTCTGAACAATCAGGAGACACTATTACTGTTTTTCTTTACGGCAAAAAATGCCAAAAGCAGGATAATACAGAGATTTGACCCGTTGAACTGCAAAACCACACTTCTATTTCTCGGGCCTACACCAGACTCTTTTAAACAGATATATTTGTGTCTGAACAATCAGGAGACACTATTACTGTTTTTCTTTACGTTAAAAAAACCAAAAGCTGGACAATAGAGATTTTTTACCGTGGAACTGCAAAACCACAGTTATGATTTGCTGGTGTATACCAGACTCTTTTAAACAGATATATTTGTGTCTGAACAATCAGGAGACACTATTACTGTTTTTCTTTATGGCAAAAAATGCCAAAAGCAGGATAATACAGAGATTTGACCCGTTGAACTTCAAAACCACACTTCTATTTCTCGGCCCTACACCAGACTCTTTTAAACAGATATATTTGTGTCTGAACAATCAGGAGACAGTATTGCTGTTTTTCTTTACGTTAAAAATACCAAAAGCTGGATAATAGAGATTTTTTACCGTGGAACTGCAAAACCACTGTTATAATTTGCTGTTGCATACCAGACTCTTTTAAACAGATATATTTGTGTCTGAACAATCAGGAGACACTATTACTGTTTTTCTTTACGGCAAAAAATGCCAAAAGCAGGATAATACAGAGATTTGACCCGTGGAACTGCAAAACCACACTTCTATTTCTCGGGCCTACACCAGACTCTTTTAAACAGATATATTTGTGTCTGAACAATCAGGAGACACTATTACTGTTTTTCTTTATGGCAAAAAATGCCAAAAGCAGGATAATACAGAGATTTGATCCGTGGAACTGAAAAACCACACTTCTATTTCTCTGGCCTACACCAGACTATTTTAAACAGATATATTAGTGTCTGAACAATCAGTGAGACACTATTACTGTTTCTCTTTTCAGAAAAAATACCAAAAACTGGATAATAGAGATTTTTTACCATGGAACGGCAAAACCACATTTATAATTTACTGGTGTATACCAGACTCTTTTAAACAGATATATTTATGTCTGAACAATCAGGGAGACACTATTATTGTTTTTCTTTACGGAAAAAATACCAAAAGCTGGATAATAGAGATTTTTTACCGTGGAACGTCAAAACCACAATTATAATTTACTGGTGTATACCAGACTCTTTTAAACAGATATATTTGTGTCTGAACAGTCAGGAGACACTATTACTGTTTTTCTTTACGGCAAAAAATGCCAAAGGCAGGATAATACAGAAATTTGACCCGTGAAACTGCAAAACCACACTTCTATTTCTCTGGCCTACACCAGACTCTTTTAAACAGATATATTTGTGTCTGAACAATGAGGAGACACTATTACTGTTTTTCTTTACGGAAAAAATACCAAAAGCTGGATAATAGAGATTTTTTCCCGTGGAACGGCAAATTCACAGTTATACTTTACTGGTGTATACCAGACACTTTGAAACAGATATATTTGTGTCTGAACAATCAGGAGACACTATTACTGTTTTTCTTCCTGGCAAAAAATGCCAAAAGCAGTATAATACAGAGATTTGACCCATGGAACTGCAAAACCACTCTTCTATTTCTTGGGCCTACACAAAACTCTTTTAAACAGATATATTTGTGTCTGAACAATCAGGAGACACTGCTACTGTTTTTCTTTACGGCAAAAAATGCCAAAAGCAGGATAATACAGAGATTTGACCCGTGGAACTGCAAAACCACACTTCTATTTCTCGGGCCTACACCAGACTCTTTTAAGCAGATATATTTGTGTCTGAACAATCAGGAGACACTATTACTGTTTTTCTTTACGGAAAAAATACCAAAAGCTGGATAATAGAGATTTTTTCCCGTGGAACGGCAAAACCACAGTTATACTTTACTGTTGTATACCAGACTCTTTGAAACAGATATATTTGTGTCTGAACAATCAGGAGACACTATTACTGTTTTTCTTCATGGCAAAAAATGCCAAAAGCAGTATAATACAGAGATTTGACACATGGAACTGCAAAACCACTCTTCTATTTCTCGGGCCTACACAAAACTCTTTTAAACAGATATATTTGTGTCTTAACAATCAGGAGACACTGCTACTGTTTTTCTTTATGGCAAAAAATGCCAAAAGCAGGATAATACAGAGATTTGACCAGTGGAACTGCAAAACCACACTTCTATTTCTCTGGCCTACACCAGACTCTTTTAAACAGATAAATTTGTGTCTGAACAATCAGGGAGACAATATTACTGTTTATCTTTACGGAAAAAATACCAAAAGCTGGATAATAGAGATTTTTTACCGTGGAACGGCAAAACCACAGTTATAATTTACTGGTGTATACCAGACTCTTTTAAACAGATATATTTGTGTCTGAACAATCAGGAGACACTATTACTGTTTTTCTTTACGGCAAAAAAAATGCCAAAAGCAGGATAATACAGAGATTTGACCCGTGGAACTGCAAATCCACACTTCTATTTCTCGGGCCTACACCAGACTCTTTTAAGCAGATATATTTGTGTCTGAACTATCAGGGAGACACTATTACTGTTTTCATTTCTGGCAAAAAATGCCAAAAGCAGGATAATACAGAGATTTGATCCGTGGAACTGCAAATCCACACTTCTATTTCTCGGGCCTACACCAGACTCTTTTAAGCAGATATATTTGTGTCTGAACTATCAGGGAGACACTATTACTGTTTTCATTTCTGGCAAAAAATGCCAAAAGCAGGATAATACAGAGATTTGATCCGTGGAACTGCAAATCCACACTTCTATTTCTCGGGCCTACACCAGACTCTTTTAAGCAGATATATTTGTGTCTGAACTATCAGGGAGACACTATTACTGTTTTCATTTCTGGCAAAAAATGCCAAAAGCAGGATAATACAGAGATTTGATCCGTGGAACTGCAAATCCACACTTCTATTTCTCGGCCCTACACCAGACTCTTTTAAACAGATATATTTGTGTCTGAACAGTCAGTGAGACACTATTACTGTTTTTCTTTACGGAAAAAATACCAAAAGCTGGATAATAGAGATTTTTTACCGTGGAACGTCAAAACCGCAGTTATAATTTACTGGTGTATACCAGACTCTTTTAAACAGATATATTTGTGTCTGAACAATCAGGGAGACACTATTACTGTTTTTCTTTACGGAAAAAATACCAAAAGCTGGATAATAGAGATTTTTTACCCTGGCACGGCAAAACCGCAGTTATAATTTACTGGTGTATACCAGACTCTTTTCAACAGATATATTTGTGTCTGAACAATCAGGAGACACTATTACTGTTTTTCTTTACAGTAAAAAATGCCAAAAGCAGGAAAATACAGAGATTTTACCCGTGGAACTGCAAAACCACACTTCTATTTCTCTGGCCTACACCAGACTATTTTAAACAGATATATTTGTGTCTGAACAATCAGGAAGACGCTATTACTGTTTTTCTTTACGGATAAAATACCAAAAGCTGGATAATACAGATTTTTTACCGTGGAACGGCAAAACCACAGTTATAATTTACTGGTGTATACCAGACTCTTTTAAACACATATATTTGTGTCTGAAAAATCAGGGAGACACTATTACTGTTTTCCTTTACGGAAAAAATACCAAAATCTGGATAACAGAGATTTTTTACCGTGGAACGGCAAAACCACAGTTATAATTTACTGGTGTATACCAGACTCTTTTAAACAGATATATTTGTGTCTGAACAATCAGGAGTCACTATTACTGTTTTTCTTTACGGCAAAAAATGAAAAAAGCAGGATAATACAGAGATTTGACCCGTGGAACTGCAAAACCACACTTCTATTTCTCTTGCCTACACCAGACTATTTTCAACAGATATATTTGTGTCTGAACAATCAGGGAGACACTACTACTGTTTTCTTTTACGGAAAAAATACCAAAAGCTGGATAATAGAGATTTTTTACCGTGGAACGGCAAAACCGCAGTTATAATTTACTGGTGTATACCAGACTCTTTTAAACACATATATTTGTGTCTGAACAAACAGGGAGACACTATTACTGTTTTTCTTTACGGAAAAAATACCAAAAGCTGGGTAATAGAGATTTTTTACCGTGGGACGGCAAAACCACAGTTATAATTTACTGGTATATACCAGACTCTTTGAAACAGATATATTTGTGTCTGAACAATCAGGAGACACTATTACTGTTTTTCTTCATGGCAAAAAATGCCAAAAGCAGTATAATACAGAGATTTGACCTATGGAACTGCAAAACCACTCTTCTATTTCTTGGGCCTACACAAAACTCTTTTAAACAGATATATTTGTGTCTGAACAATCAGGAGACACTGCTACTGTTTTTCTTTACGGCAAAAAATGCCAAAAGCAGGATAATACAGAGATTTGACCCGTGGAACTGCAAAACTACACTTCTATTTCTCGGGCCTACACCAGACTCTTTTAAGCAGATATATTTGTGTCTGAACAATCATGAGACACTATTACTGTTTTTCTTTACATAAAAAATACCAAAAGCTGGATAATAGAGATTTTTTACCGCGGAATGGCAAAACCACAGTTATAATTTACTGGTGGATACCAGACTCTTTTAAACAGATATATTTGCGTCTGGACAATCAGGAGACACTATTACTGTTTTTCTTTACGGCAAAAAATGCCAAAAGCAGGATAATACAGAGATTTGACCCGTTGAACTGCAAAACCACACTTCTATTTCTCGGGCCTACACCAGACTCCTTTAAATAGATATATTTGTGTCTGAACAATCAGGAGACACTATTACTGTTTTTCTTTACGTTAAAAATACCAAAAGCTGTATAATAGAGATTTTTTACCGTGGAACGGCAAAACCACAGTTATAATTTGCTGGTGTATACCAGACTCTTTTAAACTGATATATTTGTGTCTGAACAACCAGGAGACACTATTACTGTTTCTCTTTACGGCAAAAAATGCCAAAAGCAGGCTAATACAGAGATTTGACCCGTGGAACTGCAAAACCTCACTTCTATTTCTCGGGCCTACACCAGACTCTTTTAAACAGATATATTTGTGTCTGAACAATCAGGAGACACTATTACTGTTTTTCTTTACGGCTAAAAATGCCAAAAGCAGGATAATACAGAGATTTGACCCGTGGAACTGCAAATCCACACTTCTATTTCTCGGGCCTACACCAGACTCTTTTAAACAGATATATTTGTGTCTGAACAATCAGGAGACACTATTACTGTTTTTCTTTACGTTAAAAATGCCAAAAGCTGGATAATAGAGATTTTTTACCGTGGAACTGCAAAACCACAGTTATAATTTGCTGGTGTATACCAGACTCTTTTAAACTGATATATTTGTGTCTGAACAATCAGGAGACACTATTACTGTTTTTCTTTACGGCAAAAAATGCCAAAAGCAGGATAATACAGAGATTTGACCCGTTGAACTGCAAAACCACACTTCTATTTCTCGGGCCTACACCAGACTCTTTTAAACAGATATATTTGTGTCTGAACAATCAGGAGACACTATTACTGTTTTTCTTTACGTTAAAAAAACCAAAAGCTGGACAATAGAGATTTTTTACCGTGGAACTGCAAAACCACAGTTATGATTTGCTTGTGTATACCAGACTCTTTTAAACAGATATATTTGTGTCTGAACAATCAGGAGACACTATTACTGTTTTTCTTTACGGCAAAAAATGCCAAAAGCAGGATAATACAGAGATTTGACCCGTTGAACTTCAAAACCACACTTCTATTTCTCGGCCCTACACCAGACTCTTTTAAACAGATATATTTGTGTCTGAACAATCAGGAGACAGTATTGCTGTTTTTCTTTACGTTAAAAATACCAAAAGCTGGATAATAGAGATTTTTTACCGTGGAACTGCAAAACCACTGTTATAATTTGCTGTTGCATACCAGACTCTTTTAAACAGATATATTTGTGTCTGAACAATCAGGAGACACTATTACTGTTTTTCTTTACGGCAAAAAATGCCAAAAGCAGGATAATACAGAGATTTGACCCGTGGAACTGCAAAACCACACTTCTATTTCTCGGGCCTACACCAGACTCTTTTAAACAGATATATTTGTGTCTGAACAATCAGGAGACACTATTACTGTTTTTCTTTATGGCAAAAAATGCCAAAAGCAGGATAATACAGAGATTTGATCCGTGGAACTGAAAAACCACACTTCTATTTCTCTGGCCTACACCAGACTATTTTAAACAGATATATTTGTGTCTGAACAATCAGTGAGACACTATTACTGTTTCTCTTTTCAGAAAAAATACCAAAAACTGGATAATAGAGATTTTTTACCGTGGAACGGCAAAACCACAGTTATAATTTACTGGTGTATATCAGACTCTTTTAAACAGATATATTTGTGTCTGAACAATCAGGGAGACACTATTACTGTTTTTCTTTATGGAAAAAATACCAAAAGCTGGATAATAGAGATTTTTTCCCGTGGAACTGCAAAACCACAGTTTTAATTTACTGGTGTATAGCAGACTCTTTTAAACAGATATATTTGTGTCTGAACAATCAGGAGACATTTTTACTGTTTTTCTTTACGGAAAAAATACCAAAAGCTGGATAATAGAGATTTTTTACCGTGGAACGGCAAAATCACAGTTATAATTTACTGGTGTATACCAGATTCTTTTAAACAGATATATTTGTGTCTGAACAATCAGGAAACACTATTACTGTTTTTCTTTATGGCTAAAAATGCCAAAAGCAGGATAATACAGAGATTTGACCCGTGGAACTGGAAATCCACACTTCTGTTTCTCGGTCCTGCACCAGACTCTTTTAAACAGATATATTTGCGTCTGAACAATCAGGGAGACACTATTACTGTTTTTCTTTACGGAAAAAATACCAAAAGCTGGATAATAGAAATTTTTTCCCGTGGAACTGCAAAACCACAGTTATAATTTACTGGTGTATACCAGACTCTTTTAAACAGATATATTTGTGTCTGAACAATCAGGAGACATTATTACTGTTTTTCTTTACGGAAAAAATACCAAAAGCTGGATAATAGAGATTTTTTCCCGTGGAACGGCAAAACCACAGTTATAATTTACTGGTGTATACCAGACTCTTTTAAACAGATTTATTTGTGTCTGAACAATCAGGAGACTCTATTACTGTTTTTCTTTACGGCAAAAAATGCCAAAAGCAGGATAATACAGAGATTTGACCCGTGGAACTGCAAAACCACACTTCTATTTCTCTGGCCTGCACCAGACTATTTTAAACAGATATATTTGTGTCTGAACAATGAGGGAGACACTATTACTGTTTTCCTTTATGGGAAAAATGCCAAAAGCAGGATAATACAGAGATTTGACCCATGGAACTGCAAAACCACACTTCTATTTATCAGGCATGCACCAGACTATTTTAAACAGATATATTTTTGTCTGAACAATCAGGAGACAGTACTACTGTTTTTCTTTACGGCAAAAAATGCCAAAAGCAGGATAATACAGAGATTTGACCCGTGGAACTGCAAAACCACACTTCTATTTCTCGGGCCTACACCAGACTCTTTTAAACAGATATATTTGTGTCTGAACTGTCACAGACACACTTTTTTTTTTTTGGGGGGGGATGACACCAAATATTAATAAGATGGGTATTTGTACAGTGTGAAGGAGGAAAGAAAAAAAAAGAGGATTTAGATGAAAAACAAAGGATTTTTCCTGGCCCCCTAGATCTGGAGCTAATTCTAGCAATTTGAGCAGCACACAGGACTGTAATGCAGCGTTTGCTGGAATAACCACTGCGTCTCCTATACAGCCTGCCTGCCTGATATCTGGGATGGATATTAGTCCTGAGAAGGACTGTTTGCTTGATTTGGCAGGCTTTACCTATTTTGCACTATAAATCTCTCCCTAGCTCAACAGAACTTTCCCTACTCTAGCTGATCCCGGCCGTCTGTGTACAAGATGGCGGCGCCCGGTTTTAAATAATCGAGGTGACGCTGTGCGGCCAGCCAATCAATGTAATGCCCACAACCAACATGGCTGCGGCATTACAGTAACTGGCCGGCATTCCCTGCATGTTCATTGGCTCTGTAAAGAGCGCCAAACGTGCAGGGCGGAGACCCGAGCTCCCGCCTGAGTAACCCGGAAATGCTCGGTGCTCACCGAACATCCCGAGTAGTGTGATGCTCGGGCGAGTACCGAGCAGTGTCGAGCATGCTCGCTCAACACTACAGTCATGGCCAAAAGTATTGAGAATGAGACAAATAGTAATTTTTCCAAAGTTTGCTGCTTCATTTTTTGTAATGGCAATTTGCATATACTCCTGATTGTCAAAGAGTGATCAGCTTAACAGCAATTACTGTACTTGCAAAGTCAATATTTGCCCTGAAAATGAACTTTAACCCCCAAAACACATTTCAACATCATTGCAGTCCTGCCTTAAAAGGAGCAGCTAACATCGTTTTAGTGATTGATCCATTAACACAGGTGTGGGTGTTGATGAGGACAGGGCTGGCGATCAATCAGTCATGATTAAGTAAGAATGACATCACTGGACACTTTGAAAGGAGGCTGGTTCTTGGTATCATTGTTTCTCTCCAGTTAACCATGGTTATCTCTAAAGAAACACGTGCAGCCATCATTGCACTGCACAAAAATGGCCTAACAGGGAAGAGTATCGCAGCTACAAAGATTGCACCTCAGTCAACAATCTATCGCATCATCAAGAACTTCAAGGAGAGAGCTTCCATTGTTGTCAAAAAGGCTCCAGGGCGCCCAAGAAAGACCAGCAAGCTCCAAGACCGTATCTTAAAACTGTTTCAGCTGCGGGATCGGACGACCAGCAGTGCCGAGCTTGCTCAGGAATGGCAGCAGGCTGGTGTGAGTGCTTCTGCACGCACTGTGAGGCGGAGACTCTTTGAGCAATGGCTGGTTTCAAGGAGGGCAGCAAAGAAGCCACTTCTCTCCAGAAAAAACATCAGGGACCGACTGATATTCTGCAAAAGGTACAGGGAGTGGACTGCTGAGGACTGGGGCAAAGTCATTTTCTCTGATGAATCCCCTTTTCGATTGTTTGGGACATCTGGAAAACAGCTTATTCGGAGAAGAAGAGGTGAGCGCTGCCACCAGTCTTGTCTCATGCCAACTGTAAAGCATCCTGAAACCATTCATGTGTGGGGTTGCTTCTCAGCCAAGGGAATCGGCTCACTCACAGTCTTGCCTAAAAACACAGCCATGAATAAAGAATGGTACCAGAATGTCCTCCAAGAGCAACTTCTCCCAACCGTCCAAGAGCAGTTTGGCGCCCAACAATGCCTTTTCCAGCATGATGGAGCACCTTGCCATAAAGCAAAGGTGATAACTAAATGGCTCATGGAACAAAACATAGAGATTTTGGGTCCATGGCCTGGAAACTCCCCAGATCTTAATCCCATTGAGAACTTGTGGTCAATCATCAAGAGACGGTTGGACAAACAAAAACCATCAAATTCTGGCAAAATGCAAGCATTGATTATGCAAGAATGGACTGCTATCAGTCAGGATTTGGTCCAAAAGTTGATTGAGAGCATGCCAGGGAGAATTACAGAGGTCTTGAAGAAGAAGGGGCAACACTGCAAATATTGACTTGCTGCATTAACGCATTCTAACCGTCAATATAACCTATTGGTACTCATAATATGATTGCAATTATATTTCTGTATGTGATATAAACATCAGACAAACACTAATAAAAACCAGAGGCCAGCAGATCATGTGAAAATATAATTTTGGTGTCATTCTCAAAACTTTTGGCCATGACTGTAGTGCTAACTAGGGTTGAGCGAGTATGTTCTGTCCGAGTACGCTCGGGCCGAGCTCTGAGTATTTAAAGCTGCTCGGTGATAAGTAGTGTTGAGCGAGTATGTTCTATTAACCCTTTCGCCGAGTACGCTCGGGCCGAGCTCTGAGTATTGATTTGCAACTGTTTAACAGCTTTATTACATGTGAGAAATGTGTAAGAAATAGACATTCCTCACATGTAATAAAGCTGTCATATAGTTGCAAATCATGCACACGGGAGCGATTTAACCTTCTCACCGAGCAGCTATAAATACTCGGAGCTCGGCCCGAGCATACTCGGCGAAAGGGTTAATAGAACTTACTCGCTCAACACTAGTGCTAACACTTTCTTCTGCCCTCAGGTCCCGCTGGCTGTCAGCCTTGTCCGCCAGTCTGTATAACAGCCTGCCTACCTGGAGCACCTGCCAGTTACCTGCCGTGCCTGCCAGTCTGCCTACCCGGAGCACCTGCCAGTTACCTGCCGTGCCCGCCAGCTTGCCTACCAGGAGCACCTGTCTGGCTATCAGCCGTACCTGCCTGCTTATGTACCCGGAGCACCGGTCTGGCTATCAGCCGTACCTGCCTGCTTATCTACCCGGATCACCCGCCAGCCTTCCTGCCGTGCTCACCCACTTTTCCCGGTCAGTTCCTGTCATCTGACCCGTGGGAGTCACCTGCTCTCACACAAGGTCGGTGCCAGAGTAGCACCTGGTTCACCTGCCCGGTCCCTTCTTGTTCAGGGAGTCGACTAAGCCGCCTTGTCACCTGGGTCGGTCCGTGTAGGCACTTAGTTATGCCCCTCTGGTCCCTCCTTACACCGAAGCACAGAGGTTCCACCACCCGGACCCGTAACACTCCCCATCTCTAGTTTTTCTATCCTATCTTTTATTTGGTAATAATGGCTACACGTGAAGAGCCCTGGTATCACCAGGAGGCGAAGGCCACTATCACTGCCCTCTGTGAGCTGGGACAGATTGACCCCATGGGCAAAACCAAGGCCCAAATGATTGCTGAACTGTTGCAAGGTGCTGCAGAGCCCGTCCGACAGCAGATCCCTGATGATGGGGGGCCAGCTAAGGCCCGGATGGTGCTGCTGCAGGAGTCCCACCTGTGATTGCCAGCCATACCTGCAGCCAGGGTAGTGTGGACATCCACCTGCAAATGGCCTTGGAGCAGCTCGCCACAGACGATTCTGATGGACGGTTGCAGCTGATCCTGAAATTTCAGGAGCGAGCAGAGCAACAGGCCAAAACTGACCGAGAGGCTGCTGAGCACCAGGCACAAGCTGACCGAGAGGCTGCTGAGCACCAGGCACAAGCTGACAGGGAGGATTGACTAGCTATCCGACAACACCAGCTGGAGCTAGCCCAGAAGGAATCATCCTCCACGCAAACCCGTGAGTCCAACAGTGCCAACTGCTTTAAACCCCGTCCTGAGCACTTCCCTGTGCTGGAAAAGGATGGGGACTTGGACACATTTCTACATTTCTACGAGGCTTTGAAAAGGCCTGCAGGCAGTATCAGCTGCCACGGACCAGTGGGCAAGGTACTTAACTCCAGGGCTCCAAAGAAAAGCTCTGAAAGTGTTTGCTTCTCTCCCTCAAGAACAAGATGGAGACTATGAGGCCATCAAGCAGGCCCTGATAAGAAAGTAGCAGCTGACTCCGGAGGTTTACCGGAAAAAGTTCAGAGCCCTCCAACATGAACCACATGACACCTACAGTGACGTGGTAGATGGGCTCAGAACCGACTTTGAGCAGTGGATCCGAGGACTGTCAGTAACCACCTTCAAGGACCTGAAGGATCTGATGGTGAAGGACCAGTTTCTTCATCTTTGCCCATTGGAAGTGCGACAGTTTGTGCTGGACCGGGAGCCAAAGAAAGCCGCCAAATCAGTCCAGATCGCAGATGCCTATGAGGCCCACCACATACCAGAGGTGCATAGGTCAGCCGCCGCCAGCTGGAAAGGGGTTAAGTCTACAACTATCCCCAGTGTTTCAGCCAGCCGGCCCTCAGCGGGTTCTGCCTCATTTTCCAGCACCTGGACTGCATTTGACTCCCGTGTTATACTTGTGACAAAACGGGTCACATCAGCCTTGTCTGCCCAGAGAGGCAGAAGATGGACACCACACCTGAGGTCCCAGGGCCTACTGCAGCCATTCTTCTTGCGGGTGGGGCGGTTGGCCGGGCCCGGGAGGACTTACAACCTGTTAAAGTGGGCAACACCGTCACTGTCGGACTTAAGGACACAGGCGCAGAATGCACCCTGATCCGCCTTGAGTTTGTGTTGCCAGAGGAACTCATTCCTGGGAAGACTCTGACCGTCACCGGGCTTGCGTTTGTTTGCCGTCCCATACCGATGGCCCGAGTTTTCCTGAACTGGGGTGCGGGGACGGGGTTAAGGGAAGTGGGGGTGTTGGAGAATCTCCCCACTAATGTGCTATTGGGATCTGATCTGGGACGGTTGGTTGCCCGATACAGCCCTGACAACCCTTACAGATCTGATATGTCATATAATGCCTCTGTCAAAAATGTAAAGGTGATGTCTAATAAAGGTGTGTGTTGTGGTAAAGGAGAACTTAGCCACCTCACCCCGAGGATCCCCTAAAGCGAGCCAGTATAAGTGCTAGGGGCAAGGGTAGCAGGCACAGACACCAGGAAGCAGGTCGTCCCATGCAAGTGACCAGGGGTGGATTAAGAGTAGCAAGGGCCCCAGGCAGTTTAGAAGGTGCGGGCCCCCCCCCCCACATCTGATTTATCACGTGACATGTCACATGATCCCCTGTGATAGATCATGTGATAGTTCACGGGAAATTAATTTGGCACAATATTAATTGTGCTGCCCCATCTGAGAGCAGCACAATATAGGGGCAGATACCCTGATTCCAGCGATGTGTCACTTTTTCAGCTGCTTGTTGTCATTTTGAGAAAATCACCGTTTTATCTGCTGCAGATCTAGCAGCTCTCTGAATGCTGCGCTCTGTATAGCCCCGCCCACACCACTGATTGGCAGCTTTCTGCCCATGCTCAGTGTACACAGAAATCTACTGATCAGTGATGGGAGTGGGGTCCTACAGAACTTACTAGTCATCTAGTGATAATTACTAGAGATGAGCGTTGTTCTACTCGAACTGTTCGCCAATCTCAAATTCGAGCTGTTTTGGGCGGTGTTCGAGCCGTTCGGCGAACACGAACAATTTGAGAAAAATTCAGCTGTTCGAGGTTATGTTCGATAACTGTTCGTGCACCAAAATCATAACTGGATTTTTTCTCAGTAATGATGAAAATTAATGTTAATGCGCAGCTTGAGTGTATAGCGGGGTGGGGGGAGGGGCAGGGGATGGATCTCTGCAGGAACAATGAAGATCTCCATTTTTTTTTCTCTTTCCCGCATTTACAGTGGGGAGGTGCAATCTGTCAGCCTATCAGCAGCGCACACACGGAGCGAAGTGCTTTTTTTCACAGAAGTAAGGGCATGTGTCATTGGCAGTGTATGTCACATGTCCTTGCCCTATAAGACCAAGCCATTTTCCCCGTCGCCACCATTTTCTCACTGCTGCAGCTGCGTGTTAGACGGCACCGCTGTTGCTGTGTGCGCTATACCTTGTTAATTTCAAGCCAATTTTCGCACAAATCTACAGATAGCTTGGGAGTAGGGAATAGTTGTGATTGCAGTCCTTTTAAGGACTAGGTTACAGCATTTCCTACGACTTTTATCAGGCAGGTCTGTGCTCTTAAATAGATAGGTTGTGGGAGTAAAGACTAATTGTAATTGGAGTCCTTTTCAGGACTAGGTTACATCAGTTCCTATCAGTTTTTGCCAGGCAGGTCTGTGCCAGTGCTGTGCAAGTTTTTTTCACAGCATTTGGCTGAATCTAGCAAAGCTAATCCTTTTTGGCCTATTGCAGAGTGTGTTAGTCAGTGGAGTAGCCTATCTGTGTTGCAAGATATACCACCTGTGCATAGAATACCAATTTTTTTACTGCACCTAGTGAAGTAAAATCTTTTGGGCATAGCATCATTCTATTAGTCCATCTATACTGACCTCCATCAGGTTGCAAATTGAATATATTTTTTTTCTGCATCTACCTCTGAAAAAATATTGGGCTTCTAGCTGTGTGTGGGACTTGTTCTATTAATCCATCTATACAGACCTCCATCAGGTTGCAAACTGAATATATTTTTTTCTGCATCTACCTCTGAAAAAATATGTGGCCTTCTAGCAGTGTGTAGGACTTTCTCTATTAGTCCATCTATACTGACCTCCATCAGGTTGCAAACTGAATATAATTTTTTTCTGCATCTAGCTCTGAAAAAATGTTTGGCCTTCTAGCAGTGTGTGGGAATTTCTCTATTAGTCCATCTATACTGACCTCCATCAGGTTGCAAATTAAAAATAATTTTTATCTGCATCTACAGTACCTCTGAAAAAATATTTGGGCTTCTAGCTGTGTGTGGGACTTGTTCTATTAGTCCATCTATACTGACCTCCATCAGGTTGCAAATTGAATATAATTTTTATCTGCATCTAGCTCTGAAAAAATATTTGGCCTTCTAGCAGTGTGTGGGACTTTCTCTATTAGTCCATCTATACTGACCTCCATCAGGTTGCAAATTGAATATAATTTTTATCTGCATCTAGCTCTGAAAAAATATTTGGCCTTCTAGCAGTGTGTGGGACTTTCTCTATTAGTCCATCTATACTGACCTCCATCAGGTTGCAAATTAAAAATAATTTTTATCTGCATCTACCTCTGAAAAAATATTTGGGCTTCTAGCTGTGTGTGGGACTTGTTCTATTACACCATCTATACTGACCTCCATCAGATTGCAAACTGAATATATTTTTTTCTGCATCTACCTCTGAAAAAATATTGGGCTTCTAGCAGTGTGTGGGACTTGTTCTATTAATCCATCTATACAGACCTCCATCAGGTTGCAAACTGAATATAATTTTTTTCTGCATCTAGCTCTGAAAAAATATTTGGCCTTCTAGCAGTGTGTGGGACTTGTTCTATTAGTCCACCTATACTGACCTCCATCAGGTTGCAAATTCAAAATAATTTTTTGTCTGCATCTAGCTCTGAAAAAATATTTGGCCTTCTAGCAGTGTGTGGGACTTTCTCTATTAGTCCATCTATACTGACCTCCATCAGGTTGCAAACTGAATATATTTTTTTTCTGCATCTACCTCTGAAAAAATATTGGGCTTGTAGCTGTGTGTGGGACTTGTTCTATTAGTCCATCTATACTGACCTCCATCAGGTTGCAAACTGAATAAAAAATTTTTCTGCATCTACCTCTGAAAAAATATTTGGGCTTCTAGCTGTGTGTGGGACTTGTTCTATTAGTCCATCTATACTGACCTCCATCAGGTTGCAAATTGAATATAATTTTTTTCTGCATCTAACCCAGCCAATAGTTTTGGCCTGATACCACAGTTTGGCCACTCAGCTCTGCTCGGTTCCCATCCATTGTTTTTTTGTGCAAACAACTCCAGAGTTGTGAATTAGTTAACCATCAAAATAAGTGGAAAAAGGCCTGCTGCTGGTGGAAAGGGGAATAGGCATGTTGGGAAGGGGAAAAAAGGTTGTGTCCGTGGGGTAGGTGTTAAAGCAACAGTAACATCTGCAGAAGAAAGACCATCTTCCAGCCAAACTAAAATGTCTACTTCTTTTAGCGGACAATGTGATAAGATCCCTTTCTTACGGCCACGCCAATCGCTACAAATTCCAGATGAGGCACAAAAACAGCAGGTGCTTCAACGGATATCAAGTGCTCCTTTAAGTGGGCTCTCCTCCACATCAACTTCAACATCACAAATACTCCAGTCCTCAAAGGTGTCACCCCAATCGCACTTGCTTCCTCACAGCTCCCAAATCTCCAGCTGCCCGTCTGAGTATGAGGTAGAACAGATGGTTGAGTCTGCAGAGCTGTTTACTCATACTATAGCCTGGGAATCAGAGGTCGACTCCAGCGCTTCTGTGAATCCAGACGAGGAAATGATCTGCACTGATGCCCAGAATCTTTATGAGTCGGATCCAGGACCAGACGCAGAAGGTTCTGACCATAATGTAGACCCTCATTCCCAAACTGTAACTCCTGTTGGTGGAGACAATGAGGAAGACGATGATAAGACTCAAATACCTGATTGGAGCGACAACTTTAGTTTTTCGTCATGGCAGGAACAGGTTGGCTCTGAGGACGACGGGTGTGATAACGCACAGGGTGATGATGATGAGGTTGGAGATCCCACTTACTGTCAACCCACAGTCAGCCAAGAGATGAGGTCAGCAGAGGAGGTGGAGGAAGATGCTAGTGACGATGAGGTCAGGTTGCGCCTTCCTGGACAGAGACGTAGTACTGGAAGCATGTCAACAACTGTATCCTCAAACACAACTCTGCCTCTCACCACAAGTCGTGGTGGCTCTTCAGGTCGCATGGGTGCTAAGCCTTGCATAGCCTGGGCATTTTTTCAGATCGATAAAGATGACCCAACTCGTGTTATCTGTAACATTTGTCAGCAAAAGCTAAGTAGAGGCCAAAAAATACGTAGTTTGAGTACTTCATGCATGAACCGGCACATGGACATGAAGCATAAGTTGCAGTGGGAAGCTCAGTGTGCTACAATGCGGCCTAGCCGGCCGGGCCAACCACCGTCTGCCATATCTTGTGCATCCACGGCCTCTTCATCCTCTGTGACAGCAGTCACACCTGTTTTGGGGCGCAGACCTGCCACCTCTTTACCCGCAACAGCCAGCGTGATTGGCAGGTCATCATTTTCTTTGGAGGTGGTAACACCAGCTGGTGTTGAGCGCTGTCCGACATCGATAGCACCACCTTTGGATCAAGGCAACCTAACATGTCCGCCTGCATCTTCCTCACAGACCGGCAGTTTCCCGGGGACACCCTTATCAACCCCGTCTAAGCACAATAGCCAGCCCTCGGTCCCTCAGATGTGGACAAGTAAAAGACCATTTCCTCCTAGCCATGAGAAAGCTAAGAGGTTGAATTTCACCATCTGCAAGCTCTTGGCTACAGAAATGCTGCCTTTCCGCCTGGTGGACACAGAGGATTTTCGAGTCCTTATGTCCGTCGCAGTGCCCCAGTACCAGATGCCCAGTCGGCACTACTTCTCAAAGAAAGGTGTGCCTGCGCTCCACCAGCATGTCGCACACAACATCACCGCTTCTTTGAGAAACTCTGTGTGTAACAGGGTGCATTTCACCACAGACACTTGGACGAGTAGGCATGGACAGGGGCGTTACATGTCGCTGACTGGGCACTGGGTAACTATGGTGACAGCAGGACAAGGGGCTGCTGTCCAAGTCTTGCCGTCCCCACGAGTTGTGCGTCAATCCTCTTTATGTCAAAGTTCCTCCACTGCTTCTGCCTCCTCAACCTCCTCTCGGTCTTCCACCTGCACCCAAAGCCTGTCTGGTCATGCCACAAGCTTTCTAACTGCGCAGAAGGGATCCTGCACACCTCCTTACTATGCTGGCAGTAGGGCTCGACGTCATCAGGCGGTTTTTACATTGAAATGTCTGGGAAATGTGAGTCACACAGCTGAGGAGTTGTGGTCAGCTCTGGAGAACCAATTTCATGAATGGTTGTCTCCACTGGACCTGAAACCAGGGAAGGCCGTGTGCGACAATGCTGCAAACCTGGGTGCGGCCCTTCGCCGGGGCAATGTCACACACGTGCCTTGTATGGCTCACGTGTTGAACCTGGTTGTCCAGCAAGTTTTAGCCCACTATCCCAGACTAGATGGCCTTCTGCAGAGGGCACGGTCGCTGTGTGCTCACTTCCGCCGTTCGCATCCCGCAGCTCAGCGACTTACATCTCTACAGAAGTCGTTGGGCCTGCCACTTCACCGGCTAAAATGCGATGTGCCTACCCGGTGGAATTCAACTCTGCACATGTTGCAGCGACTGTGGCAGCACCGACAAGCCCTGGTGCAATACGTTCTGACGTATAGCCTGGGCCAACGAGATCCAGAGGTGGGGCAAATCACGCTGGAGGAGTGGTCTCAGATCAGGGACCTATGCACCCTTCTGCACAGTTTTGAAATGGCGACGAAGATGTTTAGTGCTGACGATGCCATTATCAGCATGACTATTCCGGTGATTTACATGCTGGAGCACATGTTAAACAGAATTCGGAGTCAGGTGGTGGCACAAGAGGAGGTGGAGGAAGTAGATGAGGAGGAGTTGTATGCGGAAGGGCTAACATCTGCAAGGTCCAGACGGTCGGCAGCACCAAGGCGGCAGGCATGTGAGGGTGGGGGAGATGGTTTTACCAGGGCGCATGGTAGCAGCCAAACTAGTGAGGAAGGTGCAGGAGCCCAGGAAGAAGTGGAGGACGAACTGATGGAAGACTCATCAGATGAGGGAGACCTTGATCACATTTCTGTTGTGCGAGGTTGGGGGGAGAGGACAGAGGAAGGAAGCATGATTGTTACCTCGCCACCAACACAACAGGGACTTGGTGCTCCTGGATGCGCAACACACGAGTGCCTTCTTGCTGCACTACCTGCAACATGACCCTCGAATTGTGAGAATTAGAAATAATCCTGACTACTGGGTTGCCACACTGTTAGATCCCCGGTACAAAAGTAAATTTGCAGAAATTATTCCTGCCATAGAAAGGGATGCACGCATGCAGGAGTATCAGCAGAGACTGTTGCAGAATCTTACATGTGCTTTTCCACAAAATACCAGTGGTGCACGTAGTGAATCTCACAGTTCCAACTTGCCAACCGTGGGACCGTCAAGTGTTCAGCACTCAAACCGTAACAGAACCACAGTATCTGCTGGTAACATCAATTTTGCGGAATCATTTCACCACTTTTTTAGCCCATCCTTTGCAAGGCCACAGGAGACAAGAAGTCTGACACTTAGTCAACGCCTAAAGACGATGGTACAGGAGTATCTCCAAGTAAACATTGAAGCCATGACTGTGTCACTGGACCCTTGCTCTTTTTGGGCTTCCAATCTGGATAAATGGCTGGAGCTAGCCACTTACGCCTTGGAGATCTTGTCATGCCCCGCAGCCAGAGTTCTGTCTGAACGTGTGTTCAGCGCTGCTGGTGGTGTGCTGACAGATAAGCGCACGCGGCTCTCCACTGATAATGTAGACAGACTCACGTTCATAAAGATGAACAAATCATGGATCCGAAACGACTTTTCTACCCCTGTGTCATCCTGGGGAGAGTAAAAGATGGATGATTGGTTAAAATCACCCTACCAACCGTTTTAAGCTTTCAAATTACTAATCATGTTTATCTGTATCTTGGCTGGAAAATAATTTGGGCTTTGTAGCAGTGTGCAGCACTGATTCTATTAGGCCATCTATAATAAGCTCCACCAGATTTAAAATTACTAATCATGTTTATCTGTATCTTGACTGGAAAATAATTTGGGCTTTGTAGCAGTGTGCAGCACTGATCCTATTAGGCCATCTATACTAAAGCTTCACAAGATTTAAAATTTATAATAATTTTTAGCTGCATCTAGCCCGGAAAATAATTTTGGGGCTCCGAGATGCGCAAGACACATAAGTGCCTTCTTGCTGCACTACCTGCAGCATGACCCTCATATTGTCAGAATTCGAAGTAATCATGACTACTGGGTTGCCACACTCTTAGATCCCCCAAACTTTTCGATCAACCTTTTCATTTTAATAAAGACCAAAAAAATGGTCATTTTTGAAATTATAAGCATTAGCAGGTTGTTAGAAACTGAAATCAAACAGTTTTCAACTCAAAACTTTATTCTAGGTGATGTTACATTTTCACATAGGACCCCTTGTTCGAAAGGAGCTTCTGAACTCTCTCGTCCATTGAATTTGTCAGGTTTTGGATGGTTTCTGCTTCAATTGTTTTGCATGAGGACAGAATACCCTCCCAGAGCTGTTGCTTAGATGTGAACTGCCTCCCGCCATCATAGACACTCCTTTTAATGATGCTCCAAAGGTTCTGAATGGGGTAGAGGTCAGGGGAGCATGGGGGTCACACCATAAGTTTGTCCCCTTTTATGCCCATATCAGCCAGAGATGCAGATGTTTTATGTGCAGCATGAGATGGTGCATTATCATGCAAAAAAATGATCTTGCTGTGAAATACACGGTTCTTCTTCTTGAACCATGGCAGGAAGTGCTGTTTGAGAAAATCCACATACATTATGGAGTTCATCTTTAGCGCCTTCAGGGATCCTAAAGGGGCCGACAATCTCTCTCCCCATGATTCCAGCCCAAAACATTACTCCACCTCCTCCTTGTTGGCGCTGTAGCCGTGTTTGCGTGGGGTGTCCATCAACCAGCCATCCTCCACTCCATCCATCTGGACCATCGAGCGCTGCACGGCACTCATCCGTGAACAAAACAGTTTTGAAATCAGTCTTCATGTAATGTTTGGCCCACTGGAGCCGTTTCTGCTTGTGTGAAGTGGATAGAGGAGGTCGACAGGATGGCGTATGCACAGCTGCAAACCTCTGAAGGACCCTGCATCTTGTTGTTCGGGGGACGTTGGAGGCACCAGCAGCTTCAAAAACTTGTCTACTGCTATGACAAGGCTTTTTTGCCGCTGCTCTTTCAACCTGACGTAATTGCCTGTAGGAAAGAGTCCTCAATTTGCCCTTATCAGCACGCACACGTGTGTACTGTGAATCAGCTACATACTTCTTGATTGCCAAGACACTTCATCCTGATCATCGCACAATGTTGATTGTAGTCATGCCTTGACCTAAACACTCCACAATTTGTTGCTTCTCAGCAGCCGACACATCCTTTTTCTTTCCCATTTTGGCAGAAAATGTAGGCTGCTTAATAATGTGAGACAGCCTTCTTAAGTAGTCTTGCCTTTCATTGGACACACCTGCCAAACTAATTAGCACAGGTGTCTGCAATTGCTTACAGTGATATAAAGAGCCCTGACACACATCACCATCAATGAGTTTAACTGACAAACAAACAAATTCTTCCCTTATCACTCCTAAACACTTTTTGCATAATAATTTGGAACACAGTGTACATGTGCTTTTCCACAAAACACCAGTGGTTCACGTAGTGAATCTTACAGTTCTAACTTGCCAACCGTGGTCTGTATGGAGTTGTTCAATAAAGGGCCCAAAATTAAGATAACATAGATGGGAGAGGTCTCTATGAATAGGAATTCCTAAGTATTTGATACCCTGTGAGGGCCAGGCAAAGGGAAAGTTGGACTGGATGGAATCCTATATGGATTTGGGGAGGGAGACATCGAGGGCCTCAGACTTCGCTGCATTGATTTTAAAATTTGACCATGTAACAAAGTGATCTATTTCAGCCATAACAGCATGGATGGATATATGTGATTGAGTGATATATACTAGGACATCATCAGCAAATAGAGAGCACTTGTACTCGGTGCCTCCCACCTCAATCCACCTAATATTGGGGTTATGGCGAATTGATGAGAGCAGGTGCTCCGTCACTAGGATGTATAAGAGAGGGGACAGAGGACATCCCTGCCTTGTCCCATTGGTGATTGTGAAAGGTGATGAAAATGTTCTGACGCACCCCCTGGGCCTTGGGACACCCGGAGCCGGACCCTTTTTGGTGGATGCTGGTGGTTGTAGTCTTCGTGGCGGCGACCCGGTTCCGTGGCTCAGGGTGGTCAAACCAGTGGCGGAACTATTTATGTGGTTTTGATGTTTAAATGTCCGACTACGCCACCCGTGGATTGCGGTCAGAGTGAACCGCCGCTCCAGGGCAGACCGCTGAGGCTGGTGTTGTGGGTGCACCAGAGCGTAGCATAACTCCCCACCAGAGGAGTATAGCCTCAGGGCAGTGTATGCGGAGGATGGGGGTGATGGTGCAGGGCAGCAGCAGTAATGACACGGAGTCAGTGATGCAGTCCAGGGCCTTTACTCACAGTTCTTATTATCCAGACCACGTCTGCAGGTAACGGCTGCCCACGTCGTACTGTGCTCACCAGGTGAGGGGCTCAGACAACTCCCAGATAACTTTGGAGCGCTTCACAGGACCCCCTTTGTGTGTCCTTTGTCTGGCCTTTCTTACCAACCCTTCTGTCTGGCTGCCTCGGGCCTCCTCTTGGTAAACTTGGGGCCAGTTTCCCTGACCCTATGTGGTGCCTTCCTAGCGGGTGTAGCGAAGGGCTGCGCCACATAAAATGTCACAGCCTCCTGTTTCTAGCTGAGGGTCGTTTCCTGCCTCCACTAGTTTCGGGGACCGGTCTCCCCCTTTGGCCTGACCCCTCCACGCAGGTGGATTCGGGCGTGCGGTGGCGACTCGCCCGTCCGCACCCCTGGGATCCCTTCATTTCTCGTTCCTGGAGCCTTCTCCGCTCCTCTTCCTTCCTTCTCCCTCTTCCAGGCCTGGGCCTCTGTTACTAGGCCCGCCTCCGGAGCAGAGCTCATGCAGAGCCCCTGCTCCCTGCCACTTCTGCTCAGACTTCTCTGCACTGAACTAAGATGGTGCCCACCTTTTATACTCCATTCTCAATGCACCCAGGAACTGCTTCCTCCCTGCTCCTGCACTACAGGGTTCCCCTTCCTCAGTGTTCCCTCCCCCCACTCCATCCAGGGACAGGGACTGTCGTGCCCATCTCAGGGGCATATTGGTCGCCCTGCCCCACGGCAATGTGGTGTAATGCATGCAGGTGTCGGGTCCTGATCCACACTCCATCCTTACCTGAGAGTGAGATATCACACCTCTGGGTGAGGTGCAATACCTCTGTAGCAACCGAGCCCTCAGGGTGCTACAGTTCCATTTATCTTCAGCCTAGGTGACGTATTGCGATACAGGGCCGTGATTTTGGCTATAAAAGGGTCCCCTAGACCCCTACCCCAAGCTTTTTAAGAGAATCATATATGGCGTGCCAGGAGACTCTATGGAATGCTTTCTCAGCATCCAACGAGAGTATCTAATTACAAATTTTTAACTGCATCTAACCCAGGAAATACTTTGTGCCTAGTAGCAGTGTCTGCTAGTCAGCGGATTATCCCGGCTGTTAAGCAAGCTACACCACCTGTAGTTTGGACACTTAATTTTTTCAAAGGAAATGCTTCGGGACCACGGGATACTCAGTGAAGAGCATCAGGAGGCACCCCAAGGCATAGGGGCTGGGACTGGCAGTAGGATGCCTTGCGGTGGACAGCCGAGCTCGATCCTTATAAAAGCTTTTTAACTGCAGCAGCTTTAGTGGACGCTACTGGAGCTGGAATTAAGCGGCTGCTGGCATGAGACTTGCCCTCCAATAGATCCTTGTAAATGGATTTAAAGTGTATTCATTCAAATTAGAGAGACAATTTAAATTAAAAAGCTTAGAGCTGCCTCCACCACAGGGGGGCTCGCTCGACCCACCAGCGGACAGGCACCAGTATTGGGAGAGGGGGGCTGGCTGTCAGGGTTCACCGCGGCTCTGGCACAAACCCGGCGACACGGAGGTGGCACGGGCAGGAGCGGACTGAACGTGTCTGCTTCTCACTTTTTGGATTTTAGAAGGGCATGACATGCCTATATCTGTGTTTCCCCCTCCTTTTACTCCTCCACCTCTTTTCTTTTCGCATGACTATATGTACTTGTCACTTTTCCATGTGTTAGTTGTGTCTTCTGAGCAGTTTATCAGCTTTTGGACACCTTTGAAGGTGTTTTCTATGTGTTTCTATGTGTTTTTGTTTGCCTGCCATTGGTTTTAACGGTGTTCGAAGGTGTTCGATGAACAGTTCGACGAACAGTTCGGCGAACACACGGGTGTTCGACGAACCGAACCGAACTCGAACACTACGGGGGTGGCTCAACACTAATAATTACCTTCTGACAAATCAATGATTTTATCAAAACAACACTAAGCAGCCCAGTAAGTGACACATTACTGGAATCAGTGCCTCTAACCCTACATTATGCTGCTCTCAGATTAGGTGGCAAAAACCTGATGACAGATTCCCTTTAAAGGAGCTGTAAAGACAAAAAAAGTTTGCATTAAAAAAAATACAAGCCATTTGTGAAATTAACTTTTTTTCATTGTTAATTCACATTAGACTGTATCTTCAACACTTTTGTCAGCAGGTCTTATTACAGACTCTGAATAAGGCAGCTGTCTCCCTCTCCCTCAGCAGAAAGTCACAGCATGGTTAAAAAACGGGATCTTTTATGATTTTCTCATAATAAATAAAAAAGGACATGCAAGTCCTCCAAACTATTTTCTGTTTCTCTTTAGGGGAGGTCCTAAATCTTTCTTGTTCTTTAGTTGATCACATGTCAAAAAGGCAAAGCATTTACTATGAACTCGCCTAAAAAAATATACACTTGGAGAGTAATATCATCATCTGCATGTAAATATTCCTTGACTCTAAGGGCTCGCTCACACTGTCGTATAACATGGCCGAATGCTATGTGATGTTTTATCGGATAGGACTCGGCCCTATGTTATACTATGGGACAGTGCAGATCTGCGATTATCGGCATGAGAAAATAATCTCATTCGATATTCGGACCATGTGCACCCATACAAGTCTATGGGTGCATGTAAAACATTAGACTGCACTCGGATGTCATCCAAGTGCAGTCCGATGAACACTCACAGAGACTATGGAGAAGATGGAGAAATTAAGTTCTCCATCTTCTCCATATCTGTGCTGCGAGAGAATCGGATCACACTCAGTTGAAGCTCTGACAGAGTTTGAGCCCAGTGTCATTAGCATAATTGGCCCTATTCTCTTGCATGAGAGAATATATGGCTTAGTGAGTGGACCCTAAAACTGAATAGTAGTGACGGACAGGCACCTCACAAGCGGGATCCATGTAGCTCTCAGATGTCATGTAGGTAGGGCTTCATTCCATGGGGTAGGGCTTAATTTCAAGGTATATAAAAAAATGGACTTCAAATAAAAATTAAATGAACACAAAAAGCACTAATTGAATTATTTTTTTCGTATTTATGTTTGCAGCCCCTTTAAAAACCCTTTGAGGACCAAGGCACATATATGTCCCATAGGTTTAAACTGGAAAAAAATTTGATTGAATAAAATTTAAGGTCCTCGAAGGTTTAAGTAGGTCATAAATTCATATGAATACTTGCTCATACAATTGCACATGCCAAAAGATGAAGAAGAACAGAATCAAAAATATGACATTAAGTGGAGCACTTACAGGTATTCAAGGTGAAAGAGACCAGCAAAGGCATCGTCTCGAATGACAGTAAATGAGCTAGAATTCAGCAAGCTGAAAAAGAAGACAGCAGGTTAGAAGCGAACCAGACTTTATGGTGCTCAGAATTAGTCAAGCAGAATTTATTGACTGCTGTTGCAAAGCACTGAGACTCCCGCAGTGTATAGATGGCGCCTTGCGGCCTCCCGCTGTGTATAGATGGCGCCGTGCGGCCTCCCGCTGTGTATAGATGGCACCGTATAGATGGCTACGTGCGGCCTCCTGCTGAGTATACGTGTATAGATGGCTACGTGCGGCCTCCTGCGGAGTATAGATGCCGCACGGCGCTCCCCCCAGAGACAGCAGGAGGCCGCACAGCGCCATCTATACTCAGCAGGAGACCGCACGTAGCCATCTATACACAGCAGGAGGCCACAAGGCGACATCTATACTCAGCGGGGGGCCACACGTAGCCATCTATACACAGCGGGGGGTGCACGTAGCCATCTATACACAGCGGGGGGCTGCACGGCGCCGTCTATACACAGCGGGGGGCCGCACATAGCCATCTATACACAGCGGGGGGCCGCACATAGCCATCTATACACAGCGGGAGGCTGCACGGCGCCCCCCCCAGAGACATCAGGAGGCCGCACGGCGCCAACTATACTCAGCAGGAGGCCGCATGCAGTCATACACACACACAAACATATACAGACACGCATAAACACATTTGAAACACAAAAATACATACAGACAGACATCACACAATGACATCTGCCCACACACACACACACAAACAGACAGACATCACACACACACACACCTGCCCACACACACATCTGTGTGTGTGTATGTATAGTGTGTGTGTGTGTATAATGTGTGTGTATGTATAGTGTGTGTGTATGTATAGTGTGTGTGTGTGTGTGTGTGTGTATAATGTGTGTGTATGTACAGTACAGACCAAAAGTTTGGACACACCTTCTCATTTAAAGATTTTTCTGTATTTTCATGACTTTGAAAATTGTACATTCTCACTTAAGGCATCAAAACTATGAATTAACACATGTGGAATTATATACTTAACAAAAAGTGTGAAACAACTGAAAATATGTCTTATATTCTAGGTTCTTCAAAGTAGCCACCTTTTGCTTTGATGACTGCTTTGCACACTCTTGGCATTCTCTTGATGAGCTTCAAGAGGTAGTCACCGGAAATGGTCTTCCAACAATCTTGAAGGAGTTCCCAGAGATGCTTAGCACTTGTTGGCCCTTTTGCCTTCACTCTGCGGTCCAGCTCACCCCAAACCATCTCGATTGGGTTCAGGTCTGGTGACTGTGGAGGCCAGGTCATCTGGCGTAGCACCCCATCACTCTCCTTCTTGGTCAAATAGCCCTTACACAGCCTGGAGGTGTGTTTGGGGTCATTGTCCTGTTGAAAAATAAATGATGGTCCAACTAAACGCAAACCGGATGGAATAGCATGCCGCTGCAAGATGCTGTGGTAGCCATGCTGGTTCAGTATGCCTTCAATTTTGAATAAATCCCCAACAGTGTCACCAGCAAAGCCCCCCCACACCATCACACCTCCTCCTCCATGCTTCACGGTGGGAACCAGGCATGTAGAGTCCATCCGTTCACCTTTTCTGCGTCACACAAAGACACGGTGGTTGGAACCAAAGATCTCAAATTTGGACTCATCAGACCAAAGCACAGATTTCCACTGGTCTAATGTCCATTCCTTGTGTTCTTTAGCCCAAACAAGTCTCTTCTGCTTGTTGCCTGTCCTTAGCAGTGGTTTCCTAGCAGCTATTTTACCATGAAGGACTGCTGCACAAAGTCTCCTCTTAACAGGTGTTGTAGAGATGTGTCTGCTGCTAGAACTCTGTGTGGCATTGACCTGGTCTCTAATCTGAGCTGCTGTTAACCTGCGATTTCTGAGGCTGGTGACTCGGATAAACTTATCCTCAGAAGCAGAGGTGACTCTTGGTCTTCCTTTCCTGGGGCGGTCCTCATGTGAGCCAGTTTCTTTGTAACGCTTGATGGTTTTTGCAACTGCACTTGGGGATACATTCAAAGTTTGCCCAATTTTTCGGACTGACTGACCTTCATTTCTTAAAGTAATGATGGCCACTCGTTTTTCTTTACTTAGCTGCTTTTTTCTTGCCATAATACAAATTCTAACAGTCTATTCAGTAGGACTATCAGCTGTGTATCCACCTGACTTCTGCACAACACAACTGATGGTCCCAACCCCATTTATAAGGCAAGAAATCCCACTTATTAAACCTGACAGGGCACACCTGTGAAATGAAAACCATTTCCGGTGACTACCTCTTGAAGCTCATCAAGAGAATGCCAAGAGTGTGCAAAGCAGTCATCAAAGCAAAAGGTGGCTACTTTGAAGAACCTAGAATATAAGACATATTTTCAGTTGTTTCACACTTTTTTGTTAAGTATATAATTCCACATGTGGTAATTCATAGTTTTGATGCCTTCAGTGTGAATGTACAACTTTCAAAGTCATGAAAATACAGAAAAATCTTTAAATGAGAAGGTGTGTCCAAAGTTTTTGTCTATACTGTATATGTATAGTGTGTGTATGTATAGTGTGTATAATGTGTGTGTATGTATAGTGTGTGTGTGTGTGTATAATTTGTGTGTGTGTATTTTTTTTAAGTTAAAAACAAGTAAAATGCATGTGGCATCAATATCAAGACTCCAGATATAAGGGCCTATTCACACTGAATTTTGCAATGCATTCATCTCCTCTTTCCAGGCTTCTATCTAAATCCCTGAAAAATGGCATTCAGATGGGCCTCGACATAGCCATTGATTTGAACAAAGGCAAACCGAGGCTAAAGTCTGAACCTTTAGGCTCCATTTGCTCGGCTTTCAGATGTCTCATTTCAGACAGCACAATCCTGAATTTCAGGGATTCAGTTGTAAGCCTTGTGTAAAGACCTGAATGCAGCGCTGGATGTAGTGTGAATAGGTCCTTACATCCTACACCACCTCAGGGGATTGTTGTTATGGAGTATTGCCCCTGGGTGGCCGCAGTTATGACCACCACCAGGGCTCGCGGTCACCCACCCTAGCTTTGGTATTCTGGGGAGCTGGTATAATGAATATCTGAGAAGAGCCCTAGAGAAGCAAGAACATTGGACAACCAAGAGGTGATGGCCTCAAGTCAGGTGTAGTGTTCAACAGGGCAAGACTTTCTTACCTGCCCACACACACACACACACACACACATATATACACACACCTGCCCACACCCACACACACACACACCTGCCCACACACACACCTGCCCACACACACACACACCTGCACACACACACCTGCCCACACACACACACACACACATATACACACACACACCTGCCCACACACACACACACATATACACACACACACACACACCTGCCCACACACACACACACACACACCTGCCCACACACACACATACACACACACACCTGCCCACACACATATACACACACACCTGCCCAAAAACACACACACACACCTGCCCACACACACACACATATACACACACACACACACCTGCCCACACAGACACCTGCCCACAAACACACACACACCTGCCCACACACACACCTGCCCACACACACACACACACACCTGCCCACACAAGACACCTGCCCACAAACACACACACCTGCCCACACACACATCTGCCCACACACACACACACACTCACCACCCCCCGGCTCCATTCCTCCTGCCTGCTCTGTCTCTTTTCCGGTGCTGCACTGTAGGCCGGGGCGCACTGCATGACGTCACAGCTAGGAGACACAGCCGCGCACAGGGCCGTGTCTCCTAGCAGTGACGCGGCCGGGCCAGCACAGGGAAGTTAACTGCTGCAGTGCTGGCCCGGCCGATGAAGAAGTAGCGGCGGCCGCTGCTGGGGGAGCGGTCCGGGCCCCCCCCTCCCGCCACTGCTAACGCTATGTGCCGCCGCGGCCCGCACATATAATGAGGGCAATCCGGCATTAGACACCCCGCCTGGAGCCGCGGGCCCCCTGCCGGCTCGAGGCCCCAGGCGGTCGCCCGGATTGCCCTCATTATAATCCGCCTATGCAAGTGACCACTGTCACGCCAGATAGTGGCATGGTCAATGGCAGCTGCCCCATGACTAGCATGGCTCCAGAGGTGATGTGGAAGGATGGGGAGAAACATGGGGATCATAGGGAAATTTGTCCCGTTCTAACGACCAGTGTCACGATGGACTGTAGCATGGCCGGGCGTAGCTCCCTCCTAGGGAGCACAGCTCCCAAGGTAAAAATGATGACAGGTAAAAAGGTAGGCCCCACAACCAGGCAAGGTAACAGGAAAGTGTGTCCCCCTGTCTGACAGGAGTATAGGAGGGTGGTACCCATAGCCTGAGGTGTGGGGAAAATGTATCCAAACCGGTCAGGGTGATCAGAAAGATGGACCCTCAGGTTGGTGGGCAAGTGGATCTGCAGCTTGTTGGATCAGTAGGAAGGGTGGGCCAGGAGGTGGGCTTAAAGGGGCGATCTGTAAATCTGTAGCCTCAGGCGTCCGGCCAGGCCTGTATTATATTTCAAACTCGGCCGGTGGTGGCAGAGAATAATAATAATTGGGCTATCAACAGTGACCGTACGGAGGGCGTTAAACATGGATTCCAGGCTTTGGGATCCAGAGGTGTGACGCCATACTCTCACTGGTCGCTTACTGATTCCTACGCAGCGAGTAGTCTGGATCGCGTGCTCGCGACTCTGGATGAAATACTGACAGCGTGACGGCACGGTGAGATATCGCGTGATCTCCCTGGTGTCGTCCCTGTGTTGGAATCCCTGACAATATACAATTGCAGTTTATTCTTCTGGCTTAGTGGGGGACAGTTGAAGTGGGAAGGTTTGCAGTTCTATGGGGGTGTAGCTTTAACCTCTTTACTTCAGCCATCCACAGGCATTATTGGCATTTCTAGAACTGGTGTCACAGGACTACAGTGACAAAGAAGGACCAGAAGACTGAGGTGTCTGATTCCTCCTACTCCTGCACTGAATAGAAGCACTTCACCATCATATTAAATGGTGCAGGTTTCTGCTAGTAGTGCAGGGATTAAATCGGTTCAGTTGAGAGTCTGTAAAATTTTCCTGCTTTGATGATCTCAGCTGTTCAGTGTTGACCACTCCACCTCTGCTCTATATTCTTGCCTCTGGCACTCTGGATGGCCAGTGTTAGTTTTATACTGCCTGGTGTGGAGTTGGAGGTGTTTGTTGAGAAGGCGTTTGGAGTGTTGATCTAAAGACTATTGCTTGGTGTTTTGTCTGTATTCATATCCTCATCATCTCCTATTTGTTTTTTCCTTCCTTTCACTTCCCAGTGTTCCACTCTGTTGTTGGTGAGTGAATATTTGTATGATTGGTATTTTCATTTATACCTATACCTGTATTTATACCCTTGTTAGTCTGGTTTGTGTATTCTTATATACAACTACTCCCCACTTCCCTGGGTGTGGGAGGGGACAGATAAGAGCTGATTCAGGAGCTCAGCAAGGTAAGTGGCCCCGGCGTCTTCACCATTAGAAGTAATCCAGGGAGCATGGATAGCAGGGTGCCCATAGCTTTAGGGATAGGGAAGGTGCCCCTAGCTCCAGGATATCAAACTACAGTCTTGTGACAACTGAGCACCACTGGCTTGTACCCTAGATTTTTTCTTGGTGCTAGAATCGAGCAAAAAAAAATAGTAAAACACTGGTTGAGTACAGTCATGGCCAAAAGTTTTGAGAATGACACCAAAATTATATTTTCACATGATCTGCTGGCCTCTGGTTTTTATTAGTGTTTGTCTGATGTTTATATCACATACAGAAATATAATTGCAATCATATTATGAGTACCAATAGGTTATATTGACAGTTAGAATGAGTTAATGCAGCAAGTCAATATTTGCAGTGTTGCCCCTTCTTCTTCAAGACCTCAGTAATTCTCCCTGGCATGCTCTCAATCAACTTTTGGACCAAATCCTGACTGATAGCAGTCCATTCTTGCATAATCAATGCTTGCATTTTGTCAGAATTTGTTGGTTTTTGTTTGTCCACCCGTCTCTTGATGATTGACCACAAGTTCTCAATGGGATTAAGATCTGGGGAGTTTCCAGGCCATGGACCCAAAATCTCTATGTTTTGTTCAATGAGCCATTTTATTATCACCTTTGCTTTATGGCAAGGTGCTCCATCATGCTGGAAAAGGCATTTTTGGCGCCAAACTGCTCTTGGACGGCTGGGAGAAGTTGCTCTTGGAGGACATTCTGGTACCATTCTTTATTCATGGCTGTGTTTTAACGCAAGACTGTGAGTGAGCCGATTCCCTTGGCTGAGAAGCAACCCCACACATGAATGGTTTCAGGATGCTTTACAGTTGGCATGAGACAAGACTGGTGGTAGCGCTCACCTCTTCTTCTCTGAATAAGCTGTTTTCCAGATGTCCCAAACAATCGAAAAGGGGATTCATCAGAGAAAATGACTTTGCCCCAGTCCTCAGCAGTTCACTCC